>NC_132790.1:79120000-79487500 GCF_048418805.1 Vulpes vulpes | reverse complement strand
TTCCTATGGGTGGGAATTCAAAAGAATAAAGACAAAGGAATTAAGGTTGTCCTTTTCTGAAAGGGCAGTTGCTAGTGAAGTTTCATTTTGCAGAAAGTTATTGTTGAGATCTGTTTTATGAAGCATTATTATAAGGAATACACTTACCATTCATCGTCCATCTATATAGAGGATGAAGAAAACTGAGAGAAAGATGGTCCATCTCCATTTTGCAGATGAGGCCCAAAGAGGGATGTTGTTTTTCCAAGGTCATAAAGCTGGTTAATGGCAGTGCCAGTTACAACCCAAGGTCCCTTGTACAACCTTACGTCCTCAAAATGAAGATCAGCTGTAAAATGAGGGATGCTGGGGCACCTGGGTGGCTCAGTCGGTTCAGCACCTGCCTTTGGCTCAGTCACGATCTCAGGTCCTGGGATGGGGTTCTGTGTCAGGCTTCCCGCTCAGTGGGGAGTCTGCTTCTCTCTCTGCTCTTACCCCCTACTTGGGCTCTCTCTCTCACTCTAATAAATAAATAAGATCTTTTAAAAAATAAAAATAAATGAAATTAAGGGTGATTAAACTTTGGAAGGAAGTCATACAGAAGTTGCAGGCATTTTCTGGGAATGGAAGGAACTGGGCATTTGCATGGAGGGCTGGTGACCTCAGCCCCAGGCTTTCCTCATGACTAGAGTTAGAATTCACAGTGGCTCAATCAAATTGTCTGTGTCCTTTTGTTTCTTAGTCACAAATTGCTATTGGCCACCCTGTGGCTACACTATGATTCCTGTCTTGTCTTGTTCTTGAAATCTGGTTAGCATTTCGTTTGTCCTTTGGGTGCTGCGTTCTGAATTTAAGAATTCTTAGTTTATCAGCTCCTGGGCTTTTTGTCCTGGTAGTTTTTCTTACCTACTGCTGTAACTCCTGTAACAGCTGTGCCCCAAGGGAGATGGGGAATCTGTTCCTACTGAGTGTCACAACCCCCTTTCCATCTCTTCCCTCGCATCAGAGAAACCTATTTCTGTCTTCAAAATGTGACCTTTAGCTTCTTTTATGAACATTGGCAACAAATTCTTAACACACTCCCAGCAGCACCAGCTGCCTTTCTGACTTCTCACTTGAATTGCTACCGAGTGTTGCTGACTAGTTGCTGAGATCCTTGTGCTTTGTGTCTTATGCTTGCAGTTTTGTTTTAATGCTTGGTGGTGTCTTGTTTCTATTTGGACCTTTTCTTTGTTATTCTCTTTTTTGCCCTCTTTAATTTAAGATGACTTTGATTCTTTGTCCCAGCAATCTGTTTTCTGTCCTGTCAGGCACTGTATGCCTCTGTCTCTCCTTAATCTCCTCTGGCAAGCTTAATTAATTCATATAATATTGCTGTGCTAAGTGGGAAACCGTCAGTTTACAAAACAACAGTTACTTTATGAATCTACCCTGTCTCTATGTTATCCAGTCTTTATTACATATCACTTGTTTCTGCTTTGAACATGGGTTTTTCAGCCTGGATTCACATAGCAGAAATCCCTACTTGTTTAATATCCATTCTTCCTTTTTTTCACCAACAAAACTCTGCTTTGGGGGATAGCAGAGTCCCAATTGTTCCCAGCTATAAAAATTATAATTTCCATGTTATGCATTTTTTACCACAATAAAAGACAAAACTTGGATTAGTTCATACTCCTGTTGCTCTAAAATTGTTATTTTTATGTGTCTGTGTTTTGTTTCCTCATCAAGACTCTAAACTCTGGATGAAAGTATGTCCTTTATTTATAAATTTCTAATCTTAGTATAATGTCTTATACACAATGACCACTGTGCTGTGACCAATATAGTAATAAAAATACGAAAAGATTAGTAAGTGTAATTATAATGAAAAGTTATCCAGTAAGTGTAATTATAATGAAAAATTATACTCTCTCCCTCTGTGTTTCTCATGAATAAATAAATAAAATCTTTAAAAAAATAAAATAATAAAATAAAAAAAAAAAGAAAAATTATAATTTCCAGTCTCCCTTTCATCCAGGGGTGGCTATATAACTGTGTTCCCACCAGTGAGATATTTTTTTAAAGATTTTATTTATTCATTCATGAGAGACAGAGAAAGAGAGAAAGGCAAAAGGAGAAGCAGACTTCATGCAGGAAGCCTGATGTGGGACTCGATCCCGGGACTCCAGGATCACGTCCTGGGCTGAAGGCAGGTGCTAAACCGCTGAGCCACCCAGGGATCCCCACCACCAGTGAGATATTAAATAGAAGTCTGAGCTGAGAATTTCTGAAAAAGTTTGGTTCTTCATACATGCCAGCTCTTTCTTCTTTGTTCTTTCTTGTTTCTGCTCCCTGGAAAGTGGACACAATACATAAATAAAGCTGCCACAGCTATTCCCTTGACCATGAGATAAGGACCCTGAGGAATGAGAAGACCTTAGCCCTAGAACTCTGGGCCACTGAACTAATGACAGTAAGCTCCAACCTGCAGAATTCTTGTTTGGAGAAAAATTAAGCCTCTGATGGGTGTATATTACATTCTAGATGACTCTGCTACTCTTAGCTAAATGCAGTTCCTAAGTGATTCTTTTTTTTTTTAAGGTTTTATTTATTCATAGGAGACACACACACACACACACACACAGAGAGAGAGAGAGAGAGAGAGAAAGGCAGAGACACAGGCAGAGGGAGAAGCAGGCTCCATGCAGGGAGCCTGATGTGGGACTCAATCCCAGGACTCCGGGATGACACCCTGAGCCAAAGGCAGACACTTAAGTGCTGAGCCACCCAGGCGTCCCTAAGTGATTCATTTATAACTAAATGAATTGGGTCTCTCTGATGCACACTGCAATGTGTCCCCCAGATCCAGACAAGGAAGAACTTGTTCCCTTAGTCACTGGCCATGCTGTCAGCAGGTCATCCTCAACTGGTGGTCCCTTTGGGATTTATTTCAGTTTCAGAAAGCCTCTTTTCCCCAGGTTACTCCCCTTTTTGGAGTGGCCCACAATCAATAAATCATCGGTTGGATGTAGAAAGGCCTAGTCATGTTGATCCAATTTGGGACAGTTCTGGTGTGCCATTTAGAGGTCCTGTGGGAGTGGCTATGGCTGTCAGTGAACTACATAGCAGTTTGACTTCTCCCTTTGTCCACCCTTGATTTCTTCCCTTCCCTTCCAAAGGTACTAGTCCCAAGAGCACTCCTAAATGCACACCTCTGTACTAGACTCTGTCTCTGGGTCTGTTGCTTAGAGAACCCAAACTGTGATACCTGCTATGTTGCTTTTCAGTCCACAAATGTGTAGTGATATCCTAGCTAGTACCAGGGTCTATGCTATGCCTTGATTGGTGATTTGGGGGTGGAAGTGGGGCACAAAGATGAGTAAGATGCAGTCTTTATTTAGAAGTAGCCCTGGTCTTAGTGAAAAAGTTAGAGAGGTAAACTAATATGTCTCATTGGGTGTGATGAGTCTAGTTATAGGGTTGATTATGTGGGAATATATGGGGCAGATTGAAAACTGCCTGGGAATGCCAGTGAAGGCTTCACAGAGAATGTGAGATTTGAGAGGAGTCTTGAATCTGGAGGTGTTTACCATATAAAGTAGGAAGTGAAGGGCATTTAAAAAAAGAAGAGTATATATTTAAAAATGTAAGAGCTTGAAAGGGCATAGCTTGTTGGAAAAAGACAAATGATTTTCTGGTAAGAAGGGAGATAGGTTGAATTGAAACCACAGAGTGGAACACATAAAATTTTTTGGAAATCATTGGTATTTGTTTGTATCAGAGTGAAGGTTATATGAAAATTTGAGGGTTGATGAAAGACTAATTAGTGGCCATGTAACAAGAGGTTAGGAAGGGAGAAATCAGAGATAAGCAAACCAGGAAAGAGCCTGGTTCGGTATCCATGCAACCTATAATGGGAGACTGAACTAGAGCAGGTACTGTGGGTACAGAGAACACATAATGGATGTAGGAAATTTTGATGGGAAAACTAACAGGGTTCAGAGTCTAGATTTATGTGAGTAGTAAAGAAGAGGAAGGAATCAAAGATGACTGGGAATTTTGGCTGATGATAGTCATGGTAGTCTGAAGAGCCAGGATAAGAATACTGAGAGATTTGGGATATCAGAGACATTTAGAAGACAACTTGAAATAAATTTCTAAGACACAGAACCATCTCTGGGTTGCAAATGTAGGTTTCTAATACACTGAGGTATTTGTGTTACTTGAAACTATACATTTGAGTGATATTATTCAAAGATAGATTATAGAATGTAAGAAAAAATGGCAAAGGACTGACCCTCAGGAAAACAGCTGTCATTTCTAGTGGGACTGGAACAAATACTGTTGAATCCTGAACAGAGTGATGATGAATAAATATTTGTGTCCCCACTCCCTTCATTAACATGCAGTATAATATTGCCTTTGATGATTTTAGAAAACTCCAGGCTACTGTTTAGACCTTATTCTTTTGTATACTCACTGGCCAAAGCTTGCCCATTTTTCTGTGCCCTTGAACTCTATAATACTGAAGGGAAAGTAGGGTTCTCCTCAGTTCTGACATTTTATTCCCTTCTAACAAGGTAGGATGGCCCAAAGTCATAAGGTGACTGGCTTTCACAGAAAGTAACCATAAATCCTGAGTCCTTGAATTGGGAAAGTTTTCTGCAATAGAAGCACTTATTCTATAAATTCTTTGAAAGCAAGAGCTCTTTTATTTGTTTTGAGAGACTTGGTGAGGAGTAAACATTTAATAACTTTGTGTTGAACTAGATCAAATGGATCTGAACCAAGCCTGTAAGAATCTCTTCAGTAAGTGATACTTTACAGTCATTACTTGACTCCAAATGTGGGGTTTCAGAAATACTGAAAATGAGGTAATTGTTAATATCTTTCTGATTGTACTGAGCAATGAAACCCAAACTCACTTTTATATTAGGTGGTATAAACTTAGTGCATTCAGGCTGCTCTAATAGAATACTATAGACAGGGTAGATTATAAATAACAGAAATTTATTTCTTGTGGTTACAAGGCTGGGAAGTCTAAGATTAAGGCACCAGCAGATTTGGTGCCTGGTGAAGACCTGCTTCATGGTTCATAGACAGCTGTCTTATTGCTGTGTTCTCAAATGAAAGAGGGAGCAAGGGGTTATGGGGGTCTTCTTCATAAATGCACTAATCCATTTGTGAGGCCTCCACCCTTATATGACTTAATCATCCCCCAAAGGCCACATCTCCTAATGCCATCACACTGGGGATTAGACTTCAGCATAAGAATCTGAGGGGGACACAAATATTCATTCTATAGCAGGTGTATAGAAAGGCTTGAAGTCAGTGGTGACAGAGGCAGCAGAACATACCAAAACGGGATTTTTATATTGAAACTAACAGCTTAATAGTTTCATGCACTGATGTCCAGAAATTCTAGAGTTCTATCCCTTCAGGTGTTAAAAGGCAAACTCATGAAACAAGTGTTTTTCCTTTTTCTTTTCTTTTTTTTTTTTAAGATTTTATTTATTTATTCATGAGAGACACACAGAGAGAGGCAGAGACACAGGCAGAGGGAGAAGCAGGCTCCATGCAGGGAGCCCGATATGGGACTCAATCCCCGGTCTCCAGGATCATGCCCTGAGCCAAAGGTAGATGCTTAGCCACTCAGTTACCCAGGTGTCCCGAAACAGGTGTTTTTCATTCAAAAACATTCAACTATCATTTGTGAACCTCTTTGGTGGGCTAAGTAATGTCATTTGTTATTGTTGCTTTTGCATTGTTTGGCACACAGAAGATATGAGTTATCTTAATTTATCCTTCCAGCATCTCCCATGGCATAAGCAATATAGCCCCCATTTACAAATGAAAACATCAAGATTCTTTGAGTTTCACTGATTTAGACACACAACCTAGATCTCATTCAAACTTAGGTCTAACTGACTCAAAGTTATGTACTCTTTAAAACAAGTCCACACTGTTTTCATAAAATCCTTCATTAAAAATGTGTGCAGGGGGCAGCCCTGGTGGCTCAGCGGTTTAGCGCCACCTTCAGCCCAGGGTGTGATCCTGGAGACCCGGGTTCGAGTCTTACATCGGGCTCGCTGTGTGGAGCCTGCTTCTCCCTCGGCCTGTGTCTCTGCCTCTCTCTCTCTGTATCTCTCATGAATAAGTAAATAAAATCTTAAAAAAAATGTGTGCAGGCACCCAAATTCTCAATAAAGGGAAGTAAATACAATTTTCAGATGTCTTAATTCTTAGTATATCATCCATCCCAGGGACAGGAAATCATGGGGAATATGCAGACTTTGTTTCAACTGTTTCCCACTTCAAATCCTGCAATTTCTTTGTTTCATAGCAGTAATTAAAATGGGCCCAATTACTTTTTGATTCTTCATATCTTGGTCCTTCTCTCTTCTGGTTCTGTTCTCCTCAGTTAATATCTAAACTGTTTCTAAAAAGTTATCACTGTAACTTAGTAATACTTTTTTACTTTTGTAAGTCTACAGCCTTAGAAACTACAAAGTCTGATGGATTGGATCTTTATTATGACCATCTTTATTTCCCAAACATAACTTCTGAGGCATTTGGTATCATGCTTTATTATGTGGTATGCTAACATTGCTGTGTAGACACAGAAAGGCTGACTTTAAAGTTAAAGACCCAAGTGCCTTTGCTTGTCTAAATGATGACTTGGGTATGTCATAATTCTGTGTGCATGAGGGAAAGGTGAAACTCAGGAGAAGGTGATGTGCTTGAGAGAAATGAAAGGAATGAGGAAGTAAGTGCCAAGTGAGAAAGGATAGACTAGGGGATGATGGATCATTCTGTGGATGGATTTGCATTGATGTTTTCTATTAGTTTCTGGATTAGGTTCTACTAGATCAAAATCATTACAATTTCTTTAGGCAGCATCAGTGCTTCTCTGTGCATCTTTCCCCTATGGCATCTGACACAAGTTTTGCCTTTTGATGTAAGAAGGTTTTTGAGAACAAAAGAGGTTTGGATATCAGAAGTTTCAAATACTAATCTAAATTAGACAGGGTTTAGGGGTTGGCAACAAGAGTTGCTTTTTGGAATTACATGAATAGTACTGGTTCTCAAACTTGACTCTACACTCAAATCACCTTTAAAAAATACTGATGCCTGGGATGCCTGGGTGGTTCAGTGGTTGAGTGTCTGCCTTTGGCTCAGGTCATGATCTTGGGGTCCTGGGATCGAGTCCTGCATTAGGCTCCCCACAGGGAGCCTGCTTCTCCCTCTGCCATGTCTGTGTCTCTGTGTGTCTCTCATGAATAAATAAATAGAATCTTTAAAAAAATAATAATAATTAAAAAAATACTGATGCCTGAGTTTTACCCCCCAGAGATTCCACTTTTATTGGCCTGGGATATGACCTAAATGATTGAATATTTACCCTCCCCCCCTGGAGTTTTTAATGTGCAGCTTAAGAACTGCTCTGATAGAGGTTGAAAATCACTGAGATAGATGCTAAATTTGGGGGGAAATAGTATGGAAGAGGACCAGAAACAAAGACTGGCTTGAGTTGCAAAAGTAGCCAAAAGGAGGCCAACTTCAGGTGGTTTCCCATTTTGGGTATGGGGTAGAGAAGAACATCTTGTAGACCACTGAGATGCCAGCAGATGAAGGGGAAGCAAAATCAGGAGCCAAGCTGGGGTTTGTGACCAGTTTTTTGGGGATGTTTCATAGATAGCTTAATATATAATTTATCATTTAAATCACAAATTTTTAAAAATGAAAAGAAATGCAACTAATAATCACACTTAAACAATAGGCATTAACCAAGATTATCTTGTACAAATTGGGATATATGGTCACCTTTATTATGAGTCTCATTCATCACTTCTGATACTATGAACATTTGGCTAAACGTATCTTTTATAAGTAGAAAGTAGTTATTGTTTTTGATCTCTGATAATATCATAGCACAGCTCCACCAGCCTTCTTTAAACAATGGATCTCAACCTTAGCTGCACATTAGCATCACTTAGAACTTCTAAAAACAAATGCTAATACCTGGTCCCCATCCTCAAAAAATTCAGATTTTGAGAGTAGAATCCAGACATTATACATCTTTTAAAGTTTTCTAAGTGATTCTAATGTGCTGCAAGGTTGCCATTGGGTTTGCTCAAGCTCAGAGTTTGCATCCCTTTGTGGAAGGTGAATTGATGAAAAGTGGCAATGTATAAAGATGGGTTGTGGTGGTTTATGTGAATCTTGTTGCTTTATGACTACAATTCCTAGATATATTTTGTTCCATTTGCTGTTAAAATTATCTGACCATTATGTCATGATTTGAAGACTCACCATCTTTAAGTTGCTGTAGGTTTGTGAACACTTTGGCAGGAATTATTTTCAAATGCTTCACTGATATGATGGTAGATAAAGGAGAAAATATCTAAAACCCCTTTGGTAAAACGTTTAGAAGTCCATAATATTATTCTAAGATGCCCATGTGTAAAAGGTTCTCCATGGATGACAAGAAAAGCATCTCTCTTTGTGTTTTCAGTAAATAATAAACACTGCCTCTTTGTCAGATAGCCAACTTTAAAAGTTCAAGGCTCTGTGTAGATAATCAGTGTTTCTCTGTTCTCTTATCTCTTACCCTGTGGCTGCTTGTTTTTTGAGCAGTAATTAGAGTCCATCAAAGTAGGGAACATCATAAAGAAGGAGAAACCAGACTCAAATGCTATTTTAATTAATGGGTGTGGTGATAGGGTTGAGTGGGAGGAGGGTATGAAGCTGGGGTAGAAGTGGTAGTTTTACCTTATCTGTGTGATGCAATTCAGTCACATTTTTCACTCTTTATGTTTTGAAAGAACAAATCATGGTCAGATCTTTAATTCTCTTGGCTTTCAAAATTTAAGAGAAGTTTGAAGATTTAATTGCATGAATTATTTCACACACGACAAATTGATGTTTTTTGACAAATTGATATTTTAAAATTAATAAAAATCCCTGAAGACGTGTATAGCTGTTCTAAAAAGTTGAGTTGTCAAGAAAAGATACTTATTTGCATAATTTGGAGAACTTATTCCCCTCCAAACACCTGTGTGGTAGTATTTATATGGGCTACATCTGGTGTGAGTTTCTGTGCTCTTTCTTTTTTTTAACCACCTAGCACCTGCTTGAAATTGCTGTGTTGTTAGGAGAAATTAGGGTTGTATTGGATTCCTCAGTGGATTCTACAACATAATTAGTTCAGGGTGTAACTGAGTAGCAAAGAGGTTGAGAGATGGAAAGGCAGTAAGTGAGGGCTATCAGGATGGAACGTTCTTTTGGGTCCCTATTTTCTGGAGATGGGTTAATGAAAGACATCTTCTGCAGAATGGCAGAGGGAAACCCTCTTATAGCCCTTATATCTAGGCATTAGAGAATTTCAACCCACCCACACCTGTTTTCTGTAAAATGAAGGAAGTAAGGCCCAAGGAGACAGAAATGTTCTCATATCAACCTAATTGAATTTTCTAGTTCCTCATTCATTGTTCTTTGCATTGCATCTTATTGTCCAGCCAGGCATTTACCAACACCAGGGCTCCACTGACTCGTTTGGAAATTCTACAAATGAGGAAGCATTCTTGTCAAACAGTGAGTGAGTGAGCTGCTACTAGAAGACCCACTCTTCACTTTTATCTATGTGTCAGAGTTCTACAGAAGGTTTTCAGACTAGAGAAAGAAACCACAATCAGTTGTGCTGCCAAAAATATAAAGTACCCATTGGCCCAAAGGGTAAGTTGCTAGAACATAGATTTGAAACCCCGGAGTCTGGCACTGGCATTGGAACAAAGTATCTCTTAGCAAGATCTTGTTTAAAGAGTAGGGAGCACATGAATGAGCACATGAATGAAAGAACATGACTTGTGATCTTTGTTTCTCTCCTTGTGTAATCCTTGTAGGCAAAGATTTGACATACACTTCCAGGTGGAATAAACACATGATCTAAATCAAGGGAAGCTACCATGTTTTGTAAAGAGAAATAATGACAAAAACTATACCCTCCTATTCCTCTGAGTGAAGGAAATCGGGTACCATCTTAGGGAAGAGCATAGGCTCTGGAGCCTGACCAAGTTCAAACCTGAACTTTGCCATCTATCACTGTGTGTAATTAAGTTTTCTGTGTTTTATTTTGCTCATCTGTAAAATGGGCACAATAATACCTACCTCATGGCAAGATGAAATGTTTTAAGATACACAAAGCTTTAGAATAGTACCTGGCATTCGATAAGTATTAACAGTTATATTCAGCCATGTAAGGTAACGCCTGGAGAGTCCTCTTGTGGTTATCTTCTCCAAAGTTCCATCATTTCTCAGTAGATTTTTCTTCCTATCTTCTTATGTTTCTCATTCATGTATGGGTCCCTCCCTCAACTCTTCCAATACCGTAGTGTAGAAACTGCATGTGAATGTCCCGTCTTGCTGTTGTCTGGATTCATCAAAATGCTGTACCACCATAGAATGTTAGAGCTAGAAGAAATCTATAGACTATTTAGAATGTGAATGCCTTTCATTTCCTGGCTCATTTATACCAGCAGTTTGGAAAACTTTGCCTTGTATAAAACATCTTAACTTGGGTGGGATGAGTGCATGATCATTATGAAAAACAATTATATAGAAATGATGTACATGGAAATGTTTATGTCTTTCTGAGATACTCTATATACTGGGTGCCTCCAGAGATATTTTCTGAATTGAATAGACTTTGTAGATAGAACCACATGATTGGTCATTTTCCTTTTATCTGTATCAGATTATGTTATCAAAAGTTCCTGGCCTTTGTTGGAGGAATGCATAATATCTTGGCAAATTGAGACTAGTCTAAACAAATCATCTATTGGCTTGAATCTCAAATATATTTTCTAGTTTCAGTCAGGGAGGACTCAGAAAAGCAGATATATGAGACCAAGTGCAGGAAGAAACTTACAATAAATTTATTTTATATGAACTCAATATCTGTTTATTAGAAAAGATCAGGCTTGGCTGCAGGGATAATGATGACAAATATTACCAGACATATGATGATAGATTTAACTAAGCAGAGTCTGGAAGTGAAGGCCTTATCAAAGGAGGTCCAAACAAATTCTTCAAAATTAAAATGTTGAAATATTCACATACATACACACACACACACCCTCACAATTCGCAATTGGGAGAATAAATGCCTACTCATTTCAAAATAGAAATTCAGAAATTCATGCTTTACTTAATTGTGCAACTAATGAGTATGAGCTGGACAAGAAAACAATGATGTTGGAAACCAATCCAAGTCTTGAAAAAGAAGGAAGAGCTGCAGGAGGGGAAGACACGCTTTTCAAACACCTGTAGGACCTTCCTGAAACAGAGGCAGAGTCAACTTTACAGAATGATGTGAAAGATGGTGCAATTATTGGCAAGTCAAGAGTCAAAAATATGTGACTGTGCCTGGAAACTGCAGATGGGCAGTCTTAGGTATTTGTCATTTTTATATCAGCCGATTAGATCCAACCTGAGTGGGCACAAGCCTAGTACTGCTCTGGTGGTAAAGAACTAGTTCCAGGACCAAGTGTCCTGGCTGTCACATAGGCCGATCTTTGTCCAACTAGGAAATCATGAGCCCTTGCTCATCGATAGAACAGCATGTGTCTTGAGGACTAGAGAAGAAAAACCCCAACTGTGAAATGGATCAGTTGAGAGGCCTACTGAAATCTCTCTTGAGTGTTGGAAACTAAAACCCAGAAAGAGGCTAATACACTGACATGAAACAAAAGCTGCCTTTCCATTGGACTGGTGATCAAAAAGAGCTACGAGAACCCCTGTGGGGTTGTCCAGGCCCAAGGAGAAAAGTTTGATAGACAAGCAGTTGGATATGTTTGTTGCAGTTTGGTCATAGAGAATTTAAATTTTTGGTTTGAGTGGAGTTGTGTTCTAAAGCTCTTCCAGTTTTCTAGGGACCTTCAAAAGAAGTAGAAGAAAAATAAGGTGAAAGAGAGAGGGGGGCAGGAAAGGAAGGAAGGAGAGAATAAAAGAAATGGAGACCCTGCTTAGTGATGTTGAATACTTCTATTTTGGTATTGAAATGGAAAATGTTGATGTTTTACCTTGCATGGCAGTGCAAAGTTTAGTTAGTTCTTCATCTTGAAATGAAATGTAAAAATCTTTTCTCACTGGGATTTTGGGAACCATTTTTTACCCTTTCTAAAAAATTGAGATAAGTTTGCATGTGAAATACACAGATCTATTCAGTTTGGTGTCAATGCATATTATTCTGACAATTAAATACACTTATTTAACAACTCCCCAAAACAATATGTAGAATAGTTTCATCACCCCAGAAAGTCCTCTCAAATCTCTCTTCCTTCCAATCTATGGCCTTCTAAGACGACAACCATCGTTCAGATGTGCTTTTCATATATTCATCTTACATGTTCTTGAACTTCATATAAATGTATTCCTTTGTGTCTGGCTTCTCCCTTTCTTTTCTTTTCTTTTTTTTTTTTTTTAAAGATTTTATTTATCTATTCACAAGAGACACACAGAGAGAGAGAGAGATTGAGGGGCAGAGACACAGGCAGAGAGAGAAGCAGGGAGCCCGACGTGGGACCCGATCCCGGGACTTCAGGATCACACCCTGGGCTGAAAGCAGGCTCTAAACCACTGAGCCACCCAGAGATCCCCAGGCTTCTCCCTTTCAACATAAGGTTTTGGGGATTTATCTCTGTAGTTTACGTATCAGTAGTTTATCTCTTATTTGGATATACCAAAATATTTTTATTCATTTTCCGGTGTATGGACATTTGGACCATTTTCAGTTTTCAATGATTATGAATAAAGCTGCTATGAAGATTCTTATATGATGTTTTGGTGGATGGATGTTTTTGTTTCTCTTGGACAAATACATGGAAACACAAATGTTGGGCCATAGAGCAAATGTATGCTTAACTTTTTAAGAAACAGTCCTCAAAGTGGTGTTACAGCTTTTTATACTCTGAAGAATGAATGAGAGTTCCAGTTGCTCTGTATTGATGCCCACATTTGGCATTTGTTTATTTTAGCCATTCTGGTGGATTTGAAATATTATCTTACTGTAATTTAAATTGTATTCCCTACTTATTAAATTGTATTGGCATCTTCTCATATGCATATTAGCTACCATATATCTTCCCTTGTGAAATTTCTTTCACATTTTTGCCCATATCTTTATAAATTGCATTGTTTGTAGGAGTTCTTTGTATATCCTGAATATTCATATTACAAATATTATCTTCTATGTTTTCATTTCCTAGTAATATATATAAAGTTGTTTTAAACTTTGATTAAATACAATATATTTTTTCTTTTATGTCTTTTGCATTTTGTATCTTATCTATAAATATTTGCCTTTTCCAAAGTCACAGAAATACTCCCCTGTTTTCTTCTAGAAGCTTTATAAAGGTCATATCTTCTATTTCAGCTTATCATCCATGTCAAATGAATTTTTGTTTATACAATGAGGTAGGATTTGAAATTATTTTTTATACAGATATCTAGCTATTTAAGTGCCAGTTGTTAAAAATTTTGTTTTAACTTTTTTTTCCTGTTTGTTTCATATTTAGATTGCTTTGGTCCCTTTGTTGAAAAGCAATTAAAAATGTTTGTATAGATTAGGTTCTATTCTGTTCCATTTATCTACTTATTTATCCTTAGAACAGTATCATATTTTCTTATTTTTTGTCTTCATAGTATATCTTGAATTCAGATGTGAGTCCTCAGACATTCTAATTTTTCACAATCATTTTTACTATTCCAGATCATGTGCACTTTGACAAAAATTTATAATCAATTTGCCAATTAAAAAAAATTCTGCTAGTATTTTGATTGGGATTACTTTGAATCTATATCAATTTGAAAAAATTAACAACTTATATGTCTATCTTAACATGACATATCTCTTCATTTTTTAAAAATTTCAACAATTTTGTATGGTTTTTAGTGTTTATATATGTTTTGCTACATTTATTTCTAAGTATTTAATTTTTATGTTGTTTTAATCTTTTAAATTTGTTATTAATATATACAAATACAATTGATTTATATATATTGACATTATATCCCATGACTTTGCTGATTCATTCATTAATTTTATTAATTTTTTAGATTGTACAGGACTTTCTCACCTTATACAACAATAAAGTCCATGAGTAATGATAATTATCCTTTCACTCTTTTTTTTTTTTGTCCCTCTTGCACTGTCTAGAACTTGTAGTACACTCTTAATAGATGTAGTAGGAATGGAAATCTTTGCATTGTTCCTAGTATTAGGTAAAAGTGTTCAGTGCCTCACCATTAAATACGTTAGTTCTAGGTCTGTCATAGATGTCCCTTATTGCACTCAGGAAGCTCTCTTCTGTTTCCAGTATCCTGAGAGGTATTAACACGAATACATTTTTGAATGTTGTCCAATACTTTTTCTGTACCTCATGTGACAATGTTTTTCTTCCTTTATTATGTTAAATTATGTTGTAAATTATATTGATTTATTTTCAGATGTTAGACCAACCTTGTATTATTTCTGAGATGAATTCCATTTAGTCATGATGTATTATCCTTCTTATATCCTGTTGCAATTTTTACATTGCTTATATATTGTTAATATTTCAGAGGATACAAAGTCACATACTCTGTCACTGGATTTAATTCTTGAGAAGACAATTTATTTCTAATCTCTGAAAGTGCCCATCACTGTATTATACTCATGGTATCCAATAAATACATAGAAAGTATTTTATTTTAAGAATAGAAGAATTCATGAATAAACAAACAAACAATTCATGTGCTTTGGTTTTTCTGTGTCTCTTTCAAGAGTAGGCTTTACTTAATAAAAAGCTTAATGAGGGCAGCCTGGGTGGCTCAGCGGTTTAGTGCCACCTTTGGCCCAGGGCATGATCCTGGAGACCCAGGATCAAGTCCCATGTCAGGCTCTCTGCATGGAACCTGCTTCTCCCTCTGCCTGTGTCCTACCTCTCTGTCTCTCCATTTCTCATGAATAAATAAATAAATGATTTTTTTTAAAGCTTACTGAAAGACTTAAAATCTTCTCCTCTGCATAGGTTAGAGTCTCTTATATAGCTGTCTGTCATTACAGCTGTCCATTCTCACTCATGAGTGGAGGCTCTTCCATGAGACTATAGTGATCAGGAAAAGGTTCTGGATGGGATGTTAGTCTGGGCTCTGCTTCCACCAGATCTCGAGCAACCCACTTCTGCCTGTGTCTCCATTTCCTCATCTATAAAGTAAGACATTGCAACCCAATGAGGGGAGGCCAAGAATAGACACCAGGTCTTAGGCCAAGCAGGCTCTTTCTTCCACTGGAGGGCTTTGCTTTTCTCCTTTTCTTTTCTTTTTTCTTTTCTTTTCTTTTCTTTTCTTTCTTTCTTCTTTTTTTTTCTTTCTTTCAAGATTTTATTTGTTTATTCATGAGAGACACACAGAGTGGCAGAGACATAGGCAGAGGGAGAAGCAGGCTTCATGCAGGGAGCCCCATGTGGGACTTGATCCCGGGAATCCAGGATCACTCCCTGAGCCAAAGGCAGATGCTCAACTGCTGAGCCACCCAGGCATCCCTGCTTTCCTCTTTCTAATAATAACTCTTCAATGCTGTTTGTTTGAAGGTTCATATTGAAAATGTTCAGAAAAAGGGAATGCCTATTCTCGTTCTCTTCCATTACCAACTCCCATGAAGTGACTCTACAAGGTTTCTTATACCAGTTTCTATTAATGTGAGAATGGAAGTCAAATTCTTACTTTTTTTAAGATTTACTGAGGTATAATTGACAAATAAAATTGTAAGATATTTAAAGTATACTCAGATCTTTATTTGCTGATATGTTAATCCCTCAGCACTTTGGAGTCATTCTGTATGTATGATTCATTTGAATAGTAATGGTCCTATCTATGTTTTATGATGTTCTAGTCCTCATTTTTTCAGCTTCAGTTATATTTCCTCTGCCCATCTGTTGCATAGCTGGTGCTAAGCTCATAGGATATTCTTCAAGTCTCACCTTTGGAGTTTCTCATTGTGTTGTGTTTTTTGTTAAGGAGGGATTAAAAATATTAATTTTTAATTGAATGAGTAATATACAAATATAGTCTCATTTTTAAAACTCCCAACTTTGTTGTCAATACTTAAATTCTTCTAAACCAACCACCTTCTTTTCATCACTTCCTAAGATGTTAACCGTTTAGTGACTATTCTTGTGTATTTACATATGTACATACACCTAAAGAAATCTAAAATGTTAATATAAATGGCACCATGCGATGCACAATTTTCAATATATTGAAAATTATTTCCTTGTGTCAGTTAATCAATATTATGAATGGTTCTACAGTAAAAGTTCTTATACATGTTGACTGGTACACAGGTGCAAGGAAGAGTGACAGGAAGTAGAATTGCTGTATCATGCAACGTGCATATATTCAATTTTGTTAAATGATGTTACAGCAAAGTGGTTAAGAATATGGGCTATGGAATCAGACTATCCTGGTTTGAATCCCTGCTCTACTACTTCCTAGCTGTGTGATTTGGGCCTTGTTAACTACTCTGCAAAATGAGGATAAGCTCTCATAGGATTCCTACAGAGGGCAAATAAGATAATACACGTGAAGCACTTAGAATGTGTCCTCCTCTACACTTTAGTTCACTGAAGCCAGAGACCATGTCTTACTCATGTTATATCCCTAGTAAAGTACTGCATTTGGCATGTATTCGGATTTCAGGATATCCTTATTGAACAGTCTTAGTTTAACACCAAAATGGCTATTCTTCAATGTAGTGGCTCCTTGCATAAGATGAGAAGTGGGATCAAAATGGGGGAAAAATGAATATCTATTGAGTATGTTATTGATATATGTCAGGTATGCTGGGTAGCCTACATTCCTTACCTAATTTAACTCCCCTATTAGGTCTCACTTTATAGATCAAATAATTGTGGCTCAGAGAGGTTAAGTAACTTATCTAAGGCCACACAACTAGCAAACTGTAATTCAAATTCAATATTGTCTGCTTTCTGATCCAATGAATACTCTCCCAGGACACACAGCAGAATGTCTTCAGTTACTATAGACACAGTCCCCATGAAGGAAGGTATACTTTTTCTGAGGTGTCCTAACCCTGTATCAAGAACCCTCAGAAAACATTGTTTTAAAAGTAGTCACTACCTTAAGATTTAGTTAATATTAAACAGATGATAGGAGTCCTGGATCTTAGTCAAAAAATTTAAAAAGTATTTTAAAAATCAGAAAAAAAAACCAAAATTGGTGAATTGTGCAGAGTATATCAACTAAATTGGTACTCCAAATATTAAGAAGATACCAATCAGAATACTCCAAATTTTATACACAATGGAATATAGCATCTGTACACTGAAAGATATGTAAGCAACAGGCCAAGGACAGAGTATTTACTCCTAACCCTCAATGCCTGGGTTAGTACTATCAGTTTGCTATTGCTACAGTGATGCTGTGGAACAAATAACCACAGAAGCTCAGTGGCACTAGAAATAGGACTTTATGTAGCTTAGGTGTTTGTGCGTTGGCTGAAGGCCAGATGGTTGAGGCAAGGCTCCTTAATGTCCTTTTTGGTTGGGGCAACTCTGTTCCTTGAATTTCTCATCCTCTTTCTCCGACCAGCAGGCTATTCAGGACACATTCTATCATGGTAATGATGAAAGTCCTAAAAAAGCAGGAAACTTTACACAAGGTCTCTTATGACCTGAGCTCAGAGTTAACACACTGTCCCTTCTGCTTCATTCTATCATCAAAGTAACATGGACAAAACCAGAGTCAAAGTGTGGAGATATACACTCTACCTTTAGGGTGGAAAAAAACCACTGGCAGAGGGCATGGAATCAGGCATGAAATCATGAAGGGTGAAAAACTGGGACCAATGATGCAATCTACCACTAGGATTGTAGTGAGAGTTCCCCTGAGGATATGTATCTGCTCCTCCAACCTCAATTGGGTGACTAAAACAGAAAGAGGAGATGGATGGTATCTCAGTTTGTTTTGTTTTGTTTTTTTTCTCTCTCTTTTTTGGAATCACCACTATCATTTCACTAGTGAGGCTGTGATGGAAAATGCCTTCTTCAATCCTCCCTCCCCGATGGGCACATGGAGTGAAGAGTAATTTAAAATGAGCAGGCTGCTTTAGAATTTTCAGAACACCTGCATCTTATTTTAGAAGCAATTGACGCTCTTGGCCTGGTTTGCTTGAGCAATTTGTAGTGATTAAAGAATTTTACATCTCTCAAGTGCTTCTGTGTTCAGATGAGCCAAAATAGGGGTTGGGTGCAAATCTTCTTCAGTACTTTTTTTTCTTTGAGGCATTTTTAATTACTAATCACCTAATAAAGTAGTTAAGATATGAAGTTCCTGGTGTCCCAGTTTGAATTCACAGCAGAACAAATATAGAAGCCTCCCTGGCAAACTCCAACTCATTGGGTTGGTATTTTTTTTCCCTTTCCTTTCTTATTTTTAACAACAAGAAGTCTTTGCCTCTGTATTTGTCATTTTTGCTTATATGGTGCAGGCTTGAAGGAAGTCAGCTTAAAACAGATGCTCTCTTAAATGAGCTGTATTCTGGGATGGGGATAAAATGAAGTAGAAAAAAGTGGAGGGAATGGATGGGGTAGCAGCCAGAAAATAAGATTGGCCACTAGTAATACGTGCTTTCTGTTAGGGATACACAGATAACTGACGGCTGCTGATGTTGATGCAAAGAAAACAAAAAAACTTGGGACAGCCTGGGTGGCACAGTGGTTTAGCTCCGCCTTCAGACCAGAGCCTGATCCTGGAGACCTGGGATCGAGTCCCACGTTGGGCTCCCTGCATGGAGCCTGCTTTTCATTCTGCCTGTGTCTCTGCCTCTCTCTCTCTCTCTCTCTCTCACTCTCTCCTTTGCTTCAAGGAGTGCTGGGATTATTAAAACAATCAGAGTCAGTGTGCAACTACTTATTGTCTTAAAGACTAAAAGGATTTCTTAAATTGCAGAAGCTCTCCTTTATAAATCGGGAGTCAGGCTTATCTGGCTTTGATCATAGAATGTTTTTCTAAACTCTGGTATAGAGAAGATTCAGACTATGAACATAGGGAAGGTACCATCTGGCAAGCTGTGGACATGGAAGTCTTTAGCAGAGTGAGAAAAGAGATAGTTGAGGAGATGAGTCTAAGGTGAGGACTCTGCCCCACTAGGAATCCAATTTCTCCTTTCCATGGGCTTTAGCTTAAAGGAACTGAGAAGAAACCCCAGGCAGATTGAGGAAGAAGCCAAAAGCAGAGAGCATATCCTGTTTGTTAAGTCTGGGAGGGATCATGGCAAAGCTGTCTCATGGCAGCATGTGGAAACACAGTAGGATTGAAATGGCATTGTGGGAATATAGAATGAAGACTTGATATTATTTTCCCACTAACACTCACTCCACTGTTCCCATAGCTGTGGATAATGAGGAAATAACCACATTTTACCTCTGTGTTCAGTGAAAATATGTAGATATCTGAAGGGCATCCTCTGGCAAGTCTGACTAAAATGACCCTGTGGCCAAGGACTTCAAAGAGGGCTGGCCAAACTGCTGTTCAATTGGAGTCAGAGCTCAGAAGATCAGCTGAGCCTGCAAAAGCTGATGGCAGAGTCAGCAAGAAGAATCCAGGTCTCAACCACAAGTGATCCCAGCTGTGAAGCAATGATTGCACTGAGGACAGAAGCCCATTGCTGAAATCCTGGTTGAGGTGAACTGTCCTCAGCCTTGAGTTCATCAGGGACCACAAGGAAGGATGACAGGACCAGACATCTCTTCCTCCTGCTCCCAGACTTCTTGTATAAAGATGGAAAGGTGGAGAGATCCTTCAAGAACAGAGAAAAACACCTTTGATGGGGGAATTTGATGAATTGACAGAGTATTTACCCAAAGGGGTGGAAATAACTAGAGACTATAATGTGAAGAATGTCACTTTTGACTGACACATGCATGTTTTCCTCAAAATTGGGAAAAAGATGAGATGATTTAATAGAAAGTTAAAGAAACTACATTTTTAAAATTTGATTTGTTGAGTTAAACCTCATTTCCCATTCACCCCAACACACACACACACACACACACACACACACACACATACACACTCCTGAAAATTTAAGAAATATGGAGAGGTCTTTAGAGTTCCATAGTGTATGAACTTGGAGCCCTTAAAACTCTATGAGCATTGAGACCCCAGCTGATATCTGAATGACAGCAGGATATCAAGTACTTGAGCAAAATACCTTTTGCAGAAAAGCCTGTGACTTTAGTGGTGGTATTTCAGTTATAGACAGGAAGCCAGAGGCTCAGAAGGGCTTACTTAAAAGTAACTTAACCAGTGTGACACGAGTAGTAAGTGATAGCACTGGGATTCTAATATAGACTTAACTCCAGAGTGGATGTGCTTTCATTTTCTTTATTGATAGTGTCCCAAAATTTATGCTTGCATTTTAAGACTCTTTGTGACAGCATGCATTTCCCTTCTCCATTCCCTCCTTCTTCTAAGCCCTGCATTTCTATTTCACTTTGCTTTGCTTGCCCCTTTTATAATGGCTTAGTAAATATTTCTCTCTAGGCTGATGGAGAAATCAGCATATCTGTTCTTTGATGTCATATGTGCCTGTAGGCTAACTCCTGCGGTTTGATCCAGTCAGTGCAGGATAGAGGCATATGGGTTCCAATGTTCATGCACATCATTCCCAGAGACACAAGGCGTGGCCTAGCCCCTTTGATTGTTATAGGAACTTTGGCCTCTTATTTATATTCTGGAAAATGGCAGTGGTGACAGTGCCAGGGAGCCACCCTCATGTGAGCTAATATTGACTTTGGTAATACATGATATTTGGTACAGGTATGTTCTCTTTAAGTACTGAAAGTTCCCACATCGCTCTGGACTGTTGCTGTTCTTTATCATGGCATGGCCTGATTGGTTCTATTATATGAAAGCTGTGGAACAGTCCCTCTTATTGTGTTGCTTATTCCCAGAACATACTTTCCCTTGTCTCACTTCTATTTTAGGAAACTCATGTGGAATTAAAATCTGAGGATTCAATGATAGAGTAAAATATTATGTATAGCTATTATGAAGCCTTGCTAGAGTAAAGAGACCTGAGAGAATTTGAAAATGCTGCTTAGCCTATAAAATAAAAAATGTTAAAGAAAGGTAGAACAATCTAGATACAAGTTTGGTGTGTGTGTGTGTGTGTGTGTGTCTCATAACCTGTTTATTTTAGGAAGCAGGTCTTCAAAGCAGTTCTGTACTGTATCTTTGCAGGATCATACTGCTATCTGCATTCTAATTCTTCATGAGTTATCCTTATTTACTGTTTACTTTCCTCTCAAATTAGCGATAGGTATCACAACAAATGTCAAAAATGTGTACAAGTAAGTGATGTGCTTTGCAAGAGCACATTGAGGAAAGATGGCATTGGCACTGCCTGCAAATCCAGAGGGGATATATATATATATATATGTATATATATATATACACACACACACACACTTTAGGATGGGATGTTCTGAATTTATCTGTTAGACCCATCTGGTCCAATGTGTCATTCAAAACCACTCTTTCCTTGTTGATTTTATGTTTGGATGATATATTCATTGATGTAAGTGGGGTGTTAAAGTCCCCTACTATTATTGTATTGTTATTGATTTCTTCCTTTGTGTTTGTTAATTGCTACTTTATGTAATTTGGGTGCTTCCATGTTGGGTACATAAATATTTACAATTGTTATACCTTCTTGTAGGGTTGTCCCCTTTATGATTATATAGTATTCTTCTTTGTCTCATTACAGTCTTTATATATTTTATTTTTTTTGTTAACTAGGCTCCAGGCTGGGCTCCAGAGTGGGGCTTGAACTCACAACCCTGAGATCAAGACCTGAGCTGAGATCTAGAATCAGACACTTAACCGACTGAGCCACTCAGGTGCCCCTACAGTCTTTATTTTAAAGTCTATTTTGGGGCGGCCCTGGTGGCTCAGTGGTTTAGCGCTGCCTTCAGCCCTGGAGACCTGGGATCGAGTCCCATATCAGGCTCCCTGCATGGAGCCTGCTTCTCCCTATGCCTGTGTCTCTGCCTCTCTCTCTCTCTGTGTCTCTCATGAATAAATAAAATAAAATCTTAAAAAAGTATATATATAATATATATATGTATATATATATTATATATATGATTATATATATAGGTATATATATATATAGGATATATATAGGTATGTATATATATATTATATATATAGGATTAACCTCAAGACGGTGGTAAGATGTGCAAATGATAATACAGTGCTACTTATTCCTACTATAAATCAGTCAAGAGAGCCAAGATGTACAAACATTTTCTTACCCTTTAAACCAGTCAGTCATTTCACTTTGAAGGATACTTCCTAAAGAAACAATGAAAAATGCAGATAGAAATTATACTGATTATATAATACAGGGTTTATTCATTCCTTCAATTCTTTAAAGAACTTACCTGTAAGACTATAATGACTTAGCATGATTTAGGGAGCAATACTTTGAGAATTTTTCCAATTTATTTAATGGTGATTAGACAGTCCCAATTGTCTTCTTTTTAAAAAGATTTTATTTATTCATAAGAGGCACACAGAGAGAGAGGGGGGCAGAGACATAGGCAGAGGGAGAATAGGCTCCCTGTGAGGAGCCCCATGTGGGATTCCATTCCCCCCCCCTGCCCCCCTGGGACTCCTTGGATCACTCCCTGAACCCGAAAGCAGTTGCTCAACCACTGAGCCACTCAGGCATCCCCGTCTGCTTGTTCTTATTTCCTATTTTTTCATCAATAGTCTATTTCATCAAACCTGTCATATGCCCTTGTAGTTTCTTAAGTCTCCTCCATATTTGTGGCAATAGATTTTCCTCAGCATTCTATCATGAAAATTTTCAAACATTCAGAAATACTGAAAAGGTTTTATAGTGAACATCCATATACCCACTACCAAAATTCTACCATTAACATTTTACTATACTTGCTTTATCACATTTCTATCCATCAACTCATCTTTTCAAAAAATGTACTTCAAAGTACATTGCAGACATAATGATGAGATATTTTAAATGTAAAGAGTTATTTCTTTAGCAACATAATACTCTTGTATTATCACTTGATGTGTCTGAGGATCATGACAGGAAAGAGATAGTATATCCAGTCAGACAACTTGAAAGCCATTAACAAAGATGGAACTGTGCTGTGCCCAGGGGCAGTGAGGCACCAACATCATTCTGGGACCTCATGGAGTAAGAGAAGAGAGTGTTCACTAGCACCAGAGACAGAGCTGTGTGGAGAGGGCTGCCTGACAGTAGACACCAGCCTTCCATGTCTCTTCTTCCGGACTCTTGCTGTGCTCCACCCAGCCAAACCCACCCAGGAGCTGTGGGGCAAAATCAGGCTTTGGAGCACGAGGGCAGGATGGTGAAAGGTAGGGTGGATCACGAGGAGAGAACAGAAGCACTCAATTCTGAGATTTCTTCTTGGAAGCATTTGGACTACCTACGTAGCATAAATTTTAGGTAGCATACAACATATTCAGCAATAATGTAGATTTTGAAACCCTTGGAGTAGTTTTAGTGGACATATGCATGGTGGATGCCAAGGAAATGTTAATTAAATTAATATCAAAATTGTGAAAAGATTAAGTTAAAGTGATAGAAGCCTGAAAAATCATTGGCGCGCTAGGAGAAAGGCTTCTGCAAGGAAGGGGGAAGGAGAGTGCAAGAAAATCATGTGGTGGATTGACTATGCAATAGGTTTTTGTTTCCAGTGGCTCTAGAGTCATTGCTGACTCAATTAGGCTGGCCCACTGGCTGCATGGCCTTGCAAAGAGTTAGTGAGGCCCATACTACAAAGCATAGTAGGTGTTTCCCAGTTGGTTCAATTTGGGAAATCTCCATCTTACAAGTTTGGGTACATAAACCTCCTCTGCCCATAAAGTCTCAGGCTCTGTAAATTGGTGATGCTGTTGCTGAATTAAAAGCTAGTGAAATGAGACACAAGGGATAGGAGTTCTTTCTTTTTGGTGGCTGTTGCCATAGGGGCAATAGTTTCTTCACCAGAATCAGTTTAAAAAGGAGAGGCATTAGTCATGTTTTCTGGCTGCTTAGCATCGAGGTTGGTTTTTAAGCCTTCCTACAGACTTCTGTGAAGGACCTCAAATCCATAAACATAATTCTCTCCCTCCTTCACTCTCTCTTTTCTCCTTCCTTTCTTCTCCCTCTCTTTCTATCTCTACGCTTCTTTCCTTACAATTAAGAACTCTGACAAATATTATCATACCCCAATAGATACGTGGTCAGACTATGGACAGATAGTTCCTAAAGCAGACTCTTAAATGGCCAACAATTACATTAAAGTACTCTATTAATAATCAAATAAGTATAAATTAGAATAAGGTACAATTTTTCAATCATCGTAATTACTTAGGTTTTTTTTTAAATGATAATATCCAGTATTGTTGAGGGTGCAAGAGAGGGATGCTCTAAACCCATTATAATTGCCAGTGGAAATAGAATCTAGTGAACATTTAAACTTTATGTATAGAGAAAGATACTCCTTACAATGTCATTATAATAGTGAAATATGAAAACAGCCTACATGTATAATAAAAATCTCAATTAAAATGAGATTTTCAAACAGTATTTAATGATATAGGTCATGAAATCATGCTGTTTAAAAAGAAGGATATTTAACTGGAGGGGTAATATCCCATTTCTCTTAAAATTATGAAAAAATATATATGTTGCTACATGCACAAAATTACCAGAAAAAAAAACCTGACTAAAATGTATATACTGTTTATCTGCGTGTTATAAGCAAATGGGATGTTTTAGTTTTCTTTTTTATTGTGGTTGGTGTTCTAGGTAGTCCTTTGTAATCAATTAATTTTTTTTAAATCCATGGTCATCATTTTTTCTCTTTTATCTAACAATAGCCGATCTGTTGCAGTTAATATCTGTTTCCTCTCTCTATTTGAATTTTTAGTACTATCTTGAAATAGTGGCATTTTTTAAAAATTGGCTTTCTAAAGAGGGTGGTAATCTCCATGCTCCTGAGCTGGCTCTTAATGTTCATTGTGTGCACCTGGACAAACCCTAGTATGTGGGATTTGAGTGAAACCCTATTATTTTGACATTTTAACACCTGATTAGCAGTAGCCTTGAATCTAACCTCTACTGATTCATGATTCTCTTTCCAGTTTTGCCTCAAGTCAGAAAAGAACCAGATTTATTCTCTGAATAGACAGGGTCAGCAATGCATTCAGTTCTACTTAATCATATATGCCCACAGGTGCAGGAAAATAAATCATTAAGTTTCTGGAAATAGGAATGTGAGTTATGACTAATGATAAAATGAATGGAATTTGCTTCTTTACTGGAGAAGAGGCAGAGAAGTGAAGGGCATATATAAAAAACTTTGATCAGACAAGACCGACAGTACAAACAGTGGTGATGAGCAAAAGCAAGTACAGGTGAGCAGCTGGACCCAGGACCTAGCCATGGCTGAAAATGAGATGAAAGCCATAAGGTGCCAGCATCTGGAAGAGGAATGGCAGGGACATTGACCGTGAGGAGCGAAGGATGAGATATTAGCCTGGAGAGAGAACACTAGACCAAGTTAGTTAGAGTCTGAGGAGGAGTGTAGCAGATTGTATTTTCCAAAGATGGCCACACTAACTGACCGTTCCTCATGCTCTTCCAAAATAGGCCTTTGACATCCCTCCTTGCCGGGTTGTGTCTTGTGAGCATAGTGAATGTGATGCTATGTGACTTCTGAGGCTAGATCATAGATGGAAATAGAACTTCTGCCTGGTTCAGACTTGGGGGACATTTGTTCTTGAAACTCAGCTATCATGCTGTGAGGAACTCATGCAATCCATGAGCATGTTAAAATGGTGACTATATACCTTACTGAGTGAGATGTTTGATACACGGTATGGAAATTGGAGTAGGGAAGGTGTGAACATAGATGGCCAAAGTCTGGGAATTTGGTGCAGAGACAAGGCTGCATCTCAAAGGCTAGAATCAAGTTGTTTGCAAAAGAAGGGGGAAAACAAAGCAAATCAACTGACATAAAAGTGACATTTAGCTAGGAGTAACTCCATGCTGCAATACCACCGAAAGCACAGGAGAAGAAAATCCACAACTCTTCCAAATATTGAGAAAGACTTGCTCTAGAAGAGTTTCACACACTTTAAATCTCATAGAGCTGAATTGAGAATCTCAGGAGGCAGCCTGCCATCTGAAGCCATTCACCAGTGTGAAAGAAGTAAGGAAATAGTTTCTCACTTTCCTTCTAGGGTCTGAACCAGACAGAAAACTGAACATCTTTTTACTGTGTGGATGTGAGTTCATGAAGCAGTCAGTTTATTCTATCCTTGCCATGCCTTCTATAAATGTTCCTAGTAAATTCTCAGCTGATTCACTACTTTTATCTACCTCCTGCATAAGGCCAAGCCCTTAGTACCTCTCTTACTACATCTATTCTGAGACTGTTTTTCCTCATCAACAAAGAATGTGGGTAAGAGGAAGCAGGCTGTGCTGGGGTAACTGGAGTGATGCAAAGTGTTTTTAAAGATAGAGTAATGGCAATAAAACACAGTAACTGATGGGTAAATGAAGAATGCACGTAGCTGGACATGGTGGGGAGGTAGTGATTTTTGTTACATTCTATGAAGACAACACCGGCTCATTCCAGAGCATCTGTGCTAAATGAATGTCTCTTGGATCCTGAAAATTATACTGATGTTCTAGAAGAATATAAACTTACTAAGTACCAAGCACTTCTAAGTGATTTACATTTATTAACTCATTATAACTCCATGAGTTAACATCTTTCCCCTTATTGTATATATAGGAAATAGGCACAGAAAATTTAAGTGCCTTGCCCAAAATTGCACAGCTTGTACAAATTAGAATTTAGGCAGTCTGGCTTAAATCCTTGGGCTATTGACATCTATGCTATCAAGCTTCAAGTGTTTAATTTAATTCCAGTTAACCTTCCAGAAATGAGAATAGAATCAAGGATGCTAACTGAAAAGGTTTATCCCATTTCAGTAAAAAGTCATGGAGAAAGACTCAATCTTCAATTAAGTGTCGTTAAAATTTTGACACAAAGCAAAAATACAAAGTTTTTAAACATCTAGGTGTTTTTAAAATACCCTAGAAGGAAACAAAACCAAACTTGTGTCCAAGTTTTGCCACATTAAATGCCCAGGAAACGGAATAATCTATAGTTTTTGAGCAAGAAGGATATGGACCAATAATTTCATGCCTAGTCAAGTTGTGATTTCATCAACCATTTATTCATTGACTCAGTCAATATGCTTATTAGGTGCACATTATGTTAAAGAAAGTATTTGCAAGTAGAAGAAAAATATCCTTAGATTTATTTATTTATTTATAAAGATTTTATTTATTTATTCATGAGACACACACAAACACACAGAGAGAGAGAGAGAGAAAGAGGCAGAGACACAGGCACAAGGAGAAGCAGGCTCCATGCAGGGAGCCTGACGTGGGACTCGATCCCAGGTCTCCAGGATCACACCCTGGGCTGAAGCTAGCACTAAACCACTGAGCCACCAGGCTGGCCCTTAAACATATTTTTAACTGCCTTGGAACCATGTTCCATTTCTGTGTCTCTTGACTGTCATGGGTTCCTAAAGGTACGGTGTGTTTCTCCTCATGAAGTTAAGTAGACTATGGAATTGTGCTATAGTTAATGTTAGTCTTCAGAAAATTTGACTACATTTAAATGGTTGAGCATTGAACCTGGCACAGAATTAATATTCAATATAAGGTAATGATGGTAGTGGTTATGATGATGTTATAGTCATATACAGTAGGAGTCAATATTTTAAGTCAATTTGCTAAAATGTTTCAGCAAGTCTTAAACCTACACAAGTGAAATCAAAATGTTGAGAGTCTATTTTTTTCTGTTAGATATTTCCCCAAATCATCTTTTTATCTCTCCCGATGTTAAATATATAAAAGAACTAGCAAGGAAAGTGATTATTACTAAATAGTGAATGTATAAACTAGAAGTAGCAGATGGGATAAAAGTCATAGCTCATAGTAATTGTACATTTCTAAGAGTATTGACTTGTACAGTGTACAGAAAGAATATGCTTCAGTGTCATGTGGGAACCATTCTGAAGAACTTCCAAAGAGAAAGGAAGATTGAAGCTGGGAAAGACGAAACATTGTCTTTTTTATATGTGTGTGTGTGTGTGTGTATTTTAATATAGAGTATATATAAATTATAATAGGTTATTATGTATATATATGCATATATATAGGGAGTGCAATTAAAAAATAAAAAATTAGAGAGAAAGTGATTATATTTTCCATGATCTTGTTTGTTCCATGTTCTCAGGGTTGAAATCACACAACTAGCCTGAATTAGGTGTCTACACTATGCCAGCCTCATGAGGGATTCTGGTGTGGAAAGAGCCATGAGGTATGGACATCACAGCATAGTTCCTAAGAGCTTAGGCTACTGAGTTGACAGCCTGGACCCAAATACCTATTCTGTTCTTTCATGGATCTATGACTCTTTGTCCATTATCCTCCCTGATAATCAACTTCTCTGTAGGAAGGGGATGATAATAGTATACAAAACAATGACTGTTATAAATATTTTATAAGATATCTGTTAAAAACCATTTGCATATAGTTAACAGTAATAACACATTAATAATTATTTTTACCATAATATCAATTTCAAGGAGCTACAGTTTGGTGGCTAGAATGAGTTTGAAATAAGCTATGAGAACATGGCAGATATATAGGACCTACAGGGATCCTTAGGATCATTTATAGGAAAAGTTGCTTTTGTCTTTCTGGAGGACTCAAAGAAAATGTCACAGAGACCTTAGAGAATGAGCCAGACATTTGTATATGCTGTAATTAGAACACAGACTGGGGCCAACACAGAGGAATAGGGAAGGGTGTGTGTGTGTGTGTGTGCAGAGCTGGTAACCAAAGACAAGGAAATAGAGGGAAAAATATTATTTTGATTAATTTTCTCCCTACATCTTTGTGTTGCTTCCATACCACTATGTCTTCACACTGCTGTATTCAAGAATCATTCATCTGTGTGTTTTGTTGGGGCCGTACTCAGACTGGATCAGTGAAAAAGAGTCCATGCTATTTGAACTGCCTCATGGCAATAAGTCTCCTTGGTCCCCTTTAAAAATCCCAGGCTAGGGAAATCAAGCCTCAGGATCACACTGGGGACCCAGGGATAAAGAGAAGGTCCTTACCATGCTAGACTCACACCAAGTGTGTAAATACAGCCTGTCATTTCATTTTCACAGTAATTTGCGAGCAAGGTTTTGTTATCCCCATTTTGCACAAGAGAAAAATGAGGTTCAGAGTGATCACAAAGCTAGAACTAGTGCACAACTTGAAACTCTAGTTTGGAAAATAATGTGCTGCTTGTCCAAGTAGCCTGCTGAATAGCGGAGGAGGCAACAACTTTTTTTAATCATGGACATTGTCAACCCACATTATGTCATCTTTAAAAAATGTATCTAAAATGTGTAGAATTCGATTAGTAAATACTTATACTTTTCAGTGTAAACACTCTTTTCTGTGCACCATATCGCTTTGCCCTCTTTATTTGAGCAATGTACCCTGTGCTGTGTAAATAAGAGATGACAACTCCTATAATATGTGTGGGGAGGGATGGATTTGATAAAACAGAAGCATGCATAATTCAAAAAGCACTGTCCCACTCAGTTCCTGCATAAATAATTTGCAGATTTTCTGGATTTCTGTCAGCAACTGCCAACCCCCCTTCTCTCAGAATCATATTGGGCATCGTATGTGGAGATGGGATGGTGGAGATAATATTTGTTTTTCTCTGAATCTAATTATTGTCATTTCACTTTTTAAAATGTTTTATGATGAATGTTATTGGGTTTTATTTATTTTTCCTAGTAAGCAAATTGAGATGCAGAGATGATTAAAGGCAGCCCAAGGTAGTGTTGCATATTGGTGGAAGGGGTGGGATTGGAACGAAGAGCAACCATAGGATACTTCCTATCCAGGGAATTCCTCTCTCTCAAGGAGGCTTCTCTTTCTAGTATGGTGCCTGGGTACAGGTGGACACTGCATAGATAGGTGCCTGGCATGAGAGGATGGGTGTCTGGCTTTTATGCAGTCATCTGGATCCCTCCTGGCCACCTCTGAAGTAGATGTCTCTATCCATTGTACTGAGTGCCCTGGGAAATGGATCCCATTTGGACCATTAGTAGAGCTCCAGCACCTGCTGATGTTCATGGGCCCTGATACTTTCTCTCTATTCCCTCATCATCTCAATTGTAGGTTTTGTTTTGTTTTGTTTTGTTTTGTTTTGTTTTGTTCCCCAGGCGATTGACCTTTTTGAGCTATTTCCATTCCCTGCAGAAAGTTCTGCAAACTACATACAGGTATTGGGAAACTGAAACATGTATTTTTACCCCTCCCTTCTCATTCAAAATGCTATTCTATTTTTATTCTATTGTAGTAGCCTAAGTCGGTCAGGGGCACTCTAAGAAGGCCCCAAGCCCATCTATGTTTTCATTCTATTTATGTCTAAAGAGAGAGGCATGGAGCAGACTTCAAATTGTGTTTCAACACCCCTCTCTCTCAGTATCTTTGTCTATATATAGAATAGACATAGATAGAGATAGAGATTTAGATTTAGATTTAGACAGATATGATGGAATATATATATATATATATGAGACAGAATTTTTAGATATAGATCTATATATAAATGTATCTACCTATCTATATATATATCCCTCCAGGCTTCTTTAACATGGGCAGAATTTTTATTTCTTCCCAGCATGGCAGGAAACCACCTTAGCTTTTATACCATAATGTCTCCTACTGCATGGTGTGTAGCTGGCTCTGGGGCTGAGGTGGTCTCCAAAGAAGCTGATACTGAGGACTGTCTGTCGCTAGCACTCCCAACTGCTACAATAACAACTCCTTCCTTAAAGGAGAATCTGGGTGGGGCATCTCCATGTCCATTACAATGACGGATGACTTCTAAACTTTCTTAGTGATACACTTCTGTCTTTCTTCCTATGCATATCTAAATAAATACCCAGTGTTCTTTTCCTATGTAGGAATTTCTTTGTCTGGTGGCTGTGAAAGGAGGGGCAGTTTATACTCCTTTGGTAAGGTGCAATCACTTCCTCATGGGAATCTGAACCAAAAATTGATTTCCTATACTCTTGTCAGACCTGATACTTCCCTGTGTGACACCACTTAACTCCCCTTCTCGTTGCAGTATCTTGATGTTTCCTTTCTAGCCATTCCAAGCTTAGTGTGATGCTGCAGGTGCTACACTTTTCTCAGGAACTGGAAGGATAGACAGCATTTCCCCTCCTTATTAGCTAGTGATGGGTTGGGGAAGAACTCTGTTCAGAAGCATAAAGCAGGTACAGGCAGGAGGGGAACAGCAGAAAAGGTTGAAAGGAAGCTGTCCTACTTCTTGAGAAGTAGAAGTTTCCTCAAGGGGATGACACAGTAAGTGGCCCCATATCCAGATAAATAGTTACCCTAGAAGGCTCTCCTGAGATAGTATGAATGCCTATTTGTATCATAACTACTGAGAAAACCACTCCAAGTGCATTTCCTACCAAGCTCAGGTCATTAACAAGCCAGAATTTGTACTCTAGAAGCTCACTCTGGGGATGCAAGGGCATTCAATTGGCATAATACAAAAAGCTAGATAACACACTATGGGACTCTTTTTTAAAGATTTTATTTATTTTTCTTCATGAGAGATACAGAGAGAGAGAGGCAGAGACAAAGACAGAGGGAGAAGCAGGCTTCCTACCGGAAGCCCAATGCAGGACTTGATCCTAGGACCCCTGGATCATGACTTGAGCTAAAGGCAGACACTCAACCACTGAGCCACGCAGGCGTCCCACTTTGGGACTTCTTAAAGGGCTGCCAAGGACTCAGGGTGTTGTTCTCCAACTGTTTAAGAGCCATACCACCTAAGGTTGGCAACTGAAATACTAACACAAATATTTGTCTTGCTGCTTTGAAGGTCCTTTGATTAGAATTCTGGAGTTAACCGGCTAGATATACCCCACACTCAGCTGAGCAGAAATTTAAATCAAACTGTAGAATTAAAATCCTGTTGATAAATATTTTGGCTGACTGTTTCCTACTGAGGCCGGCATTTAGCCAACATATTTGTTAACTGAGCTGCGATTTGTTCTTTTGGATTCCAATTCACTGGTTTTATGTCACTCTTTGGCTGCTGACAGGGCTCACTGCAGAGGAAATTGAAATAAAAACTAATAATGATCCAAACGACTAATGGAATAAAATTGGAAGCCAATTGAGAAAATTATAGAGGAGAAAATCAGCTGAACTGGGAGTGGAAGAGATAAGGCTGATTATGCTAACTCCTTCATGAAAATATTTCTGCTCACCCTGCCAGATGTGGCTTCTCCTGTGCTAATCCCTCATGGCACTCACCAGATTCTCCCTCGTGCTAGACAGATTATTATGTGTAAACCATTGTTTCCTCCTGACTAGACATTCAGGTCCTTGAGATTAAGTCCATCTTTTCTATCTTGTGTTGCCTTGTATAGTGCCTCATGCATGCTTGCTAGTTGAACTGTAGAATCACAGGCCTGGGAACCCTGAAATGACGTCATGTAATTCCTCCTTTAATGGGTAAGGGAACTGAAAAGGAAGAGGTTTTGACAGTTTGCCTGCAGTTGGTTGGTTAGTGGCAACCCAGCAACTAGCCAGCAGGTCTCTTTACTCTCAAGGCATAGTAGTTTTCTGATATGATATTATTACATTTACACAAGTTACATATGAAAATGCTCCCATATGTGACAAAAATAGAAAGCATAAAAAAAAGCAACCTGTGATCCCACTATTCAGAATAATTATGATCAACATTGTATTAATGTATGTATATATAAATATATAAATGTATAAAAGAGACATTTAATATATTGACATATAAATAAAATACGTAAGATAATAAGTAACCTATATGTAAATAAAGGCATGTCAAATTTTAGTAATTAAATATATATTAAATAGGATAAACTAAATAAAATATGAATATATTAATATATAATACATGTGTATTTATAATTTTGTGCCCTGGTTTTTAAACTCATTTTATATTATAAGCATCTTCCCATGGTATTATGTGGTCTATATACATATGATCTTTAAAGACTGCCTTAAAAATTCCATTATGAAAAAAAACAACCTCTCCATTTTGATTCACAAATATTTTCTCCCAGTTTGTAGCTTGTCTCTTCCTTCTTTTAGCAGTGCCTTCAGCAGTACAAAAGTTTTTCATTTTGATAAAGTCTAATTTATCACTTCTATTATGAATCATGCTTTTGATCTCATATCTAAGAACTCTTTGCCTAACCACCGGTAACTAAGGGAAAATTTTTATTTCCTTTCTTCCAAATGGCATTTATTTTGTTTTCCCTATCACACAAACTAGAACATCCTTATGTTGGAAAGGATGGTGAACGTACGCAAACTTGCCTTATTCTTGATCTTAGAGGGAAAGCATTCAGTCTGTCACATTGAATATGATGTGAGCTGAACATCGTTTTATAGATGCTTTTTATCCTATTGAGGAAGTTTCTTTCTATTTTTACTCTGCTGAAAGTTTTTAGCATGAATGGGTGTTAAATTTTATCAGGCTGTTTCTGCCTCAATCAATATGATCATATAGATTTTTCCCCTTTAGACTATAAATATGGCAGATTGAGTTAATTCATTTTTGAGTATTGAACCAACATTGTATCCTGGAATAAACACTATTTGGTCATGATACATTATTCTTTTATGTATTTACTAATGTTTAGTTAAGTTTTTGTATCTATGATTGTGAAGGCTGTGGTTTAAATGCCAGTTTCATTTTAAAGCATCATTTTTTAAAGTTTTTAGATTCCAGTTGGTTAATATATGAAACATATAATATTAGTTTCAAGTGTACAGTATAGTGATTCAGCACTTCCATACAACACCTGGTGCTCATAACTGGAGTACTCCTTAATCTCTGTCACCTATTTGTCCTATCCCCCACTCACTTCCAATCTAGTAGTGTAATTCTGGTCTGCCTCACTTGTGCACACTGTCTGGAGGACAACCTGAAACCTGGGTGATATTTTATACCATAATTCAGTTCTCAGAGCGTTTGCCATATTCATCCCAGTTGGTTTCGTGCATAGACCCCTTCTTGGTAAGCCTGGGACTTCAAATACAGATATAAATGATTCCTTCCTATCTTCCTCTTCTCAGCATCCTCTCCATGCTCTCTAGCTGGGGTGAGGAGGGAAGAAGAGAGATGTTGGCTCTGCTTATATTTGCTTAGTGAGAAGCATGGATAGTCCGAGAGAGCTCCACGCCACTGTATCTGCAGCTGTCACATCAGTGGGTGGGGTGGGTCACATCTCTTATGGCATTTGCTCAGTGTGAGGAGTGAGTGATTGAGCCCCCTCTCCAAGACTCTTTGGTGAATGCACTCACCGGAGAGACGCACAGAAAGAAAGGGACACTGCCTGTTTGCCATATCTGTGTAATGGGGTAAAAGGGGAACTGCTTCTTTTGTGGGGTTTGTAGGGTAGGTAGGGTAACAGGGATCCATCCTATAGGGCCTTTCTCTTCTCTGTCCTCTGGATAGAGGAAGTGGATTTTTCTTGGGACATAATTTTTTTACTGTACCCTTTGGAGATTTTCTGTTGCAGGCGGCTCAGCACCCAGGCCAAGACATATATGAGATAAAAAATAAGCCCCAGGCACTGAGGGGGACACTTGACGGGATGAGCACTGGGTGTTTTTCTGTATGTTGGTAAATTGAACACCAATAAAAATTAATTTATTAAAAAAAAATAAGCCCCAGGGAAGTCACTGTCAAGTCTTCCTTCTTCAGTAGCCCAGTCATCTTCTTGATTCCACCTTTCAGCATCTTCTGATAGTTGCTTCATGTGGGTCCAGGATTTTATCTGTAATTAGCAGCAGAAGTAGAGTGGAATCTGCTTATCCCATCTTCAGCAGAACCAGAGCCATCATTTTGTTTTCATTACTAGCGAGATAGAATTTATTTTCTGTATTTATTATTTTATTTCCTCATTGAATTTCTTGTTTATGTCCTCTGGCCAATTTCAAAGGAGATTTAAATGCTTCTTTTATTATTTAATAGGAACACTCTGTATATATTACTTGCTTATAATAATTTTATTTACTATAAAGTAATTTTTCCTTTTTAAATTTTTATTTATTTTTACAAATCTATAATTTTTTTTTCTACTGTGATTTCTTCTTTTTACATCCTATGGTCAGATAAATAGATATATTTTCTTCAGTTTCATTTGTTTATTTTTTCACATTTAAAGCATAGTCCATCTTGAATTTATTTTTATTCTGTGGTAAAAAGAGATTTAACTTGATTTTTATTAATTCAAAATAATTAATTGTCTCAGCATTTTTGTTTATTTAGTGATCCTTTCCTTTTCTACTAACAGATATAATTATTGAATGAATAAGCCCTTTTTCCCTCAAAGAAAAATTTCTTTACCACCCACATCTTTAAGCCTAATGAAGCCTTTCTTGGAATCTAAGTAAGAAAATAAAATCTAACTTCTCTCATAAAAGGTGACACAGAAAGAATCTTCTTGTCTTCACTTTTCCACTCCTCCATCATCAATCCACATCTAAAGGAATAAATAAGTAAATGAGCCAAACAAAGAAATAAGAAACATAATTTAAAAAGAGATAATGAAATCTGGCTGTCCCATGATACTAATAAAGGGAGAAAATGCAAGAAGATAACAGTTATTATAAAATCTGAAGAGGGAATTTAAACCACAGGCTTTCACTGTAGTTTGCATTTTTCTCCCTAGCTTTTGTCTTTAAAAAAATGCAAACCATATGAGTATTTATTGTCATCTTATCTTTCTAAGATGGAGAATTAAAGTTGGTATTTAATGGAGAAATAAAATTACTGTGTCTTTCTTAATTTGCAGATACTTCTTGTTTTCCTGCTTAAATTCTTTGAATTATTCAAATAATTTTAATTGGCTATCTTAATAGCCATACAAATTTAAAGATATACATCAGACCCTCAATTGCCCCTACTTTTGGACAAATGGTGTAAATATACTCCAAATGCTAATTTCCTCTTGCTGGAATGTATGTGACTCTCATAGTGGAAGAAGGAATCAGGGTGAAATGTGGGGTAAAGGAGAGAATTGGAAATGCTGGATGCTCTTGATGAGTCAGTGATGACCTTTGCAAATTTCCCCAATTTTGATGAATTATTCTTGAGCTAGTCAGCCCAACTAAGTTTCATATCTTGATGCACTGGGCCAGCCTTCCTCTGGCATTTTTAGCTGAAAGATCATCCTTGTACCCAAAGTGACCTCACTTGACCTATCATTTACTGCCAGTCTCCATTCAAAACTGATTGTGCTTTCTGTATAAGAATATCTGTAACAAGTGCTCCCTCCCCTAAACTTAGGACGACATATTGATATAAATGTCAACTACAAAACATAAGCCATAAATCCATTAGAGGGAACTTTGAACCCTTGGTAGTGTAGACTCATGGGTGCCCTGAACAGGGAGGATTTTAGTCATTGAAATTAAAGGCCAAGAATCTTGTTTGAGCTAGAAGGGAACGAACATTTTAAAGCAGTGGCTTGGTGGTTTCACATATTCTATCATGTAACTGTCACATCAGTCTGCAAAATAGGCCTATTTGCCCCATTTCACAGATGAGGTAAAATGAAACTTGGAGAGATTATGTGTCTAGCTCAAGGTTGCAGAGTCAGTAGGTAATGGGGTCAGCATTTAAATCCGGACATTGCACTCTAGAGTCCATGCTAACCACCATACGGCACAAGGGACACAAGGATATTATAGGGGAAATCTGGGCACAGTCTTGAGTAATATTAAGTCACATGTTGAGGTGCATCTTAAAATTCTCTTTCTACTGATAAGGTCAAAAAGAAACTTTTTTGGGGGGTATTTTATATTTTCATGTCTTTTTTTTAACATTCTATGTTCTCCATTTTTCAACAAAGAGAAAAAAGACCTCACACTCAAAGTATTGGGCCGGCAATAGTATCTATCTGGAAATAACTTTACAATTTATTATATGGATGTTTATTTGTCTCTTCTATTTATGGCAAGTGATACTAATTTTCCATTTGTGGTAGTGACATAAAGCTCCAGTTTTTTTAGATATACTTAATTTTGTAACATGTCAACTTAAGGAAAAAGTATCTAGATGCAAGTAATAGTAGTATATGAAAGATGAATATGTGGGAAGCACACATTTTGTTTTGGATATCATGCTATAAATTCTTAGAACAGTGTCAGTGCTTGAACAACATGATATATAATCCCTTCCTCTAAGGCACAACGTTAAGCCCATGTGACATGGACCACTGAATTTGAGAAATATCAGTGTCAGAACATGACAGCATTTTTCTTGCAGAAAAGAAAAATTTATTTTTCTCACTTTTGAGGAATTTCTAATAATGTTATATACTAGATGAACTGCTAGGAAAAACTAGATTTTTCTTCCTTTAAAAAACTTATGGGCAGCCCTGGTGGCTCAGTGGTTTAGCGCTGCCTTCAGCCCAAGGTGTGATCCTGGAGACCTGGGATAGAGCCCCACGTCAGGCTCCCTGCATGGAGCTTCTCCCTCTGCCTGTGTCTCTGCCTCTCTCTCTGTGTGTGTCTCTCATGAATAAATAAATAAAATCCTAAAAACAAAACAAAACAAAACAAAAACCTTCTTCTGCTTCCAGGTAAGATAACTTTTACGTAGAATTCTACATAGAATTTAAAATTTGACATACAACAATGCTTCTAACAGTATCTTTCAATTTATTTTCTAAATTTGCCATGTTGAAGTTAACCTCAAGGGAGACCTTCATTTTCAGAAGCATCTAATGCAAGGTTATTCATTTGTTCCACAAATGCTTATTGAGTACCTACTACATGCTAAGCAAGCATTGCACACTTTGGGGTATATCAGTGAATAAAATAGATGAGAATTTGTGGAGCTGACTAGGGAAGAGAGACAACAGATAAAATCTATAATAAATAAGTACACAGAGAGAATGTGATAAGCGCTATAGTATAAGGAGGATTGGGAGGGCAGGCTGGTGCTGGGATTTGATTAGGGTGATCTGAGCAAGCTTTATCAGAAAGATGATATTTGAGCAAAGCCTTGAAAGTAGTAAGTAAGAGTAAGGAGAGAAAAATATCATCACATTTCTACAATACAAGAGTATCCCCCAAATGTTCAAGGAATATCACGGAGGCCTGAGTTGCAAGAGCAGAGGATGTAAAGAAGTGAAATGTTAGGAGGCAAAATGTTTGGAGGGAAATAGAGTAACAGTGATCTATCTTACCTTTTGGGAGAATCATGCTGTCAGCTAGGTTGAGAACAAGCTGTAGAGGAACAAGGATGAAAGCAGGGATACCAGAGGGAAGGGTGTTATAGTAATATAGGTGAGAAATGATGACAACTTGGACTAGGGGAGGGGGGGGGGAGTCATAATACTCTGGATATATTTTGAAGGTAGATGGATTTCTTAATGAATTGGATGTAGAGGGCAAAAGAACTTGTCAGCAAGAGGGCAGTATAGGATGGAATACCTGGGAAGGAATCACTGTGGCAGAGACATAAATCCGGAGAGGAGTATGGTCTTTAGGCAGCCATATTTTAATTGAATCTTCTAAGCTCTAAATATGTGCTTAATTCAAGGGAAAAGATCTATAAGATACTTGTTTTTTGCTCGTATAGCAAAGTAAATCTAAACGATGACCAATATTTTTTTTGCCAGAATCTCCAATAGTGTTGAATTTCAGAGGGTGTGTATGTGCATGTGTGTGTTTGCATGCACATAGGATCTGCTAATTTCCACCTCTAAAAGCTATAACCTGGGGCTTCATTGAAATGCATTATCACATTCTGCTGATATATAGTCCCAGTGGCAGGGATGTGTATGAAGTTATTTCAACAACAGATGACACATAAATCCAACCAAGTTCTTCCCGTCCTCTCTTGAAGGGGTGTCTCTTGTGATTTATTCTAGCTTAGTACTTTCAACATTTGTCAAGCAATGTCCCATTGGGCTCTTTACTCCTTAATTTGTTGTTTTTATAGTATAGTTACAGTGTCATTTTATAGGATTGTGTAGTTGATGTTCTGGGCATCTTTCTTTTTTTTTCTATTTGTTGCCGTAGCACCTCCATTTGGGATTTGAATGTTAATTCTTCCCTCTTATAACTTTACACCTTGTACTGATGAGGCTGGATTGTGGATAGGAGGGAGTTACCTAACTGTACCAGTGATGTGTGAGTTTAGGTGACTCAGCAGAAGCACATGTTTCGTTTCCCAAATATTTACTAAACTCTGGTCATGTGCCAGGCACTGGGATCATAATGATGAGGAGATACTGTCAAGATACCTCAAGTTGCAGTATTCTAGGTGAATGATGATAGGCCTACTCTAAAGCAATGGCATTGACAGTAGATGAGAGAGGAGATGGAATTCAAAAGTGTATTATCTATGTACATAAAAAATAAAGGCATTTTTTAAGTTCTCAAGAAATAAACCATTTCTCAGAAATATATCACGTACAAAACTTTTCAGCAAAAAGCATTCAAATATGTAATCCAGATTACCAAGAGGTGAATCAGAGCGAATGTTCAAGAATAAAATATGGGAACACAACAATTTCCTCCTTCATATTCATCCATGAAAAAAATTATATCCACACAAGGACTTATATAAGAATATTCATATCAGATTTATACAGTCCAAACTGCAAACAATCCAAATATCCTTCAACGTAAGAATAAATAAGCAAATTATGGTATATTTGTACAATAGAGCACCACCCAGCAATAAGAACAAACTATGAATGTATACAGTAATCATAAACTTTATTTTACTGAAGAAAGCCTATATACTTTAAGCCTATATTCTATACTTTTATATATTTTACTATATATAAAAAAAAGTATATACTGTGTGATTCCATTTATATGAACCAAAAATAAGCAAATCTAAATTAGGGTGATAGAAATCAGTATAGGGAGAAGCTTGCTTAGATTATGAAACTGTTCTATATCTTGATTATAGTATTAGTTATATCAGTATACATGTTTGCCAAAACTCATTGAACTGCACTCTTGGGACATCTGGGTGGCTCAGCGGCTAAGTGTCTGCCTTTGACTCAGGGCATGGTTCCGGGATCCAGGATTGAATCCTGCATTGGGCTCCCTGCCAGGAGCCTGCTTCTCCCTGTGGCTATGCCTCTGCCTCTCTCTGTGTGTCTCTCATGAATAAATAAATAAAATATTTTTTTAAAAAAAGAACCATAGTCTTTAAATCTATGCATTTTATTGCTGGTAAATTATATCTCAATTAAAAAAGAGTGAGAAGGGAAAATGATATTTGAAGATCAAGCAATCAGAAAATTATACCAAGCAGATTTAGAATCTGAGCAATATGGTGTTATATTGGCTTTCCCTAGCCTTATCAGGATACTACCACCATATGTATTATTTACTATATTATGCTATTTTTAATCATTGCTTCTACTTCATTCTCCCTCAGTGAAATATGAGCTCATTAGTCCCTAATTCGCCTTGGTTGAATGCACATCATTAAGTATTTTCTTGGAATCTATTGTGTCCCTAGCCTAGGAAAACTATCAAAGGTACCAGTCCACTTCTGCGAGATTTGTTGAAGGACTGCTGTATACTTATGCCATGCTTCATCTGGGTTAGCATCACAGTTAATCTTATTTGATTCTATTAAGTTCCCAGTTGTTCCTATTACAAATCCAACTTGAAGAATCACCACTTTTCTATATTTCAGTTCCAACTCAACATCCTTTCTTACGATATTATGAAATAAGTCTGAAGACTAAAATTAAATACTCTAAAACATAATAGTCACTGTGGCAAAAATATGGGAATTCACTAGTAGGTTGGATTCACTCCTCTCTTTGTCTTTTTTTGGCATTATGGCTATTGTGTTTAAATCATAAAAATGTTTTATATCCTGCTGTGCTACCAGCTGTATCCTATTTGTCCCTTGCTGCTGTTTTCTAAAAATACAAATGAAATAAGACTAGAGGCTGCTACTGTAGATGAGCCCATGAGACTGTCATAGCAGCCATGGATTGCTTTTTCTACTTGGTTTAATATGTCTTGTTTTATATATATAAAGGGCATTAACCCATATATATAATACGAACATTAAAGTCATGTGTATAGTAATGCAGGTTTCCATTTCTGGCAAAGCCAAGGTTTGGAATAAATAGATCATTTTTACAATGAAAAGTCTGGTTTCTTCCTAGGATACATTTTAGGTAATCCAATGTCTGTGGTTGGACACAAAAGCAATTAGGATCTGAGAGATCAAGCTTGATGGTATTTTTTCTAAAACGGTCACCTTGAGACATTATCTTCTTCTGTCAAGTATGTATCTCTAACACTAAACTTTTAGCTGCATCTTTTTTGAATCTCAGAAGAGAATTACAAAACATAATTCAAATTGTTCATTTTTAAAAAAATGAAGTATAGTTGACACAGTGTCAATTGTGTACAAATTAGGTGTAAATTAGGTTCAGGTGTACAAATAGTGATTGAACAACTTTATAAATTCTGCTATGCTCATTGCAAGTGTACCATCTGTCACTGTACATCACTATTACAGTATCACATTTTTCCCACTCCATCACTACCTCTACTCTGTATCTATGGGTCTGTTTCTGCTTTTTGTTTGTTTTGTTTTTTAGATTCCACACATAAGTGAAATAATATGGTATTTGTCTTTCTCCATCTGACTTCTTTCACTTAGCATAATACTCTATAGGTCCATCCATGTTGTCACCAAAGGCAAGACCTCCTCTTTTTGTATGGCTGAGTGATAGTCCACTGTGTGTGTGTGTGTGTGTGTGTGTGTGTGTACCACTACTTATTTATCCATTCATCTATTGATGGATACTTGGGCTGCTTTCATATTCCATATCCTGGCTATTATAAATAATCAAATTCTTCCCTTTTAAAGTGAGATGTAACATATATTATAACTTCAAATTACATGGAAAAATCTTTAAAGATGCCCCTGGCATTGATTTTAAAAAATAGTGAAGTTCAAGAACAGTAAGAAAGAAAAACTCAGACTGTTTGTGGAGACAGAGAGCTCGCTGGATTTTGGTGACTTAAGAAAGAGATACCCAGAAGTCCTAATGTGGTGGGTGGGGTATATTGTACCAGTGGAGTATACAGTACCTCTGTGTATATTTACATTTATAAGGTAGGAGTGGCTGTTGAGATCTCAGTGAATAACCCTGTTCAACAAAAATAATGTTTAGGATGAGTTTTTGGGAAGAATGTTAGCTTAAAAGAACAGGTGATAAATTTCTCCCATATACCTCATCTTCTTCAATTCTGAGTTAATTAGTGGCACAAGGGAGCTCATCCTACAAATGAGCTAGAGAGACCAAAAAACACATGGAATCTAAAGCTACATGAGAATTTTCCCTGAGAAAGTATTTTTTTTCTTCCAGGTTCATCTTACAGTTTTCCTTTTACTCTGAGCTTTATGATATAAGGTACTGTATGAAAAGTAGCTTACCTCAAGCTCTAAAATGGGGAGGCAACTCTGGATGGTAGAAGTAACTGAACACAGTCAGAAGAACTGGGGTTAGTGTTGCATGATATTGACAAATACATCTTTGTCCCAAGAGCCCTCATCTGTAAAAGCACAAATAAGGCTTCTCTGAATTTCCTCTGACTTTATGTGACTCTGGCTTGAATCTTTCTCAATTAGGAAATGATCTGTAATCTTCTTTTTTCCAATCCACCCAACTGTACTCATGTGGTATAGTTTGTATCCTTTAGTCATTTGTGTTACTCTTGACTAAAAGGTCCCAGGTTCTCTAGAGCTCCCTAAGGCCCTGAAGAGCCAAACAAATATACCTTTTCACTTTCTGCTATAAGCTAAACATTCTACTAAACACATGTATGCACACACACACACACACACACACACAATTTTATTTCGTCATCACCCACAACCCTGTGAAATAGGTATTATTTTCCCTATTTTCAGGGAGGGAAGAAAGGGAGCAGCTTACCCAGGATATAGTTTATATGAAACAGAATTAGACTCCAGAGCCCATCTCCCTAAAATACTCATTTCACTTTATTTATTCATGCAAATCCAGCACTTGTATTGAGTGCCTAGGATGTGCTTGTCTGTATGTGGGAGGTTTGGGATGTTCTTGGAGTCTACAGAAATATTAGTTCAGGCATTTTTTTCCCCTGCAGCAGTGAAAATACTTAAATATAGATTCCACCAGAACTTTTGTGGAGTTCTCTGCTTTTATCATAAACTTCCCTGGGCCCCTTGCATTTTTTTTTATTATTTTTGGCTTCACACAATAGCCATCAAAGACCTAGGGCATAGGGTCTGGGCTCTGGGTCATGTTTTGGTAATCAGCTGCCATGCTAAAAACAGATGGCTTGTGCCTTTGGGTCTGCTGTATTGCCCAACACACAATGAATGAAATGACCGAGAGTTCACTGTGTGTTATAGCCTTTCTGAAGCCCAAGGACCTTCACTGGGCCTCTCTCCAATGACCTGAATCATAGTCATCAGCCTGGGGAAGAATTTTATGACTACTTTCAATGTAAACCTCCACAGAGTAGATACATCCTAGCCTGCTAACACTCAAATTACGTTATTCAAGGCAAATCAGGACATGACCAAGAAGTAGCTGACACTGGTAGGAAAAGGATGTCTTCTTATATATTTATTTGTTCTCACATTCTTCTTGAGACTAAGCAGTACCTTAGAAATGACTACTCACAATTTATTGGTCAGGCCTCAAAAGAGCAAAAATGGTTTTGCTAAATTGTAGCTGCATTTCTTTTTTTTTTTTTTTTTTTTAGATTTTATTTATTTATTCATGAGAGACACACAAAGGGGGTGGGGAGAGAGAGAGAGAGAGAGAGAGAGAGAGAGAGAGAGGCAGACACACAGGCAGAGGGAAAAGCAGGCTCCATGCAGGGAGCCTGATGTGGGACTTGATCCTTAGACTCCAGGATCATACCCTGGGCCAAAGGCAAGAGCTAAACCACTGAGACACCCAGGGATCCCAAGTCGCTGCCATTTCTAAGGATCATTTTTAAGACTGTACTATGAAGTCATTCAAATGGTCCCTGTTTCTCACTCTGGGTTATATTTGGAATAATTTGTGACTATGACACCAAAAGCTACTAAGGAGTCTTAGATAGATCACTCGTGTTTCCCTGAAGCTCCTAGGTCCCCTCCCCAAGTCTTGTTTCAGCAAAACCAAATGGCTCATTTATATTCATTGATAGTAGAAGGTCAAGTGTCACATTCCATGAGAATAGGACTAGAGGCTCCACCTGGGTGATCCCACAAAGATTTCAAGATTCTGTGCTGCTATGAAAAATTTTCAAGAATATCAGGCCTGTCTAACTTCCTGTTCTTAACTTGCTATCTACTCCAGACCCCTCACCAAGGATGTTCTTCAAATTCAAGTTACCCTAGAAATGAGAAGAAGGATACTGTCTCCTCTGATTTCTCTTCTTTTCCCCAATTCTCCATATATGAAGGAAGTGCACACACCAAATAACTTGGAAAAGTTTTTCTTCTGAAGAGGTTCCTATGCTTAATCTGCTTTCACTTATGTAATGTGCTGTTTTCTTTCTTGTGAGAGAACATTACACAGGCTTACCTACTTAAATATGGATAAAACTGGAACCCAGAAACATTAAAAGACCTGATCAGACCTCTAACTTGAATTAACCTCAACAATTCTACCCTCTTTCCCATGATACACAACTAAGGATAAGCTAGGCAGCAAGGCACATCACATGTGCAAAGGTTACTGGCATCTACTAAAGATTTGAATTCCATCCTTTGTCCATATACTCAAGAGTCCTCAAGCTGTCTTTGAGCTATAGTCCTTTTTTAAAAGAGAAATAGAGTGCACGTGTGCATGTGCATGTGTGTGTGCGTGTGTGTGTGTATGTGAGGGGGTGGGGGGGGACACAGGGAGAAGGAAAGAGAGAGAATCTTAAGCAGTTTCCATGCCCAGAGTGGAGCCCAACACAGGGCTCAGTTTCACAACCCTGAGATCATGACCGGAACTGAAATCAAGAGTTGGATGCTTAACCACTAAGCCAGCCAGGTGCCTCAATCCTTTTTTTTTTTTTTTTTTTTTTTGATTGTTTATCTATTTGAGAGAGAGAGAGTGAGAGAGAGAGCATGAGCAAGAAGAGGGGCAGACTCCCTGCTGAGTATGTAACCCAACATGGGGCTCAATCCCAGAGGACCCTGGGATCAAGACCTAAGCTAAAGGCAGACATTTAACTGACTGGACCACCTAGGTGACCCCCTTTTTTTGTAAACTTTGAGTTCTGCATTTCTTTCTAAGCCACATTTATATCAAACTCCTATGTTATTGGATAACAAGAAAGATATCAGAGAGTAAGTATGGTCTGAATAACTGATTCTATTTCATAGAATCATGGAGTCACAGTGTTAAACAGGGCCTTTCAAACCTTTCATGATAAAGTATGAAAGACCAGAGGATTTAAATTACTCAGCTAGCTGGCTGTAGAAGTCAGATTTTCTGTCTTCTAGACCCATGTTTAGTCTGAGAGCTTAGCATATTAGGGATTCTTAGTCAGTGTTGGATTCTGTCCTCTGGCCTCTGAATAAGGAAACAGGATCTCATTCATTCATTTATTCGTTCATTCAGAAGAAGAATGTGTTGTATATCTTTTCTGTGCTGATAAAAGAGCTCCAAAGAATCATGAAGTAGTTCCTGTATCCAGACCTTACAATCTAGTTACAAGTTCCAATGTACACATCAGTGCCTCCATTTCTTTTTTCATTTAAATAAATAAAAAAAAGAAATATCTGGCTTGCTACATGTGATACCAGATTGAAAACAGAATATAGTTTTGATGTTGGTTTTATTGAAACCCCGCAACATGTGCTTATCCTTAAATATTTTGCAATGTGGCTGATGAAAGCAATTTGGCCTTCATGCCTAACTTTCAGAGAGGGTGTGATTGCAACATGATTTTACAACTCCAGTCATTTTTGCATTCATTAGAAAGTACCTCAGTGACGCTCCAAAACTCATTCCCCATCATGTGCTTTCAGGAAGGTATTTAATTGCTGTGTGCTCAGTGAAAATGAAAGCCTTGACCCTGTCTGTATTCAGAACACATGTCCCATTTTAATCCCAACAACTTATAGTGGTGGTGTCTATATAGATATGACAGTCTCTAAGAGCTTATTTCTGAACTGTGGCGATACCAATCTTGTGGCTTGCTGGCTGTGCCATAGTGGAAGGCTCAAGAGTGATGGAATTAGGGTCAAATACAGCTCTACCAATTCAAATACAGGCTATAGGATCTTAGGCAAATTACTAACATCTCCAAATGTCCATTCAGTGAAAATAACACAGCATCCCGCCGGGTTCCACTGGGAATTGAATGATATATGGAGTATCTAGCATGATGCTTGACACACAGTAGGCTTTCAATAAGTTACTTTCCTTCTTTTTTCCTGTGTAAGGAAACTTGTGATGTGTGAGTGGCCTCTTATTCCTGCCTCCTTACTGAGAAATGGGGAAATTATATTGGAGATCCAATACTGGATGAAAATCAGTTGAAGCATATGAAACATCAATATTTCCCAAATGATCTTTTAGGTAGCTGGATTTTTCTGGGACTGCAGAAGTGAGGCAGTGACCTCGATGCCTGTTACATCTATGTGAACAAGGTACCTGCTGACAATAAAATTGTGTCTGGGCAGGCATTTAGTTCTTTGTGCAGTTAGAAAAGCCAGTCAACTCCCGAAGGTAGGGAAAGACATTATCCTTGATAGCAGAATAGCCAACTCAAGGTCAAATTCTCTCTACCCTGGTAAATTAATGAATTCTGAATTGTGTGGAAATGTGGGAATAGGACAGATATTTAAGGAGAGGAAGAATAAGTTGATTATTTTCTAATCCTTGTTAGTTTATCACTTTGGAAAATGATCCATTTGAGCTATGGCTAGACTTAACAGTCATTGGTCTGTGCTGATAGAAGGATCAGGGCAAAGAGCATAAGGAACACATAAAAATCCTTTTTTCGCATTTCTTGACAAATAACCAAATTCCAAATCCTATAAAGGAATTCTGGTAGGATTCCTACAGAGATATGACCAAATTCTTTTGTTTTAGCCTGACTGGTGGTTAAAAATTTAAGTAGTTTACTTTAGAAACTGAAAAAAAAAGACTTCATTTTGCATAACTGACTGATGCATCAGCTCCGTTTACTTCTACTTTGTTTTGTAAATCAAGTTTCTCTGAATTTGCAGGATTTGAGAATTAATTGGCTTCCCCTGCCTTGGTTATTAGGAGAATATATAAAATGGAAATTTCCCCAGATTATGGGAATATTGACCAAATCCTTATTTTTTGAGTATGTAATTTAACATTACACTTCTTTTAGTAATGAGGGAATAGGTAATCCCTTGAAGAGATACTCAGGGTTGATTATCAAGTTTTCCTATTTTCCAAAGGAAAATATATAAATAGGAGGTATATGAACCCCTGAAGCTACCTAAAGATCTGAGAAGCCAGATACTTTTGAAAGGATTTGAATAGCATAATAATACCCAGAAAATGTTGATTTAGTTTGTGGACATAAGACTGAGTGAGCAAGCTGCAGTAATGAGTGTGGAATTTGCTTTGTAGTACAAAGCTACATTCTCCCATTCCAAATATATCTGTTTCCTCTTGTGAAATGAAATCTCCTCCAGTTTGTGTAGCCTTGGTGGGAGAAATATTCCATGTACCTTCATTAACAATGGAAACCAAAGGGATCATGTTGTCTCTGTCCTCTCCCTGGTATAGCCGTGGGTATCCAGCAGATGATTTCTCTCCAGACCTTCCATCTTGAGTGAGTAACAAAGGGTGGATGGAGTATTTGAGAGTCATTTATCACATGGTTACCCTAGCAGAATGGATAGCATCTGTCCCGTCTTCTTGCAATGAGACAGCTCGCTTCCTGGTTGCTAACCTCCCAAGGCTATGTAGTCCTGGCTGTTTCAAAGGCAGGTCCTCCAGCCTTCCACTGATCCCCTAAAATCCATTCTCCAACAAATGCTCTTTTTTATACATTGGCCAAAACTAGTTTCTACTGCTTGCAACAAGAAGCCATAACTGATCTAGTCCTTTATTCTAAACTTGTCTCAAAGTGCATTGCGAACCATCAACTAATCGGTGGGATTATGGGTGGAGAATTGTCAAGCTGAAAGGGGTTTTAGAGTCCTGTAATCTAAGCACCTCTTCTTTTGTAGTTCTTAGGGACAATGTGGAGTGAGACATGGGTTAATTATCCTTGGATTGTGGGAACATTGTAGCATAAAGGTTAAGTGAGTTGGCAAGATACATGAGTCACCTGTCTCAACAATGGGAAGAAAGGGAGCACAGCTCCCTTGACACTTTGTTCAATTGTTGGTGGACTGAATTAACATTGAACAGTCGCAGCAATGGTGTGGCAAGAAGTGCCTTTACAAGCCTGTTCTATATAGTGTCCTTTCATTACCAACTGCTTGTCAGGACGGACTATTTCTACTTAACTATCTTCACTTGTTTCTTCAACTGTAAAATGGAGGTGAACATTACTTCCCAGAATTATTGAGAAGTTTCAATAAGATAAGTATGGGTTTCTAAGCTCAGGACATAAGAAAGTACTAAAAATTATTTTAAAGAGTGGAAATTATTAAATTGTTAATCATAATGGTTTTTTTCTGGATACCAGAAATCATTCTATTAGTAAGTGTTTGTGAGGATTACGTATGCAAAGGAAGTAAAGCAAACATTACTTGTGTAGCATGTATTTGGATGTAGAGATGTGACACACAGATGCCCCTTCAGAGGATTTGTCTAGCTGCTGATAATACTGGAAGTCCCTTCAAGGACTGACTCAGCTGCAGAGCCAGCCCCTGTACCCAAGGTCAAGTCCTGCCCTGAGCAGCCTGTCTATTGACTGACCGATGGAGGTGGAATAAATGTCCTGGCCATACCAGCCCGCTGTGAGACAGCTCTGTCAGGCCATGTTAGCTCCAGAGCTTCCCGTGGAGGGCAGCCAAGCCTGTTGCTGGGCCTTCCTCTGTCCTATCTTGCTTTCTTCCCTTCCCTTCCACAGACGTTGATTCCAGGGGCATTCTCTAATAAATACACTGAACACTAAACTCAAAATCAGCTTTCAGGGAAATTCAATCTACAACACCCTATGTTGGGCATTTTACACTGAATTCTCTTAGGGATCTTATGAAATATCTATTATTTTTCCCATTGTAACAGATGAAGGATTTAAAGCTAAGTGAAGTAAGCAACTTGTCTAAGGAAACACATTACATAACAAGCTAAGATTCTAATCTAGTTCAGTTTGGTTGCAAAGACTGTGTTTTGAGAAATTATTAATGTATCTCTTCTTGGCCCGAAAGAAAAATTTTCTTCTCCCAGAGTGAGCAGCTGGGCTCATGCTTTGGGCAGGGTCAGAATCATTCTGTCCACATAACTCTCTTGATTGGTTCAGACTAGATTCCCTTCCTTTTGCCTTTATTCATTGGCATCTACTTTACTCCCTGAGTTCGTGGCTATTGTTTTAGCCTAAAAATAGCAAGTATCAGCTTTTACACATTTTCAAAAATTTCAATGTAATCATTTAAAAATAGGCTCCGAAATTTTGTTTTCCCTCTATTGGCAACCACGGTTGCTATGGAGTTCAAGTAATAGATTGTGATGTTTAACACTGAATTAATTACTACTTCTCACTCCCAGGGAACATCTAATTATACATATTCATGCTGAGCAGGATTTGGTTTTCTTAAGGAAAGTGTATGTGTGTGTGTATGTGTGTGTGTATGTCCTTTTACTCTACAAGATACATAGGATGGAGGAAGAGTCTTGGTTTCTGATCTTCTAGAAGACTTCTCTTTCTTCATTAATTACAATTTCTCCTACTAGATCTGGCCTATATTAATATTGTATTTCTTTCTTACACACCCAAATGGCTTCTCTATATGGTCATAGTGGCCTTTTTCTTTTATTTTAAGCATCACAGTAAAGTGAAGCATGAAGATTTCCCCTTATTTCCTCCCTCAGTCTTGTTTTCGTGGCCATTTTTACACCATGGGGCAGTGAAGTATTATTGGAAATAGCATGTATGTTTTGGAACCAGATATGTAACTGAGTCTGAATCCCGATTTCACCTTTTAATTAACTCGGAGCAAATTATATCAGGACTGAGCCTCATCTCCTTCATCAATACAATGGGGATGATTTTGTCTACCACATGGATTAAATTAGGTTTAAAGCAAACTTAGCACCGTGCTTCTCAAACTTCAATGTGCAAAATGGACATCTTGTTAAAATGCAGATTCTGATTCAGCAGATTAGGCATTGGGCCCAAGGTTCTGCATTTCTAACAGGCTCTCAATTGATGCAGCTGCTATTGGTCCATGGACCACACTTTGAACAGTAAGAACTTATTTTTAACAGTAAGATAATGCTCTATACACAGTGTGAGGTCAGTGCATTTATAGCTATTAGTATGAACCCTTCATTAGTTATCTTATGCTTTTTGACAGAAGAGCACAAAATTCATACCTATTAGCCAGATGGAGAAACTGAGCCATGGGCAAGCAGATCATGCAATATCGAGATGACCACTGGGTGTCTCTGCTGCTTATTGTTGCCTTACTCCTGCGAAGCTTCTATTTTTCCCTTATGGGAGGTGTTGCAACTCCTGCTACTAATGGGAGTTACCCAAGCACGTGTCGAAGAAAGAACGTAAATCTTGTGGCATTTTTATGGATTCAACTAATAAAGCAATTTCATGTTTTATTGTAAAGAAACCGATTTTTTTTGACACTGACAGTAAAGCATTAAGGAATGTACTCCTTTAGATGGACTTATCATATTGCTATTTTTTTTTAAAATTGGATTTGAGCTATTTGTTTGAAATGGAGTTGTGGCTCAAAAGCTTAGAGGACCTAAATGGTTGAAAGCGTGCAAAACAACATGGTGCCTTTTGAGATTTGAATGCAGCCCCTTGCTGAAAAGATCCTGGATTCTTACACAACAGGAGTTGGCAACCTTTCAGATGTGGGTAGGCGGTGTTTCTTTTATTTATACTCTTCATTTAGGGGAGGTGGTAAAATGCTGCTTCTTTGGGAAGGTTGGGAAAGGACTTTTCAGCATTCCTTTATCGGTGGCTCAGGGGAGTACTTCTTTAACTTCTGCCATGAACATCTGCAACACAATTTCATGTCTCCTGGGCCTCCTGACTTCTTTCCTAGAATTTCTGTGTTCTTCTGTCCTGCCTTCTTTTTCTTTTTTCTTTTTTTTTTTTTAAGATTTTACTTTTTTTTTTTTTTAATTTGAGAGAGATAGAGAGAGAGAGAGAGAGAAAATGAGTAGGGGAGGAGGGGCAGAAGGAGAAGTTGACTCTCCAATGAGCAGGGAACTGGAAGCCAGGCTTGATCCCCGGACTCTGGAATCATGACCTAAGCCAAAGGCAGATAGATGCTTAACCCATTGAACAACCCAGGCACGCTGATCTGCCTTCTTTAATCATTCATCCCTTCAGCAAGCCTTTGGTGCTCCATCTTTTTGGATCTTGGACCACGGATCTGCTACTATTTCCTTGGCTAATGACCTTGCTGGCCCCAGGCTCTCCTTCCACACTCCTTTATGATATGCTAGATAGAATAACAATAGTCAAAGCCCTCCTCCAAAACCTCTCTGACCTCCTGTCCTACTATTTACCTCTCATCTACCACACTGCAGCCACACTGGTCTCCTTGGTGCTCCTTGAATATACCAGGTACATTTCTGCATTAGGACCTGTGCTAGGGCTGTCCCCTTTGTCTGGAAGTCTTTACCCCCTGAGAGCAGCCTGGCTAACTTCCTTCCCTCCAAGTCTTCCCTTCTCAAGGGAGGCTTGCCAGACTACTTTTTTAATATTGCAAACTGCAAATCATGGCCACTCCTACATTCCCAACCCCTCCCCCAACTTTTTCTTTTTTTCATTGGGCTAATAACCTTCTGTTCCTATGCAGCAAACTACAGTTGTGGTAGAAATCAGTCCTTACCTTCCCCCCTCACTTTCAACAGTACTGATTTGGACTGAAAGTTCCCTCTCCTCCACATTAGGCAAACCTAAGTCTTCAGAAACAGCCGTAATAGTTTTTTTTCCTAAAGGAAAGTTAAGGCTGTTATGCATCTTGATTTTGCCAGTGGCTACACAGTATACACACTTACAAAACTCATCAAACTATACACTTTAAATAGGTACAGTTTACTATATATAGATTATACCTCAAGTTGATTTTTAAAAAGAATGTAATTGTCCATTTTGGGAAATGGAGTGGGCATGGGGTGGGCTGATATTATAGGGTAGAGGTAGTAATTGGCATTTAGGAAGGTAAATTTCTTCCTTGGAGTATTTCCAAGTGTGGATGAAGAAATCAGTACAAATTGATATCATGCAAATCACTCCTTCTGGCTCTAAATGACTGGAGCAAATTCCTTAGTGTCAACAAATCTGCATTGCCCTTGCTAGTTCTTCTCTTATTTGCAGAGTTACTCTTAGAAACCGAAAAAGTAGAAATTTCCAGGTCAGTTTAGTTTTGTGTTGTTCTGAAGTGAAGTTGATCCCTGTTTCACTCCTATAAGGAGGTGTGGATTAGAATTTCTTAACTCTGAAAACATGTGTTTTTTATCTAGAAAACAAAAACAGAAACAAAGAAATAATTCTTTTCATTCTTTCTGTTTGAAAACAAATTAGGAAAAAAGTAAATAATTAAACTCTCCTTATATTAGTACCAGAAATGACTAGTAAGAAACCAGCTAGGAAACTCCTCAAATGTGTATATATTCAGGTATCTAAAGTTGTCCAGTCCCACCTTCTCCAATTTCAGTTTGAAACTTTTTGAAATAAGAGAAGCAAACCTCTGATGTGAGGATGAAAAAAGAGAAGACATAAATCTAAATTTTGCCACCTCTGAAACACCCACCATGACAGCATGGAAAGTTTGAGAAGACCTATTAGTACCTCAGTATCAATATTAGTCCTGGACATATTAAATAAAACCTACGGTTCTAGACTTAGAAAAAATATTAAAATCTTTATAGAAGTACCTTAAGTAACTATATTATAGGTGATGTTAGGAATTTTTCCCAAACATAATCCAGGTATTTATTTATAACTAGGTTTTGGAATGTTCCCATTTTGGAATAGAGAGAGGGCTTGTTGTGAAGTGGTCCGTGGTTTAGTTAAACTTCAATTCTCAGAGATGTTATCAGGAGGATGTATCTGCTTCTATACTGTTCCTTAAAGTTGGAATCTGGCTAGAAATCAGAAATCTCTAGCATGGGGCACCTGGATGGCTCAGTGGTTGAGCATCTGCCTTCAGTTCAGGTTGTGATCCTGGAGTCCTGGGATTGAGTCCCAGCATCAGGCTTCTCACAGGGAGCCTGCTTCTCCCTCTGCTTCTCCCATGTCTCTACTTCTCTCTCTCTGTGTCTCTCATGAGTAAATAAATAGGATCTTAAAAAGAAATCTCTAGCATGAATACAGGAAGGAGGTCAGGTTTGCCCCACATGCTCCTCATCTCCATCCCTGGACATCTCCATTTTTCATCCAATCCTTATCTATTGGAGTTTCCTTTTCCTATCTTCACAAATAAAAAATATTCCATAATGCTTCTATTTCTTCCACTTTATACTGTTCCCAGTTTGTCTAATTTTGTGATACCAGAGCCTATTTCCTCATATCTATCTCCACAATATCTAGTGATACTTTTTGATTTTCATGCTAAGTAATTCTCCCTTCTTATCCTTTACATCTCATGAATATTTTTAGATTGCTGCCATGTCCACCTCTACCACCCACTGTCGCTCCCTACTGGGTTTGCTCAGCCAAACTATACATATTTAATTCTTTTAATCTTCCTTTATCCACCAGACTCACCAGTCTCTTAAAATTGTGTTGCTCTTCTTTAGACCTCCTCCTGATTGTTGGTGCCCTGTGTCCCTGCAGACTGTCACTCTGAGATGATATTTGAAGGCTGCTAGCATCACATCTCAGTGCCTCATGCCTCTGTTAAAAATAAACAAAGCGGAAAGAAGGATTCTTGTGGTTGTCATTGGCGATGTTTGTCAAACATTTCCAGTCCTCTGGCATCTGAACACACAATAGGATTGCACTTCCTGGGTTCATATCATTGGTAGAGACTTGTGACTAATTCTGGCAAATGAGATATGAGTAATGAATCACTTCCACACCAGTGAAAGACCTTCCAGAGTGTTGTTTTCCTTCTAGAACAGTGACTGCCAATGTTCAAGGTATTGGCAGCTGTGGTAGCCTGATTCCTTGAGTTACTACAATGAGCTGAAACCCCTCTGCCAAGCTATGATGTCCATGTAAAAAGAACAAAGAATATAGTTTTGTTGTTTTAAGCCTCTGAGATTGGAGAGCTATTTGTTACTGTGGAATAATCTAGCCTATCCTGACTGATACAACTCTGATAGATACCCTCCAATGCTCCCATGTATTTAGGTGTCTATGTTATACTCAGCAACCTGTTTTAGTTGTTTGAGTATGTGAACACAGGTGACGTCAGTTGGATACAGTATCGCAGCAATGATGCCTACATCCAGACCTTTGCCATTTATCAGCTGGACAGAAATCAGGTCTAGAAGAGATAACGCAATTGGAACCTCTTGCCAAAGACCCAAAATACAGAAAAATTAAGTATCCTCTACATCATCAACAGAAAAATTTCAAAGCCGTGTCAGCTGTAATTAAACACATCACATATTGGATTCAGATACTGTGACAGTGACAGGAATAAATATGTGTTCTGGGATTTTTCCTCCTAGAACCCATTATTTCATAGTATGCAAATTTACTCCCTCTTCGGTTGGTTGCTATTTGATATTTCTATCTATGAGTGAAATCAGTGAACTTTTTTTTCCTCCTGAGAAGTAGGTTAACTTGTTTCTTTCATACTTAGATGAAATGGAGTATTTTAGATAACCTACTAACCTGCTTTTATAAGATTCTAATTAGTTTGATGTCACGTTGGTTCACCACACTTTAAATTTACATATACATGTCAGTATGTATACAGACATAGATTATACACACACGTATTAAAACAACATGAATGGATTTCCAATATTCCCATGCTTCTGCTATTCTGTTAAAACAATTTCTCTCGTTTCTGTTTTCTTTTTAATCTTCATCAATATGGAAACATATTTCACTGGAGCTTATATTACACATGGAATTTTTGTTCTTTGTATTTTACCTGTCATTATTTCATGAGTTCTTTTCTTTATTTCTACATAGTCTTCACAGATTTTCTCTCATTTTCATTGGAAATACTTTCATTAGATTGAAATTCCACTGAGTTAAAAGATGGGAAACTATTGAATCAACATAATTTTTTTTTACCTATTCTTCAGTGGTTGAACATGCTAATTGTTTCCAGGTTTGAACCTCGAAATAAACCTGCTTTACATATCTTTCTGCATGTATTTAGAAATCTGTTTTCTTGGGGTATATTCCCAGCTATGGGATTACTGCCTAAAATATGTATTCTTCCCTTTATTCCTGTCTGGTAACTCCTGTGTATACTTTGAGATCCAGCTGAAGTGGTCCCCTGTTTGGGAAGATATCCAGTATACTCCCAGGGTCCCCTTACAACACTCTTCATAATTTGAAATACTGTTTTATACATCTTGAAATTTTTAGGCTACCAGTCCGCTTTCACTGGCCTCTGAGCTGCTGTATGGCAAGGGCTGTATCTTATTCTCTGAGCTGCTGAAGGGCAAGGGCAAGGGCTGTATCTTATTCTCTTCTACATCACCAGTGTTGTCAACAGCACTTGGGATGCAGTAAGTGCTCAATATATGTTTATGGAATGGAATGAAAAAAAGGTTGAGCACACTCTCAGGAGCATATCATTTCCATGTGTTTGATATTTATTGCCAGGGCTGTTGGTCACAAGACAAGCTCCGAGAAGCTCAGATTCTTTTGTTTTTGTTTAAATAAGTGGGAATTGTGTTTGGGCTAATTAATAGACCAGCAGGCTCCAGTATCTGTTTTTTTTCCCCTGAGCCTGGTTGCTACCTTGACTGGATCCTCCTCATCTTGCTTTGCATCATACTGTGCTAAATATTTGTCTTTGCCTTTTCTCCTTCTCAAGCATTCCTTACCTTTCCTCCTCTTACAAGCTAAATTTCTTTGTAGGATTTTTTTTTCATCTTAATGTCTCAAGCTTTATTGATTCTTTGAATAAAGTTGTGCTTTCCAGACTTCGTGAGGTTTTTTTTTTCCTTCCCAATTTGGCCAGCTTAATTTCCATCTTCTTTCTTTCATCTTGGATAACCACAAACACTGAAAGTGAATTATGATTCTGGATGACTTACCATCAGGACATAGGAATAAACTTGTCTCACTTGTTTTTCATAGACCTAAAGACCTAGACAGGGAGCACACTGGAATTCCTAGCAAGGGCTGCTGACTTCTGAGCCCTTCCTTATGGACAGCTGACTTTCCATTACTTGAATACCAAGAAATAGCCTTCGACACCACCTTTCTGAAAAGCCACATTTCTAATTTTGCTGATTGTTAGCTATATGATCTTGGGAAACATGCTTTACCCCTTTGAGACTCAATTTCCTGATTAGGATAATTATAGCTACGAAATAAAGATGAGGCGGTTAAATGAGATGATGCATTTAATATTTAAACCTCTTACCATGGTGCCTGATGTAACATCAGCTCTTACAAGTAAGTATTGACGTCCTCTTTATTTTGAATTATGCTCATCTTTGTTCACTATACTGATTGTTAACTTGAGAAGATCTATGTAATACCCTCCCTCTGAGGCAATCAGCAGACTGAGAACTTTTATATAAGGGCTAATTTGAATAACATTCTCAGAGAAAGAATTAGAGGCAAGACTAGAACAGAACAAAAAAAAAATGGAAGAGTTTGAAAGATAGCTTTAAATACATAGTAGAAACCAGTTTGTGCCAGATGACCGTGTTGCTTCACTGAGAAGCCATTCACTGAATTGTCTTTCTGTCATTTCTCTATCCATGCCCTAGTGTTCCCTATATATTTAGGTTATTTCTAGGTATTAATACATTGCTGTCTCTTATACTTCTATCTTCTCCTTCTTTTCTTCATCCTCCTCTTCCTCTTCTCTTTCTTCTCCTTCCTTTTCTTCTCTTCTTCCTCCTTCTCCTTCCCCTCCCACTCTTCCTTCTCATCGTTTGACTTAAAAACATTTTTTCTTGTGTGTCTCACAAGATTTTTGGCCAATGCAGGAATGTAACCTATTATCCTGATTACTTAGACTAACCTAAGATAATAATTTTTGACACTTAAGAAACACTGTCTGCCTTTTTATAATCTACTTAGTTATTTATTCCCTTTTGTGTGAAGTTTGCAAAGTTCTACAATAATCTTTCAGACAATTATGACCTAGTCACACTCTTATAAGTAAACACTGTAGCTTATGATCTGTTTGTCCACATTATATTTCCTGTTAGCACATGTTTCTCATTAACCCTGGTGTATTTTATTGCCAATCTTATCTGACTTTTATTGCCACACAGTTGGGGTTGACCCTTCATATTCTGCTGTCTCACTATCTCCTTTGCATCCATTGAAGCTTAGTGGATGAGGGGAGAGTGCATATCCATTTTCTATTGCTATCATAGCAAATTACCATGAACATAATGGCCTGAAACAACACATTTATCATCTTATATTCTGTATAAGTCTGACATGAGTCTCAATAACTAAAATCAAGGTGTGGGCAGAGCTGGAAGCTCTAATAGGGAATTCATTTTTCTTTTTTAGATTCTAGAGGCCACTTACATTCCTTGGCTCATGGCCACCTTCCCTCATCTTCAAAGCATAATGATGGGTTGACTCCTTCTCATATCACATTATTCTGACCTAGTCTTTGGCCCCCTACTTCTACTTTTAGGGACCCTTGTGATTACATTCAGCCCACCAGAAAAACATAGGATAATCTGCCTATTTTAAGGCCAACTACTAGCAACCTAATTCCAACTGGAACCTTTTATCACAATCACAAGTTCACACACACACACACACACACACAGTACATGCACACCACATGCATGCACGCACCCCATATCGTTAGGAAAACCACAGGCTAATATTATCAAAGATATAAGGTCTGTTCATTCAGAAGGTATAAAAATCTATACTTTTAGTGGAGGTACCTTCCTTCTGGAAAAACCTACTTCTACTACAGTGCTTAGTTCCCCTTTTACAAAATCCCATACGATGGATTCGTCTGAAAACATGGGCAAAGAAGTTCATTCTCTTCCATATCAGAATAGAAACTGGCAAACTGTCATGTTTACTTTTTGTTCTGGATGTTAGGAACCTCAATACTAAATTTAATACTAAATTTATTAGGTTTTTTCACAGAAGTTGTCTTTACTATTTTAAGTTGTCTAATTTCACAAATTATATATGGAATAGATTTATTTAAAATATTTTAGGGCAGCCCAGGTGGCTCAGTGGTTTAGCACCACCTTCAGCCCAGGGTGTGATCCTGGGGACCTTGGATCAATCCCACATCAGGCTCCCTGCATGGAGCCTGCTTCTCCCTCTGCCTGTGTCTCTGTCTCTCTGTCTCTCTCTCTGTCTCTCATGAATAAATAAATAAAAATCTTTTAAAAATAAAAAAATAAAAAATAAGATATTTTAAAGATTATACAAATGAGCTTATTTTAAAAAAAAATCAAATTATTTATAGTAAATTAAGCTTATTACCACATTTTAGTGACCGTTCTTCAATTAAGATTTCTTTTTTCTCTCTTTGTGTTTCAGTTTAGGTAGTTTGTGTTGACCTATCTGTCTTTGAGTTTACTGCCTGCCTTTAGTTGTTCTCATGAGCAGCCGGTGGAGGTCATAGCTAAAAACCTGTAAATGGATATGAATTCTCTCTTTTGTCTGTAGCTTGTGGAGTTCTATATACTCACTTTAGACCAATCCCACACTTAGCTTTAGCAATTCATTAAAAATTTTAGCTAAATTCTTTTTTAATTGAAGTATAATTGACATATAATGTGATACTAGTTTCAGGTGTGCAGCATAATAATTCAATATGTCTGTATATTGAAAAATGATCAGCACAATAAATCTAGTTAACATTTGTCCCCATATGTAGTTACAAAATTGTTTTTCTTGTGATGAGGACTTTAAAGATTTACTTTCTTAGCAAATTTCAAATATGTAATACATTATTATTATTATTATTATTATTATTATTTATTATTATTTTAGTGAGTAGGGGGTCAGAGGGAGAATATTAAGCAGCACATAGGGTGCAATCTCACAACCCTCAGATTATGACTTGAACCAAAATCAAGAGTCACATGCTTAACTGCCTGAGCCACCCAGGCACCCCATAGTACGATATTACTAACTATAGTCACCATGCTATACATTACATGATTTATTTATTTTATAATTGGGAGTTTCCACTTTTGATTCCCTTCACCTATTTTGCCCACCACTCACCCCCTCAATCTGGAAATCACCTGCTTTCTGTATCTTAAAGCTCGTTTTTTTTTTTTTTTTAAGTTTATTTTGTTCTGTTTTGTTTTTAGATTCCACATGTGAGTGAGATCATACAGTATTTGTCTTTCTCTGTGTGACTTACATCACATAGTGTAATAGCCTCCAAGTCTATTCATGTTGTCATAAATGGCAAGATTTAATTCTTTTTATGGTTAAAGAGTATTTCATCACATATATATCACATCTTCTATATCCATTCATCCACTGATGGACACAGGTTATTTCTGTATCTTGACTACAGTAAACAGTGTTGCGTTGAACATCGGGGTGCATATATCTTTTTGAATTTGTGCTTTTATTATTTTTTTATAAATATTCAGAGGTTGAATTGCTAGATCATATAGTAGTTTTGTTATCTAATTTTTTGAGGAAATTCATGCTGTTTTCCATAGTAGTTACACCAATTTACATTCCCACCAACAGTGCACAAGCATTTCTTTTTATCCACATCCTCACCAATACTTGTTATTTCTTGTTTTTTGATAATAACATTTTAGGAAGTGTAAAGTGAAATCTCATTGTGGTTTTGATTTGCATTTTCCTGATAATTAGTGATATTGAGCACCTTTTCATGTACCTGTTGGACATTTATAGGTCTTCTTTGGAAAAAATATTCAGATCCTCTGAGCATTTTTTTTAAAACAGATTTTTTTTCCCCAGCAGAGTTGTATGAGTTCTTTATATACTTTGGATCTTAATCTCTTATCAGATATATGATTTGCAGATATTTTCTGCCAGTTAGTAAGTTACCTTTTCATTTTGTTGATGATTTCCTTTGCTGTTCAGAAGCTGTTTAGTTTGATGAAGTCTCACTTGTTTATTTTTGCTTTTGTTGCATCTGCTTTTGGAATCCGATCCAAAAATATCATTGCCAAGACCAATGTCAAGCAGCTTACTACCTATGTTTTTTTTTTTCTGGGAATTTTATGATTTCAGGTCTTACATTTAAGTCTTTAATTCATGTTGAGTTAATTTTTTTTTAATTTTTTTTATTTATTTATGATAGTCACACAGAGAGAGAAAGAGAGAGGCAGAGACACAGGCAGAGGGAGAAGCAGGCTCCATGCACCGGGAGCCCGACGTGGGATTCCATCCCGGGTCTCCAGGATCGTGCCCTGGGCCAAAGGCAGGCGCCAAACCGCTGCGCCACCCAGGGATCCCTGTTGAGTTAATTTTTATGTATAGTGTAAGGTAATAGTCTAATTTTCACCTTTTGCCTGTGACTGCCCAGTTTTCCCAGCACCATTTATTGAAGAGACTATCCTTTTCCCATTTTATATTCTTGCTTATTTTGCTATTAATTCTGTTCCATTGATCTATGTGTGTTTTTCTGTCAATACCATACTAGGTAAAATCTTACTTTTATGGTAGTCTTTTCTTTCTTTCATGCTCTGCCACAAGTGTGCTTCTGTCAGCACCCCATCTCTCCTCTAAGGCACTTGTCTTTCCTTAGATTTGGGGCTGGTTTGTTACCCCATTACCTCAGTTCTGTTGGATTTAAGAAAAGTTATGAATGTTTAGATTATTTGGCTTCTTCTGACTGTTATCGTAGAAGTAATGTTTGTTTCAGTTTTCAACATCCTAAGTAGAATTCTTTATTTCAAGTAGATTTAAGGAAAATACATTTCTCTTTCCATCCTTCTCTATGTTTCATTCACTCATTCACTCATTCATTCAGTTACTACTGATTAAATGTCTTCTATCATGTACCAGGAACTGTTTTAATTTCTACATGTGTAAAAATAAGACAGGCAGTGTTTTCTACTCATTCTTTTTCTGTTAAAATGCATCATAAATTTTAAGAAATATTTGTAAAACAATAAATGTATACATGAGAATGTGTAGAAACAAGTTATTTCATATTTTGCAGATTAAGATATTAATTTCCATACCCACTTCAGAGGATAATTAGGCAAGACTGAAAATACATATTTTTAAAAATGCATCTTCTGTGACCCAGGGATTTCTCTTTTTTTTCCCCCTAGAATGATACATGAAAATGTTCACAAGGAGACTGTCACAAGGATACATTCACTGCCACATTGTTTCAGGAAAAAAATTGGGGAAGAAAATAAATATCTATACATGTATATCTATACATATTCTACTTTATGTCCATACTATGAAGTGATATGCAACAGATATAATAGGGTAGATCTATATATAGTAACCTAAGTATTCTAAGACAGAAATTTTTTTAAAGGTGTGAAATGGTATATGTAATCTGATACCTTTTAAGAAATAACTTGTAAAAACCACAAGCTATAATTTTTATTTCTTTGGGTACATATGTGTACATGTTTATTCATAGAAAAAGGTCTAGAAAGGATACAAAGCTGAGAAATATGATTACCCTTGGGAGAGAATGGGAATTGGGTGGTAGTTAAGGAATTTCTTACTTTATATGTGATATTCCCTAGACCTATCCTTCTATTTAAAAACTGAAAATATAGGGGCTCCTGGCTGGCTCAGTGGGTGGAGCATGTGACTTGATTTCAGGGTTGTGGGTTCAAGTCCCACATTGGATATAGCAATTACTTAAAAAATTTTTAAACCCTTTAAAAAAATAAAAAATGAAACCTGAAAATGTAAATGGAGTTATGTAAACCAAAGAGAGCAAATTTTCAGTTATAAGAAGAATAAGTTCTGAGGGTCTAATGTACAATATGGTGACTAGAGTTAATGGAGTAGATCTTATGAATTGTCACCACATACATGCACAAAGGAGTTAATTATGTAAGGTGATGGATGTATTTGTTATCTTGACTTTGGTAATTATCCTACAATTTATACCAACTCATCACATTGTATACTTTACATATAATTATATTTGTCAATTATTCCTCAAGAAAGGTAAAAAAATGAAAATATATTACAATATTTCTTTTGGAGTAGAGAAAATAAATATATTAGTTAATGAATGAACTACTAAGCTGATTTAACCACTGATGCTGTCCTGGAGAAAATTTATAGGACTCTATATTCAGCCCTAATATATATTTTCCATATCTATTTATACTTTTTATGTAATTGATTTGATAATAGTATTAAAAGGTAGTTTCATTGGAATTTCAAAAGATCCAAGGCTTTGAGGAGTGGTAGGGATTACTAATAGCATCTAAAATTGGCATCGTCACTTCAGATCACAACAATGAGATGAAATCAACAAGATGAAATGATTAGCAGTGAAAATGAAGGCTTATTCTTATGTTCCAGGAGTCAAATATGCAAGGATATAGAATTAGGAGACCTGACTCAACTGAAATTTAACCTACGGGTTTGTCAGCTGTGAGATCAGTAAAAGCCAAGAACATGATATGAGTGGAAAAGAAATTATGCATATATATATGGAAGGGAATGTGTCCTCTATTAATCACTCAATGTCAAATATCCACAAAATTTTATTAGGATAAATACCAAAAAATAAGCTGATAAACAGAAGAACATACTACAGAAAGAAATCTAGATGGTTTGTGATCTAAAAACAATATTAAATGAAGAGTAGTTGTAGTTATTTCAACTAACAGACAGATATGAGTATTTCACCTAACAGATCTGAGTAATGCTGGGGGAGAAGTATTTCCTCATAAACCCACTATTCAGATACTCCCTAAGAAATGGTTATCCACATGAGTTCCTGAGTTGAGCAACTAGATAATTACAGTAGCTAACTTGAAGATCTCTTGCAGCTCTGACATTATATGAGACTATTAAAAGTCAAAAGCAAAACCAAACTTGAACTTGTATTTCTAATCTTAATAATCAAATGAGCAAATGTGCCACTTAGCCCCAGTACATGAGGACAACTTCAGTTCTAGCAGGAAATGTTATACCTAAAGAGAACTGACTAAGAAAAATATAAAATGGACTCTGAGGTGGTTGAATGGTTTCATGGAGCTTTATATTATCTATTGCTGTGTAACACCTTACCTTGAAACTTAGTGGCTTAAAACAATACAGTGTTTTTTTGTTTGTTTGTTTCACCCTATTTCTGTGGGTCAGGAATTTGAGAGAGGTGTTACTGGGTGGTTCAAGGTCTCTTGTGAGAGTAGTCAAAATATTGGCCAGGACTGCATTCATCTGAAAGCTTGACTGAAGTTGGAGGATTTGCTTTTTCCATGGCCCATTTATGTAGATAGATAGTTGCTGTTGGCTATTGGTGGGAGGCCTCACTTCCTCATCATGTGGACCTTCCTGTAGGAATATGTAAGTGCTTTCATGACATGGCATCTGGTTTCCTCTAAAGTAAGTGATCTGAGAGAGAGCAAGGTGGAATCTGCCCAATCCTATATTACCTAGGCTCTGAAGGCACACCTCATTTCCACAATACTTTGTCCATTGCACAACTTGGCCCTATTTATTGTGGAAGGAAGCTCCACAGGAAAGTGGTTACCAGGAACTGGGAAACGTTGGAAATTATTTTGGAGGCCTACCATCACAGCGTTATTTTCCAACCCATTGTTTTTTAGCCATATTACTAAAGAAAGTGATGGACAGACTAGATTAGATGGTAAGAATGATTTCTGTCACTTTTTAATGATATATTCAGGAAGTTAAGAATTTGAGTTTTCCGTTATTTTTCTTTCAAATGCATTTAAATTGGCTATTCACGATTGCCTACATTATGCAAAGAGGATAGGAGATAAGACTAACATATCTGCAGTTACAAGGCTGCTATTTTATAACAGGTTTTACGTGTGTTGTCATATTTAAGCTATTCAAGAATTCTGTACATAAGTATAATTTTTTCCATATCTCAGATGACAAAACTGAGAACAAATTAAATGCTTATAATTTCACATCCAGTCCACAGCGTTACCAGGATTTGAACCCCAGACAATCTGTCTCAATATGTTCTTTCCACTAAACTAGGAAGAAACGTATCTCCTCCTTCTTTCCCTAAGTTTTTTTTTTTTTTAAGATTTTATTTATTTATTTCAGGGGGAGAGAGAGAGAGAGAGCGCGTGCGCACGCACACACACACACACACACACACACACACACATACATACATGAGTGGAGCGAGGAGCAGAGGGACAAGCAAGCTCCCGCTAATCAGGGAACCCAGATGCAGATGTGGGGATTTAAGGACCCTGGGGTCAGGACCCAAGTCGGAGGCAGATGTTTAACTGACTGAGCCCCTCAGGTGCCCCTTTCCCTAAGTTTCTATCCACTAATGTGAAATTGATTTTTTTGAACTTAAGAAAATAGGGATGACCAAAATATCATTTATCTGAAAATAAGGCATGGTGATGAATCTTACGAGTAAGAAATATAACTTGCACTATTTTCTATAATACAATTTAATATTAACTATCCTGGTCCCACAAACATGAAACTTTAATATCTGTCTTTTTTGTGGCTCCCCCAGCCCTCCTCATTCCCTGTCTAGGTGGTATGAGAGTTAGGTAAGGACCACAGAGGTGGTCCCTGAGACATCCTTTGCCTCATGACCTTGAGGGCTTGTGACTTCACGAAGCTTCAGTGTCTGGTGTGGGGCAAGAAAATTTTTGTTCAAGGTGTCATCTGCCCCCTGCCTGTGCCCACCAATCCTCTACAGATTTGCTGTGGCCCTTCTCTCCAGTGCCCCAACACACTGGCCACTCAGAGCATTGGCTCTAGGTCTCTAAACTCCCCTTCACCTCTCTGACTTTGTTGGCAACCCATGGCCTGGCTGGGAATGTGTCTTCTTGCTCCAGGGTTATGCATACCTTTCTTTCTCTTCTCTCTTCCTCCTAACCTAGGAAGACTCTAATTGTGAATAAAGAGAGCCCCTTCACCTCCTGCTTCAATGTAGGATTTTTTGTGAAAACCAAACTTTCTCCCTCCTTAACCATCTCTCTGAATGGATGGTAGGTTTTTGGAAACACGTCTTATTTCTTGCAAGCCACTCACTCTCCCTCCACCTTACTACATCCTTCTTCAGAGGCAAGGGACATGGAGTAGACCACCTATACGAAATAAGAATAAGAAAATGAGGGAATAGCTTTGTTATAGTTTATGGCTTCTAAAAGTATCTCAGAGATTTTTGTGAATTTTCACCTTTTTCTTGCACCTGGGACTTAATATCAGCTGACCAAGCTGGCTGTGGGTTTTTTGTTTGAGGCAGAGGCTGACAATTGCAGAATTACTATGTTCTGATTAATATTTTAAGGTGAAGTTTATATTTTCAATTAAATATCATCTAGTTGAGTGTGCAAGTATGGCATTCTGCCAACAGAAATGTTCTCATTAACTTCCCAAGATGCTTTTTAGGAAGATTCAGAGAGGGAAAATTTCAAGTTCTAATTATATCCAAGACCTAGCTGAATATGGCCACACAGTATCTAATGTCTAAGTCATTAGCTAGTGTGAGTTTACCTGCCTATTACTAAAAATAAAGTGACTCTGGAATTTCCTCATTCCCCATTTTTATACACACATTTGGGAAGTTTTATTCTCCAATGGAGGCCATACTAGTATCTTCCACCCCATATGTTCCTTAAATATGACCTTTCTACACCCATAGGTATGAGAGGTAGGATCCGTGTCCCTTCTTCTTGTGCATAGGCATACTTTTTTTTGACTAAATAGAATGGAATAGACAACACAATCTATTTCATAATGAAAGTGACACTATGTGACACCTGAGGCATTAAAGGAGATACAACTTCTGCCTAGCTGTCTCTTGGAACACTTGTTCTGGGTACCCGGTCACCGTGCTTTGGAGAATTCCGGGCCATGTGAAGAGATCAGTTGTAGGTGTTTGAGCCAATAGAAAACATCAACCCCAGTCAAGTGGGTAAGGAAGTCTTCAAGATAACTCCAACTCTGCTGACAATCTGGCTGCAACTTTATAAGAGACCTGGAATGAGAATCATGTAGTGGAGCCTACTCTATGCCCACAACTGTGGGAGATAATAAGTGATGGTTGGGTGTTTTTTATATGTTTAAATTTAGGGTGGTTTTTTTTTAAGACAGACAGAAAACTGGAACAGGACAGGAACAAAAACAGCCCTGAACTGGAGGTGTCAAAGTTGTTGGAATCACCTGCTTGTGGTTTCACTGTAGCTCCAGATGCTAATTTTTTTTTTCATCCACCTCTTTATCTTGCCATAAATACTTGGAAAGCAAGAGAACTTCCTGTCACATACAGCTCTGCAAAATTATTCTTCAGACTAGCTATCCAGAATAATGTATCTCCCCAGGACACCAAGAAAAGTAAGAGATGGCCTTCCCAGGGGAATGCACATCTCTTAGTTTTACAGGTACTATGTAATTCAGTCATGGACTGATTCGATGGGAATGAGGATAGAAAACTCACAGAATGGGCAACTAGAATTTTTCTGGTTGGACTCAAGGCAAATGAATCTGAGAAGTGCTCAAATTTCTGTTCATTTTAGCATCTAGTCAGCTTCTGACTATTTCCCTTCAATAATAAACCATCCAATTTATAGTGGCTTAAAAAACAAACATGTATTTAAGTTGCTATTATGTGGGCAGCAATTTGTGCTATGCTTAGTTGAGCAGTTCTTCTCGTCTTATATGAACTTTCTCATGTGAATGTGCTCAACTTCAGTGAGGGAGGCAATGGGAATGACTGGGCAATGTGTCCCTTGTTCTTCAGCAGGTTAGCCTCAGATTAGTCACACGGCAGTGGCATAGTTCCAAGAGAAAGAGCAGAAGCATGGAAACATCTGATAAGCCTTGGCCTAGACCTGGCACACTACCACTTCCATCACATTCCATTGGCTAAAGTAGGACGGGCACAGATATAAGGAATGGGGAAACACCCATTTTGTAAGTTGAAAAGTCACATTATAAAAGGTGTTGGCACAGAAAAGAGCAAAAAAAGTCCACTTTAACAATGTCTTAGTCCTGGTCTTGATTGGCCAATAGTACAAACCTTTGTGCTAATTCTGTGGGCCAAGGGATGGACGCCTGGGTGGCTCAACTGGTTAAGCATCTGCCTTCAGCTCAGGTCATGATCCCAGGGTCTGGGATCAAGCCCCTGTATTGGACTCTGCTCAGCGTGGAGCCTGCTTCTCCTCTCCCTCTGCCTGTGGCTCCCCATTTGTGCTCTCTCTCGGTCAAATAAATCAATAAAATCTTTAAAAAAAAAAACCTACAAAAAATTAATAATAATTCTGTGGGCCAGGCTCTGAAGGGCAATCTAGCTGGAGGCAGGCATTTATTCACAAGGCTGAAGTCGTACACAGAAGATGCACTTCCATTTATAAGCACATGTCCTATAGATATTTATAATTTGTATTTTTGTAATACTTGTCTACTCCTTTGTATTAACATTTCCTCTCCAGTACCCTGATTTGATTTGCCTAAATCATGTGGATTCTTTTTAGGGTGAACAACTAAGTTCTGCAAAGATATAAATACTGGTGATGATAAAACCCAATGTGAATGGATTGGAAATGCAGAAGTGATATCAACTCTCAGAATTTCTACCTGATGGTAGAATCAAAGACTCTCACACTTGCAGTGCTGGAAGGGAATTTCAACTCACCACATCAGTTCTGATAGGTTAGATTAATTAACCATAGTGTGTGTTTAAGAGACAGTGACAGAGAGATTTATTTCTAGGTACTATGAGACCTAAAAGGTAAAGCAAGGTGAGAAAAATGAGCTGGTTTTCGTGGTGCAGGGAACCATATCTTACAAACTCAAATGTACAGAGATATATTCGAGCTTAATAAGAACCATGATTTCTTTTTTGGTAAGAGGCTAGTCCTTATTTATGGTGGTCCATTCTTTTTATAGGTATCATTTTGACTACTGCATGATGTTCCAGCAATTAGAAGCACATAATTTATTTAACTGTTTCCTTGTTGTTAAATATTTATATTGTGTTTTGTTTCTCATCATTGCAAATAGTGCTTCAGTAAACATTTCTAAACAGAATATGTCCTCCCCAACTTGCAAATAAGCTTCCGGAGGGCAGAGAGTTGTTCATTGTATGTGTTTCTGGTGCCTAGAACAGTGCCTGGCACAGAGTAGGTGGCTAACAATGTTTTTCAGTATCTTTTAATATCTTTCAATGTCTAAAATTTCTTCACATTTTAAATTCTTTGCTCAGGAAAGATTCCAGATGTCTATGCCTTAAAAGTGTTCTTACCCAAATATTTCCTTTGAGAAGAAGAACAAGCCACATATGCAGTTTTCTTCCCTGTGAAAAACTTGATAGAGACAATTATCAGGTAAACTTATACTTTTGTTCTCTGGCAAGAAATAAGCAACTGAACTGGAATGGGACTGACTATACAGAGAAGGAGGAGAGAGTTGGCTCTTCACATCCCTTGCTATGTGCTAGGCACTATGCTAGGCATGATGCTTGCATCATCTCCTGTCACCTTCACAAAACCCAAGATGTGGATGAAATTGTGCCCATAGCCAAACCTCTGAGAGATTATGCAACTCACCTGATCCCAAGGACACCACACCAGCTGGCTAATGGTAGAACCACAATTTGAATTCATATTTGTCTAATTTCAAAACACTTCTGTTTTGGGGGGGTGTTTTGTTTTGTTTTGCTTTGCTTTACCTCTCACTGCCTCCCTGGAAAGCAAATTGGACATATAACTTAGAAAATACTCCAGTAAGTCAACCTTAGAACTTTAATTCCAGTCTTATGTTCATCACAGTTTTCAGTCTGAAGCCAGGATGTTAAAACCCAAAGTTCTAAGTACCCATTTAGAGACAATTATCCTTGTGGGTTGCTGATCTGTTCTTATGCTTTTTGCCCTGTGCTATCATAACCTGATTCCTCTTTGCAGATAGGGGAAAAGCAGCATCTTTTTCCATATCTATAAAACTGAGTATTTCACCTTCACTGTTTAATTCAGTTCCTAGCTTCCAGATACATGAACAGATATGAGAGAGGTTCCAGGGTTTCCCTCTATGAACACTTTATGGTTTGAGGTTGCTGCTAAGGGCTCTGTTTAAACATCTGTTCTTTGACATCATTTACCGCCACAACCTTGCTGTGAGATCAGTGCAGTGTGACTTAGGTCTTTCCATTTAATAGTGCCTGTGTGCACCGTCTTGGCCCCATCCCAGCTACATTCAAGGCATAGCCAGCATCTGCTGACTCTCCCATTCCACATCAGTTTTGGAACCCAGAGGGAGCAGCTAGGTAATTTATCAACATTTTTTGCTGTGCAAACTAGAAGAGTTTGTAATAGTCTACTGTTCTGCACCTGAGATGTTAGGTGTGAGGCATTTGAATGATATTCCTTCATATTTTTGATAGTTTTCTGCTTTGAGGACCTGATGTTTCTACGACCTTGAATCTCTGTTACCCATTGAAAGGGAAGCCTTGCACTCTACTTTGACCAAATGAGTGGGTCTTGATTCTTCTCAAAGTCCTTGTGGGACATTTTCTATATTATTAGTTTCCTTTCTCAGTCTGGGTGTATAGCCTGATTTGGTATGAAAATGACCCTCCTTTTATCTTTTCCTTGAGTTTCCCCCACCCTGTTTCCTTGACCTGGAAGATAGGCTTATCAGTTTATTGCCATCTCAGCTAAGGATCCTAGCAATGCTATGCTCTCTCTCCCTCTCTACATTTTTGTTGGCTTCTGTTTAGTTTCCTTGGAATACTAGCATGGCTTAGGCTTAGGCCACTAGTCAGTTTACCCAGACTAAGCCCCAACACAGAGTATTTACTAAATACCTATAAGTATACAAGCCTGAGAAAATATTAATAAAGTATACTGCATTTTATATTCCAGAACTTTTTGCACTCTGATATCATTTTTGAAAGATTTAACCCAGGGTTGAGTCCTGTCTTTGGTAAGAAGTAATGGCCCATAGCTCTCAAGATTCTCCAGTTTTGTTTTGTTCTTCTGCTGACAAATAACTTTGACCAAGACCTGGGCAGATGGAACATCTGGGTTTAAATTCACTTCTGTTCTGTTTAGGGTCCCAAGACAACTTTGTGCCTTCATCTCATACATTCAACTCTTCTGCAGTGCTAGGCATGGTGTGGAGTTATTAGACAGGAAGTTCTTGTGAAACGCAGGCCAGGGCAAAAATAAACCTGACCCCATTCCAATCACGAAAGCAGCATGAGCTTTTTAGAAAATTTCAGGCACTGCCTGAATGGTGACTGATTGGCCTGCTGTGGGCATTGCTAATAGAAGCTGGTCATTTCTCTCAGGCCCCTTGAATCAGTGATGGAAGCTGCCTGCAAGCACCATCTGAGGAAATGTATGTTCATGTACACCATTACAGGGTTCTGGGTCCTTACGCTACTTGATGTAAGCCCCTGCTTGTATTTTGCGCTCTGTCCTTTTCTTTTTCTCTGTTTTCGTTTTTACAACCAACAAAGAATCCCTTGGAAATCGTTCTAGATGATCCCTTTCTTTGATGATGTAATGAGTTCACCTCTAAAACAGCCCTGAATCCCAAGTTCTTTTTTCTTCTCACCCTTATCGAGATCTTCTTCATTTCTCTCACAGAGGATTGAGTGGCTGCCTTGTCCTCAGCCTTCTCCCATTGATAAAATAATTCTCCAAAATAGAATTGTGTTGCTCATTCCAAGCGTAGATCCAATTGTCTCTCCCATGTGTTTAAAAATCTCCATCATGAAATTAAGGCCATGTCCTTAGGCTGACATTCAGAGCCTCCTCAATCGTGACCCCAGTGTTCCTTTCTTGGATTATCTTCAGCCAGGCCTTCCCAGACCACACATGAGGAGCATCAGTGGGAGATGCACTAGGAGGGCCTCACACATGGTTAATAGCCCCATAAAACTCACTGCATTAAATAGAATTGGAAGAGGCCCTACTCTTCTCACCCATCAGGTATTTTGGCAAGTAATGGCCCAGATCTGTTCTATCCCTGACATTTTAAGTGTCTATAAAATTAAAATGTTGGTACTTCTAGGGTCAGAATCCTGAATATTATTTCCTTTTTTGCTAGGAGTGGATTGATAGAATGTGAGAGAATTAGCAAGGTAGTCAGAATTGTGCAAAACTATGTCTTATGTCATTTTCCCTGAGTCTACAACCTCAAAGCAACATGTGCTCTACCATTTATCCATCCATCTAATCATCAGTAAGTGTGTATCGAGCAACCACTATATACTGGGTACTGGCAGGGGGCTAAGAATCTGTAGGTTTTTAAGATAAGTAGGCCCCTTTTTCAAGCAGCTTGCCTATGTAATGGTGGTAGAGAACTGTACACAGAACTATGTCATTATGTGTTATGAGAGCTGCCATAACAATCTTAATGGTTACATGGGGAGCACAGACTTTCTTGGGGTGGCTAGGAAAGGTTCCAGGGAGGAAACATGAAATACTCACACACTAGCAATAAACAGCCCCTGTGAAGACTGAGAGCTAATGTTTTGGGCTCCAGGAAACTAAAGCCTGCTCCATTCCTAGACCTTGCTTTTGTTCTTCATTAATAGAAGGAAGGCAGTAACTCTGGCTGCTGCGCTGGCCACCTCTTTACTAACCCTGAGCTAATCTGCAGGCCACTGAATTATTATTCCAGGTATGTTTTACCAGGGATTGCACTAGGTAAACAGAGTCCAGGCTGCCATTTAAAACCACAATTGTACGTAGTCCTAATGTTAGTGATAGAGCATCATTCATGGGAGCTGAGGGATAGGAGAAAAGGGAAAGGACTATGGAAGAAGTCCTATTTCATAACTGAATTTGGACTGGGGAGTAACAGGAAAATATTAGAAAACACAAATAAAAACAGGCAAGTAAAAATAATGATCCCATTTCAACATATATAATAATTTTGTGACTGTCTCTTGTCTATTGAGTAGATTCAATGACACCTTTGCAAGCTTACATGAAAGAATTCTGAGCTTAACTTGACTCCTTGGGTCCTGTATCTTGGATGACAATATTATGATGGTTCCATTTAGTATTGTAGCTCCGCTCTTTGCCTTGGTCTTAAAGACATTGCACAGAGTTTAACCTTTAATGAGTTTATTTTTACCTCAGGAGCAAGTCCTGGCCCAGCTGTCTGTGTCTGTTCTAACTCAATTATATCTAGTCTCTCATGGGATAACTTAAAAAGTTAAGAACATTTCTACAGCAGTATTCATGACATTTTTTTTTCTTTCTGAACTAGTTTTCAAAATTCCACAAAGTGAATAAGTATATCTTAAGCTCTTGGAAATGTCTTGTCAGGAGAGTTTGGAGAAAAGTGTCTTTAATTGACCATGGGGCACAGAAGTTCAGTTTAAATTCCAAAATGTAATGAAGTTAAACCTTCCACACAATTTTATCTTATTGATTTTCTTCTTGGTTTTCATTTAAAAGGACAAAGAAGAAAAAATAAAAACTTCCAAGCATCACTTTTCTTTGTGAAATTCAAGCTATGATGCTGGTAATGTTAATGCCATATTAACACCACCTAATTAATGCTATATGAACACCACCTAATGCCCATTTAAGTGTCCCAGTTCAACTAATTATTTCATCAGGCTGATAAGACAATAAGAAATAGCTGCCTTCTTTCTTCCAAACTCTTGCCTAGTTTTTTTTTTTTTAAGATTTTATTTATTTATTCATGAGAGACAGAGAGAGAAAGAGACACAGAGAGAGAGAGACAGAGACAGAGACACAGGCAGAGGGAGAAGAAGGCTCCATGCAGGGAGCCCGACATGGGACTGGATCCCAGGTCTCCAGGATCAGGCCCTAGGCTGAAGGCAGCGCTAAACTGCTGAGCCACCTGGGCTACCCCAAACTCTTGTCTAATTGAAGGAAAATAGAAAGGCTGGAAACTATTTCCTTAGACTCCCAACTACCTCATAAAACTATCACATTGCACTCAACTTAAGAATCACCTGTGTCATACAGTAGGTTAAGTGTCTGACTCTTGGTTTCGGCTCAGGTCATGATCTCAGGGTTGTGGGGTTAAGCCCACACATGGGCCTCTGTACTGGGTGCCAAGCCTGCTTGAGATTCTCCCCTTCTTACTCTCCTCTTACCAGTATGCTTGCTCACTCCCTCTTAAGATAAACAAATTAAAAAGAGAGAGAGAGAGAGAGAACCACCTGTTCTAGGAAGTATCTTTTTATTACCCCTTACTGGGTTAGGTTAGATGATGTTCCTAGGCGTCAGTTTTCTTTTCTTTCTTTTTTTTTTTTTTAAGATTTTATTAATTTATTCATGAGAGAGACACAGAGAGAGAGGGAGGCAGAGACACAGGCAGAGGCAGAAGCAGGCTCCATGCAGGGAGCCTGATATTGGACTCGATCCCAGGTCTCCAGGATCATGCCCTGGGCTGAAGGCGGCGCTAATACACTGAGCCACCCAGGCTGCCCTCTAGGTGTCAGTTTTCATATCACTCTGCATATATTCAACATCAGGCTACATTATTTTTTTGTTTGTAAGTATCAGCTTATACATCTCTTTTATACAGTAGTTCCCTTGTCTCCCATCCACAGTTTCACTTCTTGAGGTTTTAGTTACCTGCAGTCAACTGCAGTCTGGAGGCAGATGCTCCTCCTTCTGATATTGTCAGAGGGTCAGTAGTAGCCTATACTCCATCCCAGTGCCTACTTCATTCACTTCATGTCATCTCATCAATGGCCATTTTATCATCTCACATGATTAAAAGAAGAAGGATGAATACAGTACAAGAAGATGTTTTGAAAGAGAGACTATATTCACATAACTTTTATTATGTATATTATAATTGTCTATTAGTTTTTAATCTCTTACTGTGCCTCACTTGCATATAGGGTTCAGTACTATCTGTGGTTTCAAGATCCACTGGGGGTCTTGGAATTCATCTTCCATGGTTAAGGAGGGGATTGCTGTACCTGCTGTACTATAATATTCCTGAGAGTGGAAACTGTACCCTATTTATCTTCCCATTGTCTTTCATGGGGCATGGAACAGAGTAAGTCTTGAATGAGTCATTGTCTAAATTTTCATAGATCATCTTCGTTGGCAGAAGTCTGTGACTGAGGCCTTTTGAGGAGTGCTCTTCATCTAATTATGGTAGAGGTTCAGTGGTAGAGCATCTAAAGCCACATGTCCATTTTTTGGGCAATTTCGTTCACCCAATGGACTTAAAAGGCAGACTTCAAAATAGCTCATTCAATGGGTTTTGATGTAAAAGGCATTGGTGTGTTATGTTTGAACAAGACAGTCAATCTATCTTAGAACATCTACGAAACAGTGACCAGTGAACAGTGACCAACAAGCTTGCCATTCCTAGCTGGAGTATAATGCTAAAGCCATTTTCTGTAGCCATTGACTCTAAAGTATTAACAAGGTTAATAACTAGAGCCCCTCATTTCCATATCCCTGGTTCCTGCAGAATAGGACAAAAACATATGATAGGTATCCTGAGTATTGGATCATTCTAGGATGTTCATTTGATAAGCTTGTAACACAGTCTAATTGCAAAGTTTCTAATGGAATGTCTGGTTACCTTTGTCTGCATTCCTGGGAGGGGTCTGTGAATGGATAAGCCAGTTAGTCTTGCTTAGTTAGTGGCTTGAAGCAGTCCTCATCATGACTTATTCATATGTAGATGCCTAGTAAATTGGTTATATTCTGTACTGTCTTATCCAGAACCACCCCCCTTGCCAATTTGGGGTTACTTGCTCAGGAAATATTAAATCCAAGAAAACAAACTAAAACCCAAGGTCACTGCAGATTATGAGGGTATAAAGTGTTCTGCTTTCAGCTCATCGCTCCTTGACAAATTGAGAATGCCTAGAAAGATGGTCCTGATGTGGCCCCCACCTCAATCCAGAATTCAGACTCCCTTAGCTGAAGAATACCAAAACCACTGTGATCCCTACAGTGTGGGGTAAAGCTTAAGTAAATAAATACATGTCTAGAGGCTGGAGGTGACTAACACCATCTGGAGTGAATAGGAACCATTCTCCCCTTTTCCCAGAGAAAGACTTTAGTCTTCTGGTTGGAGGCAGAGAGAGTTGTTACCTTTGCAAAGAAAGTTAAACTTGCCCAACATCATTAGATGAAAAGAATATATATGTATTATTCTAACAATAAAGCAATGGCAGTAAGAGGAAGGCTCCTGCCGTCTGCTTCTGTGAGCTACAGTGGCATTGATGCTCTTTGAGTGGGAGGTTTCTGTTCATTTGCAAATGTGATGACATTTTCAGCTTTTTGTACCAGGAACGGAAGCGCGCCTCGGGAAGCTTGTGGTTGAATGCATTCTCCCTTGAGAGCAGCAAATGAGGTTAAATCCATTTACTGATGGAGGGTCTGGGGGGAAGCAGGAGCCAGGGAAAGGAAGGGGCAGATGGGTGTGTGCAATGAGTTATTCTACTTTGAACTGACTTGGAGAAAATGTATTTGTTTGCATCCTTCCTCCAACCTTCATCATTTCCTCCAAAGACTGCAAGACAAGGCTTGGAAAACATGTCCGTAGCACAAAGCTATGGGGGTGGTTGTGTGCTCTTGACCTGAGGGGGCAGGTCCAGAATAAATGAATGCGTCTGTAATTAAGCTCCTGGGGACATCTGACTTCATCCAAGTTAGGAATTCAATTCAACAGCAAATTTGATAAAAAGGAAGGTTGGTAGTGACCAAACTGACCCCCTTAAGTAGTTAATGAGGCTGAAGATAATTCCAAAATGGCTTAATGTGACAGAAGTTGTCTCACACGAAGGTTTTGATTTAAGCAACCTTAGACCGACTGTGATGAAAGAGTAAAGAAAACTCTTCATTTGTAAAAAGCTCTGCTGCTCTCTTGAGCCAAAGTTATTAGATCCTAGTATCTAAGTTGCTGGATTGGTGCTGAGTCCACCCTGTCAATTTCCAAGGAAGGAAAAATGAACCCTAAGAAATTAAATGACTTCCATGGAATTGGAGGCTACTATTAATGTACTTCTCTATGCTTTAATGATATGCTTTTGCTCTGGAATCTCGTATCCAACTGCTGCCCTGTAAGCATTGATTTCAAACCAGGCATCCCCCAAAGTAGCAGTAAGAATGCTGATCATGGAAAGAGCCCCAGATACTTTGTTAATTCACTAACAGATTTTTGACTCACAGAAATAGTTTCTACTGGGACAGAGTATTTAACCTCTGAATAATAGAGTTGTCATCTGCAAAATAAAACAATAGGTATACAACAAATAAAAATAATAGTATTGCCAGGACTGCCTCCACCACAGGTGGCACCTTGTGGAAAAGAGAAAAAATGCCCCCTCTTGTGGTTGAATTTGAGAAAACCAGCCTTTCCTCTGGAATGACTTTCCCTGCAGGGGGATTGACTTAGTGAATGGCTGGCTTTTATCCCTCACACACTCACTTAGCCAAGCACACTTCTTAGGATGGCTGCACACCTTAAGGTAACAGAAGAGCAGCCACTGACAACAAGCTCATAGAAACAGGACACAGACACATGATTTGTGAGTAACTGGAGAACGCAAGATAATAACTGCTCTCATGTACACTGACAAGAAGGTTTGCAAGTCTCCTGCCCAATTCTGTGTGACTCTCTCATCATTGAAGAGGTGATATTTGAGTTGAGACCTGAACGATGAGAGGGAGTCAGTCAACTTGATCATCTGGATATAAAACATTCTAGAAAGAGGAAATGGTTTGTGCAAAGGTCCTGGGGCAGCCACAAATTTGATGTGTTCAAGAAAAGAAATGGATTGATAGGTTTGGATTTCAGTGAGTGAGAGAAATGGCCAGAACAGTGGGGAGAAGTCCTGTTATGTTGGGCAGTGGTTGTCAAGTCTTGCATGTATCAAAAATGCAGGTGGTTGGTGTATCTGGGTAGCTTAGTCAGTTTGACATCTGCTTTTGGCTCAGGTCATGATCCTGGGGGCCTGGGATCAAGCTGCACATCAGGCTCCCTGCTCATTCTCCCTCTTCCTCTGCCCCTCCCCCTGCTCATGTCTTTCTCTCAAATAAATACATAAATATTTTTTAAAAAATGGAGGTGCTCTACCTCCTGAGATTCCAGTTCAGTTAGTCTGGGGAAGGGGCTGGTATTTGATTTTTGTTGTTGTTGCCACTCTTGTTATTTTAGGTTCTCAGGGAGATTTTTTTTTAATTTATTCATTCATGAGAGACACAGAAAGAGAGAGAGAGAGAGAGAGAGAGAGAGAAGGAGAGATAGACATAGGCAGACAGAGAAGCAGATTCCCTGTGGGGAAGCCCAATATGGGACTCAGTCTCAAGAGCCTGGGATTATGCATACCTTGAGCCAAAGGAAGACACTCAACTGCTGAGCCACCTGGGTACCCCAGTTTTCCAGGGGATTTTAATCACAGGTTAAAATTAACTGATATAGAGCCTTATAGGCTCTTATAGAAGTTTGGATTTTATTTTAAGAATAATAGAAAACCAAAAAGGACTTTAAGCAGGAAAATAACGTGATATGATTTCTATGTTTAAAATGTCATTCCTGCTCCTGTACAGAGAATTTTTAAAAAAATTTTTTTTTAATTTTTATTTATTTATGATAGTCACAGAGAGAGAGAGAGAGGCAGAGATACAGGCAGAGAGAGAAGCAGGCTCCATGCACCGGGAGCCCGACGTGGGATTCGATCCCGGGTCTCCAGGATAGCGCCCTGGGCCAAAGGCAGGCGCCAAACCGCTGCGCCACCCAGGGATCCCATTTTTTTTTTAATTTTTTTTTTTAATTTTTATTTATTTATGATAGTCACAGAGAGAGAGAGAGAGGCAGAGATACAGGCAGAGAGAGACTGTACAGAGAATTGATTGAAAGAGTAAAAGGTGACAAGAATGAGGGTAACTATCAGAAGACCTTGACAGATATTCACAGAGGCTTGCTCTAGTGGAGAGAGAAGTGGATAGATAGGGAAAATGGGAAAGTGGAGTCCTTCATGTTTTCTAAAAATGTTCATTTGGTGATGGATTAGGATTTCGGAGAATGGGAAATGATGAATGACCAACAGATTTTTCACTAGAGCAACTTAGTGTATTGTGGTGCCATTTACAGAAACAGGACCTTGAGGAAAAGCAAGATTTTTGTAGGGTAAAGGAGGAGAATAAAAAAGAATATTTTGGAATATTATGTTGGGGCTACATGTTGGATTTCCAAGTTGAGATGTCTAGTTGGTAGTTGGATATTCACAATAGGAATTTAGAGGAGAGGAAAAGGCTATGCGTAGAAAATTGTGAGTTTATATAGTATATTGGTGGTATTTCAAGCCATAGATTGAGATTTTCTTGAGACAATGTAAACAAATTATTGGCGTAACTAAGGCAAATGGGTGCTTTTTGGGTGAATTAAAATTGAGAATAATAGTCTCTATGCAGAACATCCTTACCTAGTATTAAAATACCTTCCCTGAAGGAGAAAAAGAATCTCAAGTGGAAGAAAATGGAAGTAAAGAGTATGTTATATATATAACAACAATGTATATTACCTATATCTATGTATATAATATGTTATATACATTTATATACTGCTGATATATAATTATTGGTTGATTTTTTTTCTTGAGAAGGAAATTGAATAGAAACAGGTGTGAGATGGTATGAAGGTAGAGGACAGGAATAGCCTTTTTTGTGGTAATAGTAGAGATCCTTGGAAGCCTGGGTGGTTTAGTGCTTTAGCACCTGCCTTTGGCCCGGTACATGATCCTGGAGTCCCAGGATCAAGTCCCATATCGGGCTCCCTGCATGGAGCCTGCTTCTCCCTCTGCCTGTGTCTCTGCCTCTCTCTCTCTCTCTCTCTCTCTCTGTGTGTCTCACATGAATAAATAAATAAAATCTTTAAAAAAAAATAGTAGAGATCCTTTCATACTATGGCAGCCAACAGCTCATCTAAAAGGGTAAACATTGTATACTATTCCAATCTCATCCCAGCCTGATTCTGTCTGCCAGGAAAGAGGAAAGTACTATTAGGTCCTGGTTTCCTGATTTAAGCAGAAAACTGCCAGTTTTGTCATTGAATAATTCTAATCCAGTATGGTAAGTAACTTCATGATGTCTTAATACCATACTTAATGGTGAAAATGTCATGTTGTTAAAGAAATCATGGTGGGCGCAGCCCTGGCTGCAGATGGTGAAGTCAGGAGAGGTGAAGAGGTGAAGTCAGCCACCAACATGGCTCCAGGGCACCAAATGGCTGTCAGTGGTACCTTCCCAAAGAAGTTTGATGGATTTCTCCATCCCAGAAGCGTGTCAGTAATTTGTGTCTTTCCCTAATCCCCTATGGTCTGTTGATTGTTGACTTAGGCAGCACTCTTCAAACCTGGAAAGGCACATCCTTCGGAAAACATGGAGGTTTTCTGAAGAGTACACAGGGCTTAATTTACAGGTCAACTTTGACCTGTACTATTTCCCAAAATTGAGCTGCCTAGGAACTCACCTTCCTACTTTATCTAAAGACACATTGCCCTGTGTTTTATAAAACCTCCTAAGTGCTGGACAAAGGGCCATTTGAAATACTAGTGTAGGTGTTGAGAAAATGGTCATCCTGGGGTGCCTGGGTGGCTCAGTCAGTTAAGCATCTGACTTTAGCTCAAAAGTCATGATCATCAAGTCCTGAGATCAAGCTCCTAGTTGAGCCAGAATAGGGCTGTGTGTTCACTGGGGAGTCTGCTTGTCCCTGTGCCCCTTCCCCTGCTCATGCTCTCTTTGTCTCTCTCTTTAAAAAAAAAAAAAAAAAAAGGGGGCAGCCCAGGTGGCTCAGCGGTTTAGTGCCGCCTTCAGCCCAGGGTGTGATCCTGGAAACCTGGGATCGAGTCCTGCGTCGGGCTCCCTGCATGGAGCCTGCTTCTGCCTCTGCCTGTGTCTCTGCCTCTCTCTCTCTCTCTCTCTCTCTCTCTGTGTGTGTCTCTTATTAATAAATAAATAAAATCTTTAAAAAAAAAAAAGAAATAAGAAAATAGGTGACCATCCTGACTCAGTAATCAACAAATCTTTCTGTAAGTCAGGTCTAGTTCTTTGCTTTGTACATAACTGAAGGTGAACCTAATGGACCTGTCAGTTACTGGACCATTAAAAATAATTATTGATGATAAATGACCATGTGATTTTGACATAAAACTAGGAAGGAGTACAAAATATTGAGTGGCGTTGCTATTATAAAACTTCCATTCATGTCTATTTATGAGAAAAAAGTTTCTCAGTTTTAAGCATTTATAAAAATGAAAAACAGGAATGCAATTGAAGCTGAATCTCGTTTATCCTAGTGATTGGTTATATTCATCCCTGAATATATGAAGTAATTACAGGAGGAGTAGCCATTCATTTCACTAAGAAATGTATTTTGAATTATAATTTTAACTTTAGTAATTTTTAATCTGAATTTAGAAGATATTTTATTGTTTTGATAATTTTTTACTCATGATTCTAATGATAACTCAATCCAAAAAATCCTTAACACGTAGGGTTACAGAAAACCTTTTGTAAAGATTTATAATTATAGACATATTTTTTGTCACAAAAAGGTAGGAGAGACTGATTAATAAAATATTTTATTTTATTTTTATTTTTATTTCTTTGAAGATTTTATTTATTTATTCATGAGAGACACAAAGAAAGGGAGAGGCAGAGACACAGGAAGAGGGAGAAGCAGGCTCCATGCAGGGAGCCCAACACGGGACTCAATCCCGGGTCTTCAGGATCAGGCCCTGGGCTGAAGGCGGCGCTAAACCGCTGAACCACCAGGGCTGCCCTAATAAAATATTTTAAAGCATAAAATTATATTTTATTAAGATAAAATTTTATGAGGAAAATATAATGGAAATACAATTTGAAGGGAGAAAGGAAGTTTATAAAATTTGTTTAAAAAGAGCTTGTCCATGTATGTTTTTCAATAGATAATAGCTTTAAATCACTATGGCATCACATTGCTACTCTTTGGATTTCAAAGTTACAAGATGGCAGAATTGAATTATATTCTTTGCAGCTAGTGACACCTGTGATGAAATACTTTGGATGCCAACTTACAAGTGTTTAAGTGGATTCATAGCTTTTCAGAATGCTTTTTAGGGGGCATGTAAGCAATGAAGTTAGGTGACTCTTGTAGAGCAAGTGGGTCTTCTTATAGGGCATTTAGGTTCCTCTTTAGCTAAGGACACAAATCTTTATTCTAAATGGATACTTGGGGCACCTGGGTGGCTCAGTGGTTGAGCATCTGCCTTTGGCTCAGGGTGTAATCCCCAGGTCCTGGGATAGAGTCCCACATTGGGTTCCCTGCAGGGAGCCTACTTCTCCTCTGCCTCTTTCCCTGTGTCTCTCAGAATAAATAAATAAAATCTTTTTTAAATAATGGCCACTCTTAGGCCACTGAGCATTGGTGTTGCAGTCTTAGTTCAGGATAATTTCAAAAGTGACCGCTGGGTGGGGGAGGGGAATTTATATATGTAAAATATACATAACATAAAATGTATCATTTTAATCATTTTCAAGTCTACAGTTCTGCAGCATTAAGTACATTCACGTTGTGCACCCATCACCACCATATTCTTAAAAACTACTTATTCACCTCAAATATTTATCATCAGTGAGTTGTAACTGATTGATCTTTGCCAAGAGAAAACCAGATACATGGAACTTTTTATCTTACTTTCTGTATAACTTTGATTGAGAGTTTTGTTTACTCTGTGCTGCCATTTAAGTCCCATGTGAGAAATACCTTGTAGCATGCAGATATTGGAGTGAATTTGATTTAGAAAATGTTAGCAATGATTGGGCTCTTTGTTTTATTTACCTGCATTAAAAAAAAATGTGATAATCCTGTATTCCTTATGTGGTTAAAAAAAATTTTATATATATATATATATATATATATATATATATATATATATATATAACAAAAACAAAAGAAGTTTGGATGCCTTTTACTGAGGGAGGTGAGCTATCTGCTCAACTCTAGCTGACTAAGCGTGGCCCTCTTTGAAGCACTGAGAGACATGGTCCAGAAGGAGGTCTATGAGGACGTTTTTCTATCTAGGATTTCCTGTTATCTTTACATGAAGTTATATACCTGACCTGTCTGGAAAGTTCATTTGCTCATTCGCTCATTCATCATTCATTCATCAAACATTCAAGACATCTACTGCGTGGCAGGTCACTACCATGCTGGCACTGGGCTATAAGTAAAAGGTGAATAACTACTTTCAAAGAAAAAAAAAAAAAGCCCTCAGTGTTGATTGTGGGAAAGAGAATTATTCTAAATGTTACCAGTGGGATAAGTGCTGTTGCTGATGTTAGAGATGTACCTAACTGAGCCAAGAGGCAGAGTGACAAAGTTTCAGATGGGATTATGCCCCAGCTGAATCTCAGAAGACAAGCAGGAATTAGCAAGGTGAAGAAAAGAAGGGCAGGATTTCTAGCCAGAGGGCACAATTGGCCTTCCCAGATAGCCCTCAGTAGGCTTGGCTCATTCTCAACCTGCACTGGAGATTTGAACTTCTAAATTAAACTCCTAAGAAGGTGCCAATTAGAGCCAGGCACAGAGTGACTGGCAAACAAAATCAGCTATGTTGGGGTGGGGGGTATCCAGATAGGTCCCACTTAGCCTACAGAACAAAGAAGCACCCCTGGGGAGGGTAGGTTTTGGCTAAGCAGCTTAGTTAATTTTCAAATGTCCCTGTGTTCTTAGAACTCTGTGACAGCAAGACATGGGTATTTACTCCTTTGTGAGCACAGGGGTTAGCATAGCCTTTCACAAAAGGTCAAACAAACCCATGGAGGAAAAGTATATAACTCCCATATTTGGCTGGCAGGAACAGAAGAAAGGACCTTGAAATGTCAAAAGTATGTCATATATAAGTGCAAGTTGGTATTTACTGTCAGGCTTCCTGAAATGGGAGTGGGTAAGTGGAACTGGGAGAATGAGCATGATTTATTCTCTTTCCAATTTCTTGTCACCCAGTCTTCCCTTAAGGACTTGACAAAGGGAGGTCATTAGAAGGGAAAATGGAATAGAGGAAGAAAATGGACATGGATTGAGTGCCTACTGTGTGCTTTAAGCTTCGGCTCAGTATCATCTCCTACATTCAACTCATGGACCCTCATGGAAATAAGGAAGGGCCCCTTCTGTGCTCCTCAAGTGCCCTGTACAGAACTCCAACTTGGTTTATTCTATTCTGTTAGGATTCTTTTTTCCTTCCAGATGCATACCTCTTTCTAAAAGTCATGACTTTCTCAAAATCAGAATTTACATATTTTAGTGTTCGGAGTTCCTAATAAGGACTTGGTACATAGCCCATGGCGCTAAATTCTTAATTAACTGAATTGCAGATCTTCAGTGGTGTTTTATATTAGATGCCTCTTTGAATGATCATAGCAAACACTGGCAGAGTGTATGCTCAGGACTACTCTAAGTGCTTGTTAACCCCTATGTTCTCCTAAAACTCTGCAGCATGGGCACAATTATTATCTCCCATTAAATAGGATGCCATCACATCCCATAAAAGTTAAATAACTTGGCCTCAGTGTCACAGCTAGTAGATAGCAGTGCTGCGATTTTAACCAAGGCAACCTGACACTGGAGTTTGTGCTATGAACTGGTGTACCATGGTGTTCTAGCAACAATACTATTAAGTGGGTATTTATAACCTTATAGCCGTGTTTTGCAAAGAAAGTAAGGAGGAAGTAAGTCTCTGAAAGTACAAGGAGCTGCCCAAGATATACAGTTCGTAATTGGCTGGCCTAGGACTGAGACCCAAACATGTGCAACTCTCAACTTCATAGCAATTTGCACACTCAGACCTGCAACAGTCATCTCAAGCATTTTGACTCTGGAAACTGAGAATGTAGGGATCCTTTCTTCATGAATGTAGGGAGAGTAGTAGAAGATGGGTGACTGGTAGAAGGCCAGGAGCTGGCTGAACTTCTCTCTGTTATTTGCCCCTTATTGAAAATTCTGTGAGGGCTCCCAGCTGGCTCAGTCGGTAGAGCATGCAACTCTCGATCTCAGGGTCATGCATTCCAGTCCCACATTGGACGTAGAGATTGCTTAAGGAAACAAAAAATAATAAAATAAAATAAAATAAAATAGTAGAATAGAATAGAATAGAATAGAATAGAATAGAATAGAATAGAATAGAATAGAATAGAAGTGTGTGTTTGGTTGAGTTCTCTGAATATAAAATTCATATGGGCACAGCGTAAAAATATTGAAAATGGAGAAAAGAATAAAGAAATGCCATAGTTATCATCATTATACCCTCCCAACATCATCATTGCTAATTTCTATTCTTCTAGGACATATATGTGTATGTATACATGTATAAATGTCTTTATACACTTGCTGTGTGTGACTTTTTTTCCCCTTAACATTATAACCGAAGCATTTTTCAATCTCATTAAATATTCTCTTCAGTTATACAATTTTTAAAAGCTTCATGATAGCTAGATAAACTATAATTTAATTCATCCTAACTTTTCTGTTGTTGGGTATTTATCAATATTTAAATCTCAGATCATTTCTTTACAGAAAATTCTTTAAAGGAGAATGGTTGTGTCATAGAGATTTTATGCAAATGGTGAAAATGTCCTCAAGAAAAATAGTGTAGATTTTTTCTGCCACCAAATCTATATGTAAATCTCATCTCCCCAATCTTTGTTTATGGTATTATCTTTTCTAAATTTGTCAGTTAGGTAGATGAAAAACATTCTTATCTCTTTTAAAAGTGTAGTCCTCTGGATTATTAAAGTGGCTAGACCTTTGCAATATATTTCTTGGTCATTTGTATTTCTTCTTTTTGGAGCTGTACTTTCATATCATTTGCTTTTTTTCCCATTAGGGTATTTTTATTACCTTAGTCAACTCCTCTGATCTCTTTATTTATTAAAAAAATTACTTAATCTGTTAAAAATATTTTCCAAACTGTGCATTTGTCTTTAAATGTTTTTCCTTTTTTTCTACATAGGGAGGTTTTAAAAATTGCATGAATAAGCTATGAGTTTATTTTGTGATTTCCTTCCTTGCTTTCAAAATTCAGATACCTCAAAATCAGAGTCATATTAACCTATGTTTTCTCAGACTTATAATTTCAGTTTTTACAGTTAAGACTTTAATACACTTGCCATTCATTTCGGTACATGGTATGATGTAGGTGCTAATTAGTCTGTTTTTCTCAAATAGTTGTTCAAAAGTGATATATTGAGCTATCCTTTCCCCTGTGGTCTTTGGTATAATTCTTTTCTAGTTTTTTATTTAACAAACATCTGCTCTACCCTCATTATATAAAGGGCATGTGGTAAGGGCTGTGTATGTCTTCAGATCCATAATTCCCAGAGTCTGCCGTCCAGGAAATTTTTTTTTCAGTTTTTCTTTAAATTCCAGTCAGTTAACATACAGTGTAATATCAGTTTCAGGTGTACAATACAGGGATTCAGTACTTCCCTACAACACTCAGTGCTCATCACAAGTGCATTCCTTAACCCCTGTCATCTATTTCGCCCATTCCCATACCCATCTGTTCCCTGGTAAAGATCAATTTGTGCTCTAAGGTTAAGAGTCTATTTCTTGATTTGCCTCTCTCTTCCTCCTCTCTCTCTCTTTTTTCCCTCTGTTTGTTTTGTTTCTTAAATTCCACATATGAGTACAATGACGTGGTATTTTTCTCGAACTGACTTACTTCACTTAGCATTATACTCTCTAGCTCCAACCATGTTCTTGCAAGTGGCAAGATTTCATCCTTTTTTGTGTTTGAGTAATACTCCATTGCATTAGATACCACATCTTCTTTATTCATCAGTTGATGGACAGTTGGGCGGTTACCATAATTTGGCTATTGGAGATAATACTGGTATGAGCATTGCCCTCCAGGAACTTATAACCAAGTGTTGGAAAGTCAAGCTACTGAAAGAATTCTCAAATAAGATGCAAGGAAGAAGGAAGGAGTCATTTTGGTGATGGCCTAAAAGTCTATTGGAACATTGATGAAATCTCATGTCTAGTTCTAATCTCCCCTGTGGAAGATGCAGAAATGCACCATCTAGATCCTTCTTCAAGGAATATTGATACCCAGCAGTGGGGAGGACAGTCATCAGAGAGCCTCCAGCTATTAGACCCTTTGGGTCTGGCTGTGTTGCCGAAGAACACTTCACCCAAGGACATGCCCTTTCAGGGCCATCTGGTAACTAAGCAAGACCAGGGTATAAAAACCTAGTTATTTGGGCCTAATGCAGGGTAATTCTGACAGGCAGTGTCTGTTCCAGATTTACCCACGGGTTTGCCAAGACTTTATCAGCCCTGCTTTGCAATTTATCGTCTCCCTCTGCTTCTTCCCCTTCTTCTCATGGGTACTAATCCCTCATAAATAGCTTGTACCTGCAAAACCTCTTCAACATCTGCCTCTAGAGAAGCTAACCTGAGACACCCACCTTCTCTTTCCTCCATGTATTAGCCTGAACTGAGGGGTCAAATCAGGTTTTTGAAAGTGTCTATAGAAACTTAATTCTGGGGATGCCTGAGTGGCTCAGCAGTGGAGTGTCGGCCTTTGGCTCAGGGCGTGATCCCAGGGTCCAGGATTGAGTCTCATGGTGGGCTCCCTGCAGGGACCCTGCTTCTCCCTCTGCTTGTGTCTCTGCCTCTCTCTGTGTGTCTCTCAGGAATAAATAAATAAAATCTTAAAAAAGAAAAGAAACTTCTGGTGACTTAGGAGAAATCATACAAATGACTTTGGTACAGTAGGAAGTGAGTTGGAGCATGATGAGTGCATCAATTAGCAAGTAATATGAATTTTAAATGTGTGAAGATACAAATAGAGAGGCAGAAGTTCAAGTTGGTAATAACTGATGTGTTCACAGAAGGTGTACAGGGAACCGCCTGGCAGTCAGAGTATGTGCTGGTGCTAACTTCTTAGGATATGATATGAAGAAAGAAGCACAGCATCATCCCTTCTTGTCCAGAGAGAGGATTTTGTTTTCCCTGCACAATACATGTATGATTTCTAAATGGGTGCTGTATAATAACACCTAACATTTGCAGAGTATACTAGTTACCAGGCACCGTACTAGGCACTTTCTAAGGGTATTCTCATTTAATCTGCATATTCAACACTATTGATTCAATCCCTGTTTTCCTTAGAAAGTTTAGGTACCTTGCCCAAAGTCATACACATGATAAATGGTAACACTGGATATGTGCCTTAGCTGCCCAAACACTACTTTATCCTGGGTGTGTTGGCAACTAACCAGCTGTGTAACTTGGGAAATTTCCTTTAACCTCTTCTGCTCCTTCTCTAAAATTGGCATACTGGTGCCCATCTCATAGAGTTGTATACACAATATAATGCCTCTAAGATTTTATCTGCCACAGAGGAAACTCTTTGCATGTCAGTTGTTTTTATCAGTGTTGTTATTTCCTAGGTTTCTAACATGAATTTCCACGTTGTCCGAAGTATGTTTCATTACATATGAGAATCTTCACTCTGGCAGTCACTCTGGCAAACTGATCTGACATAGTAAGAACCCTGTGCTTCTCCAAACACAAAGAAATGCTAGATGAAATCTACAACAGCATTACATACAGAGCTGAACTTGAAAGTAAAACAAAGCAATCCCAGCTGCCAGAAATAAAGAAGGGGAAGAAAGTCAGAGTATTTGGCAGAAGCTGTTGATGATCAGCTCATAAAGCTGCAGGGTCTGACTGTCGGATACAATCCCTATCCAATCTCTGGTGTTGAAACAAACTGCCAATTTTGTACGCAAAAAATTGGAGATAATAGGACAGTCTGAAAAAAAAAAACTTTAAAAGAAGTATTTTTAAAAATCTACAGGGAGCTAAAAGGAGAGAAGTAATAAGATAAAAATAAGAATATAAACAAAAGCTTTGGAGATTGGGGGAAGCTACAGGAAGGAGGACTGTAATGAACAAGGTGATCAGGGAGGCCTCCTGGGGAAGGTGCAAACAAGCTTAGACACAAAGGAGGTGAGGGAGTTAGTCCAGCAGGTATCAGAGAAAAGAGTTCCAGGTGCTGAGAACAAAGAAAGTCCCTTGAGATAGGACTGTGGCTGGTATGTTTGAGGACAGTGAAGAGGGAAGCCAGTTTAGCTGGAAGGGAATGGGTTAAAAGAAAGAGTTAAGTTACTGAGCCTCTGTGTTGTCAGCTATAAAATAGGGAATACCTACTTCTCAGAGGGGGAAAGATTAGAGAATTCAGCAAAGAACCCATATTTATGGAATAACACTGCTTTAGATCCATTCTGTCTGCTGTGGAATCCTCACAAGACGCCTCTGAGATAGGTCTTATTATGTCCATTTTACACATGACAACACTGAGGCCTCCAGAAGTCAAACAACTTGACCACAAAGATAGTGAGAAATACAGCTCGGGTTTAAATGTAGGCCTTTTTGTCTCCAAAACCCAAGCTCTTTCCATCATCTTCATGTAGAATAGCCAAGCACAGTGATGGGCTTACAGCAGGCAATTAGCAGCAGTAGTTTTGTTTTTCTTCTTGTCCTGAACCACATAAATCAACAACTGATTCTTAGTTTGAGTTTCCCCTCAAAGCAGAGCCTCAGGCAAAGATGTGAATGTAGCTATTTCATTTGGGAGATGATGCCAGAAAGCAGAAAAGAAGGAATGGAAGAAAAAGACAGGGAGGAAAAGGAAGACAGCAAAGATTCTAACTACTATTGGCAACCAGGGCTCATCATTGAAAACATCTAAGGAATTGTGTGCAGTGCACCTCAGTATCGGCCCTCTACAAGTGGAAGTACTAGAACATTCACCTGACTCTCACTGGTTAGGGGTTGCCTCTGGAGTGATAAGTCACCATACCTCCAGGCTGCCTTCCCCAAGGGCCCCCATGGCTCCCGAAGTCCAGAGTCTTTACCATTTCTTCCTAGATGAAACTTTAGCAGTACATGAAGGACTGAGAAATCTATATTTCCATTTATCAATCTCTAGCAAAAGGTCCTAGAATCTCTGGCCCTCTAGCTGCCACCTCTTTCATAGTATATTATATTCTCTTTTGGAATAGTTTAAATCTAGTTGGTTAATTCTCAAAACATGAATGGCCTTTTTGGAATAAAATTAATCCTTCAAATTAACTAGGAACAGGGGCACTTGGGTGGCTCAGTTGGTTAAGCCTCTGATTCTTGATTTCAGTTTAGGTCATGATCTCGGGATTGTGACATTGATCCCAGCATTGGGCTCCACATTAAGTGGGGAGAATTGAAGAGAAAAAAAAGAAAGAAAAGAAAAGAAAAGAAAAAAGAAAAGAGAAAGAAGGGGAGGGAGGAAGGAAGGAGAGAGAGAGAGAGAGAGAGAAAGAAAGAAAGAAAGAAAGAAAGAAAGAAAGAAAGAAAAGAAGGAAGGAAGGAAGAAAGAGAAAGGAAGGGAAAGAAGAAAGAAAAGAAAAACATAGCTAGGAACAATGATATTGTGTGCATGTGTGTATGTCATTTTAACTAAACAGGATAAAAACCAAATTGAAATTATTCAGATGTGTTCAAAGTGCACTATTAGGAGGGTATACACTAACTTATTAAATGTTTCTATATAATTATAAAGTATTTGTAAGGTCTGATGTGTCAGTGCACAATTAATCTGAGTAGAGGTGAGATGGTCATAGTATACGCTAACATTTTCACTAAGATATAATTTTTTATTATGAACTTTAGAAACTGTCATCTTCAGAATTGATCAAATTGATAGTTCCACTTACATACAACAAAGTATGACTTCCTTTGTTTGAAGTACCCATCTACTTAAGATTTTGAAGATGCTTAAGAGTATACTGAAAGGAAGAAATGAAGAGTGGCAGAAGGAGTGGTATTTTAAAGTCACTTAACCATTTCAAAGTATCCCATGTCAATTATCTTAGATCCTCATTTACCAGACAATGAGGCACCCTCTTCGTGCCAGGATCCCTGGCAGCCTCTTGGAGGTGGAGATTTCAAAAACTTTTCTCTGCTTCAAGAAACTCTGGCAGCAGGGTTATGACATTGGTAGTAAGGTCCTTCTGTGTGCTCTGAATAAAGGAAGGCAGGACTTACAATGAAGCTATTTGCATAAGGAAACAAGTCATCAGTGTTTGAAAGAGCTGAAATTTTGACCATGTCTTGTGGCTTATGTGAAAAGTTCAGCTGTTTTAAAACAGTGCATTTAGTAAGGGTTTCACTTGGCATGTAGACCTGGAATGTTGATTTTGAGCCAATGATGACCCAGAAGAGAAATTTCAGAAGAGAACATGCAAGAATTTTCACCTGTGTGTTCTTATCTCAGTGTTTTTCTTTCCTTCGACCTGAGTTTGGACTCCTCTGCGTATCTTTGTTGCAAATACTTTAAATTTAATTTTTTGGTCTTTTATTTAGAACACCTTGTACTTTGCTCTGCCATTAAGTTTCTGAATGGCCTATGTATGTTTATTATTCATTGGCTTCTTCATTTTATATATTCAAAGGACGGGGGTAAATTTTGAAACTTTAACTCTGGTAAACACAAGATGGGGTACAGATTTATGACATCATCATCCTTATGGAAGGCAGGACAGAAATGTCTCTTCCAACAGGTTTTCTGCTCTTTTAGCATTTTTGTTCCTGAAAAGTTGTCCTCTTCTAGCCATATGCAGGCAATTTGTGCAAACACTGGGGGAAATGTTCTTTGTCTTTGTTGTTCACTCTGGAACTTTGACTTTTTTTTTTAAGATTTTATTTATTTATTCATGAGAGACACAGAGAGAGAGACAGAGACAATAGGCAGAGAGAGAAGCAGGCTCCGTGCAGGGAGCCTGATGCGGGACCTGATCCTGGGACTCCAGGATCATACCTTGGGCCAAAGGCAGATGCTCAACTGCTGAGCCATCCAGGTGTCCCGGAACTTTGACTATTTGATAGGAGTCAGGCCAAAGTTAGACCCAATTTCATTTTATCCATACCTGGGTTTACTAGCAGGCAGGGATAAATTGATTCAGAAGGAATTTTGTTCCTTCTTTCTCCCTACCTTAGACAAACATCCAACCAGACTCACTCATGCAACTTTCTGGGGACCCTGAGCAAACTGGTTTTCACCATGGCCAAGATCCATATTCTTCTCTCTTCTCTGGCCCTTCCCTGGCCTCCCATCCATCCATCCATTTGACCTCAGGCTGTACGTTGGAACCCTGGTTCCATGCTTCTCCCCTTGCACCTGAAGACAGGCTTAGCTTCATTTGTTTGCCCATCAGTGTTCTTCCTTGGGCACTGCTTTTTTTTTTTTTTTTTTTTTTTTTTTTTATGATAGTCACAGAGAGAGAGAGAGAGAGAGAGAGAGGCAGAGACATAGGCAGAGGGAGAAGCAGGCTCCATGCACCGGGAGCCTGATGTGGGATTCGATCCCGGGTCTCCAAGATCGCGCCCCGGGCCAAAGGCAGGCGCCAAACTGCTGCACCACCCAGGGATCCTGGGCACTGCTTTTATATGACCTTCAGTTCAATAAGCTATGGTCCTGTGCCACCCACTTCCTGAGCAGGAAAAATAAGACAAGTCAGGGAGAAGGTATCTCTAAGCTTGCTATACACAGTGTCTATATATCCTAGGAATTTTACAGGTTTTCTAGGATGTGCTACAGATTTTCTTGACAAAAGAAACAGATTTTCTGATCTATCACACAATAGAATTGGAACAAGAAGGTTGTCTATAGTGGGGGGCAGATAATATCTGCTACTTATATATAGCCTACTATACTTCCTGTCTAATAGGTACTACAATCCCCATATTCTAAATGAGGAAACTTAGTTTTAAGGAAGTTATGTGATTTGCCTAATGCCACATCACTTGTAAGTGCCAGGATTTGAACTTTCCTCCAAATTCATACTCTGTCTAGAATGGGCAGTGTGTCACAAAACCTGCACTAGAAATACACGTCTGGGAGGGGCCCACACTGGGGAGTGGGGCAGTAGGTATGCATGAAGTACATCATGCAAGAAGCTGGCCTTAGGGAAGCCTGGAGAAGGCAGCGCAGTGTACCTAAAGGCAGAAGGTAGGAGTGGGCACTATGAGGAGCTCCAGTAGACAAGGGAACCTTGTGAGAGACCCGTCACTGGTTTGCAGAGAAGGCCTGATGTTGGAAATCAGCCGGACTCTAATCTAGAAGACAAGGGCAAGACAAAGGTAGGCTCCTTATGCAAGTGGGAGAAAGTCACTAAAGAGCAAAACTCAATCCTGTCGTGGGACTCCATTTTGATAGTTGCATCAGAATCATAAAGAAGTCTGTGAATCCCCTTTCTGAAGACCATTCCCTCAACATACCTTCGTTAAATAACAGCTTCAATAAAGGAGTGTATGTCACCTCCAGGCCTGCTCGGGAGTTCTCCACATAATTTCTTGCCCAAGGACACGTGCCAGGTGTTTTTCATTCCACATCCTCATCATCCCTCCGCATGTCTAAGGACCATTCTTGGTCATGGAGGGTGTAGGATTCTCCTGGAAATGTGGAAAAGACATTGCCAATGAAGAGTGAGACCAATGGAATTGTGCAAAATCGTGGGGTCCATCCTGAGTCTCAGTGGCACAGTGATCCCTAGAATGGCACGGAGTCTGCTCCTTGGTCCCTTTCAACCTGTGTTTCCAATGTGATCTGTCCCCCAGTGGGACAACCCTTATCTACTCTCTAGGAAGGTCTTCCTACTCTTTAGCTAATTCTCCCCAATTCTACTGTTTATATTAAGATTTGCTTGGGGATCCCTGGGTGGCTCAGTGGTTTAGTGCCTGCCTTTGGCCCAGGGCATGATCCTGGAGTCCCAGGATCAAGTCCTGCATCGGGCTCCCTGCATGGAGCCTGCTTCTCCCTCTGCCTGTGTCTCTGCCTGTGTCTCTGCCTCCCTCTCCCTTTCTCTGTGTATCTCATGAATAAATAAATAAATAATCTTTAAAAAAAATATTTGTTTTCGTTATTTGAAATTGCTAGGCTCTTGAAACTGAAACAAATATTCCTGAAATGCTATTGTTACTGGTCCAAACTCGACTTAACACTCAAAGCTGAACACATTTCATATTTTCCCTTTGTTTCTAGGACCGTTATAGATCTACCTGAGGACAGTGTATGTTGAAAGCTCTTCTTGCTTTGTGAGTTCTGGGAGAAGTGAGGAAGTCATTGTAGGGGAATGACACATGCATTATTCTAGTATTATCTCACCACCTAACCTTGCAGGAGAAAAAAGGGCTTCCATATTATAGATACATCTTTACTGTAAGATGAACCCTTGCTTCGAGAGTGTTTTAGAATATACCTTGGATGAGGCAGTCTGTAGGTGGGGTATAGTCCAGTGGCTATGCTCTGAAGATGGGAGGAACATGGCACCTCCAGTTAGAAAATATGAAAGTACAGCCACCTCTTGTACCTTCCTGCGTTACTAGGGGACAGGAGTCACAGTAAACCAATATAAAACTCCATGAATTACACTGTCACCCTTTAATTCAATCTATACACTCGTTTCAATGTACTCCTTAATGTTTGACAGGTCTCCCTAAATATCTGTGTGGCAGGTGGAGGATGAGGAGGGGAGTTGCTTTTTCCCTGAAGAAAGGTCCTTAATCAACTGTCAGCTCCTGATGAACAAAAGGCCATTGTCCAACAAGATGCAATAGAGGCAGTGTATTAGGTGAAGTGGCCCCATTTTCAATGGTTTGTGTAAAATATGTTGGCTTTCAGAGATGCTGATTGCTTCCAGTCTAAGTGCTTTTGTGCAGCACTTTTCTAAAATTGGCATCTGCTTTATCTCTAGAGGTATCTCTCTCACTTGGCTTCATTGCATCAATTTGAAGCTGACTGGAATGGTTTTGTCTGAAAGAAAGTTCCCATGATCACACTCTCTCCTTATCCCTTGTGGGCGGCAATAGAATGCCGAGGTGACAAATGTTCAGCCAAGATGCCCTCAGCCTCCTTCTTCTCCAGTTGCAGTCTCTGGTTTCTTGCAACCTCCAATCAGGGCTCTGGAAAGTCCTGTGGCAGTGGAAAGAACACAGACTCTCTCGGTTGGAACTCTGGTCTGCTGTTTGCTATCAGTGGAACTCAGAAATTCCTTAAAATGTTTGAGTCCTGGCTTCCTGAACTTCGAAAAGGAAGACGATTTTATTGAAGGAGGTAGGATCATGTTTGTGCATACGGGTCTAGGAAGCTCTTGCAGCCTAGTGAGGCTGGTGCATATCCTAGGCATTTGTTTTCATGATGTGCTTTGTTCACAAAGGGCTCTTCTATCACCCTGTTTTGATCTTCCCCAAACACAGAGAAACCATGAAATTTGCACTGTTTCTGTCACCTTTTAGTTCTGAAGCCTGAGATTCTGGATTGAGACATATAAAGAAGAAAAACAATTGAACACCAATAAAAAATAAATTTATTTTAAAAATAAATAAATAAATAATTGAAAAAAAAGAAGAAAAAGGAAATAGTGAGCCCTGAATTTTCTTCCCTTATCCAGCTGGAACATTTCCAGATTATTTTTTTTTTCTTAACTTGCTCTCTCTGGCTCTGTGCAAGATGTCAGGAGGAACTCTGATCCACAGAAAATAGAACCCAAAGATTCAGGACTCTTGGGCCATTCCAGTTTCTCATTTTTACCTGTATACCATAAACCTAGAGAACTCAGGTTAGAACTTTCCAAAGAAGTATGAATTCAGTGGCATTTAAACTTGTGGAAGAAGTGGTTAGAGCACTTTCTCTCTGTTCCCTGCTTCCTCCTCTCCATTTTTTCCCCTCTAGCATCTTTTAGACATTTTTAATGTGGGAACTAAAATTCCACCCCACCAAAGATGGTTAACTTTTCTAGAACAAAAGAAAATGATCATGTAAACCTGTCTTGAGGAGAACCAAAAGTTTTGAAGAACTGCTTTGAGCTGTTTACCACAGTACAAATTTTACTGTCCCTCATCCTCTAATCACTTTCCTCTGTAGGACCCATGGCCAATGCACTCCTCATCAGGATCTTCCCTAGAAGTGAAACATGATAAAAAGGAAAAGACAAAAGACAAAGAAGAAGAAGAAAAAAAAGTGCTAAGTGAAAACAAGTTGACTTAGCTTTTTAATCGTCCAAGGGAAGAGATCTAGATAAGAAAGAAGAAATTAGACCAGTTAAGTTAAAGGATGGTTTCTGAGTTGCCTTTGGATTTCATCTTTCCTTCCTTTCTGCTTCATCCCTTACCAGCCAAAATGACTGAAGCAAGCTTTTGGCCAGATTTTAAGAAAGGTCCTCTTAAGTAAAAGACAACCACTGGTTTAGAGTTGGCTTGAAGAAAAAAAATCCATCTTCAAAGAGGCTGCATAGTGTGTTGCTATGGTTTTCTATTATAATCAGGAAAAACTTTTTAAGAGCAATATCTAACCTCAAGCCTCTGTATGTTAAGATGTGAGTTTGGGGGAGAGGTAGGTGGTGGAGGGCAGGGTGGGGTCTCTCCAGACTAGCTTTGCCTCATTCTTGATAGCAGCCCCTGAAGCACCCAAAGAGCAGGGATCCCAGGGGCCACCAGATCACATCACCTTGGTAATTTTTGGGTTTTGTGGTCAGTAAGGCTTGGGTTTAAATCTCATCTCTATTGCTCTACCAGCTAGAATGCTTTTGACCGCAAGTAATAGAACACTCAACTATTTATTAACTATTATTATTATTAATGTTCCTCCAAACCCAGGCTCTTTCATCATCCAAAGCCTGCTGGCTTTCACATTCAGGCTGGTTTGGCATTTTTTTAAAAGATTTTATTTATTTATTCATAGAGACCCAGAGAGAGAGAGAGAGAGAGAGAGAGAGAACGAGGCAGAGACACAGGCAGAGGGAGAAGCAGGCTCCATGCAGGGAGCCCAACGTGGGACTCGATCCCAGGTCTCCAGGATCACACCCTGGGCTGCAGGTGGTGCTAAACCGCTGCACCACCGGGGCTGCCCTGGTTCAGCATTATAATAAGATGGTGACCACAGCTCAAGACATATTTCTCCCCTCTTCTGTGTCCAGAGAAAGAAAATTCTCTTTTGATTCCCTTTGATTCTCTGATTCTCTTTTTTTCAAGGTGGAAACATATTGTAGAAACCCCTCAACAGACTTCCTGTGCTGTATTTTTTGGATGGAACTAGATAGAGGGTCACCTCTATGCCAATTATTAACCAAAGAGAATGAAGTTACCAGTTGGGGTTTTGTCCAGACATGCTTCACCTCTGAGTGGGAACCCATCTTCCACAAGGACTCAGCCTACTGGTTAAAGCTAGAGTTCTATTAGCCAGGAAGAAGAGACAATTGTTTATTGGGCAGGCAGTTGAGTGTCTGATGATCCTGAGCCTGTTTCCTTATCTGACAAAGAGGGAGAACAAAACATATTTGACAAGATTGTTGTGAAGATCCACGAAAGGTGAAATCAGCAAGAAGCTCAGAAAAGATAGTTAGGTGTTATTTTCCTTGTAAAGTTCTGAATTGGCTGGAAGATTAAATAAAGACTTGTGTCTTTGCACATGAATTTCAGTTGCCTCCTTCTGGTAAGTTACAGAATCTTCTGCCATCAAATCTCTAATGAAGCCACTTACCCATCTCTTCAAAATAATAGATTCAAGTATGACTTCTGCGATACCAGTGTATTAAGTCCAGTGCAGTTACAATGATATAGTGAATCGCTTGTTTAACAAAAACAAAACTGAAAGTTGTCCCATTATTCTGAGGGACACAAATCACCCAACGGAGAAGTAATTTTCATCTGATGTGTGCATAACGCTGCTATCAGACCCTATATTCTGGTTTTGAGTTCACACGGTATGTTCATCTTCCATATGTTATGCACTAAGAGACTTACCTTGAGAGACATTATGTTTTTTAGTTTCTTGAATCTGTAAGACCATTCTTATAAATGCTTTGTAGTCCTCTCTAGTAATAAATTGGTAAATTTCATTGAAATTGAAATTTCATTGAAATTGAAAGAACTAAAAATCCTATGAAATCAGTATTGTCCTTAAGGGGGTGCCTGGGTGGCTCATTCCGTTAGGTGTCCAACTCTTGATTTCAGCTCAGGTTATATTCTCAGGGTTGTGAGATCAACCCTGTGTTGGACTCCATGCTAGGCATGGGATCTGCTTAAGATTCCCTCTCTCTTCCTCTGCTCCCCACACCCTCCCCCCACCATGAAAAAAAAAACAGAATTGTCCTTAAAAATGGAAAATGTAAAGGTGCCTGGGTGGCTCAGTCGGCTAAGTGCCTACCTTTGGCTCAGGTCGTGGTCTCATGGTCCTGAGATTGAGCCCTGCATCAGGCTCTTTGCTCAGCAGGGAGCCTGCTTCTCCCTCACCCTCTGCTCTCTCTCTCTCTTTCTCTCAAAAAAGTAAAGTCACACTGACATTGTGTTATATGTTCTATCAATATTTCTTATTTCACTGAAAAATGGTTCAAGAAATATTCAGTGTAAAGTGTTATGTATAGAGTATTTTCACTACTGGATGCTATCTTTTTTGAAGCAAAGCTTTTATTCCCTTCTCCACCCCACCTTCCCATGATATCTCAATATTTAGAAGTTTTGAAACTTCTGAAGATATATTTGGGTATAAATATCCACAGTATCTTAAAGCACATATAGTTAGTACTTTTCTTTATATTTCAGTCTTTTCCAAATATTCATCAATCATCATGTATTGTTTTATTATTTTAAGAACATTAATGTATATACTTATTAAAATGAAAGAACAAGGATGTCCTTACTAAAACTAGCTAGAGAATCTTCCCTAAGAATCTTTACATTTCTCTCTATAGATCAAGATCCTGGATTAACAAACCATATAGCCAGTTGTCCTCCATCATACTGCCTCATTTAGCAGACAATGAGATCCCATATTGAGAGTCAAGTGATTTTGCCTGCACTGGATTCTATGACATTCTGGATTCTAATAAATACTAGATACCCAATAAGGTGTTTAACTAACTCTATACTTTTGTAAAAGGTCTGTTTTTCACTTTAGAATCCAATGATTCCTGTGGCGTTTTTAATTCAAAGATACAGATTCTCTATTTTATCTTTTTAAACATGGCACTCAATGCTAACTAGACATGTGGTGTAAATAGTGTACTCGTGATCAAAAAGGAATGAAATATTGATGACTGGTCGAGAAGGAGATGCATATTTTTTCTTCATAGCTTGTCAAAAAGGGTAATAATAAATTCTGTGCTGCTAGTCTACCCTCAGTAGCAGCATTTCCAAACACAGATTACAACACTAAGTCTTAAGGTAGTAAGCAGTATACTGATAACAAATCATAGCACACTTTATAATTCTAACACTCAAGATGACTATTTCCTGGCTAACTATAATCTCAATAGCTCTAAAAATCAGTTCTGTTATTCTAAGTTTAATTCCATGAGACAAGCAGACCACTGCAAATGCAAACTAGTAAAATGTAAAAGAAAAATATGTCACTTTAAGAACTACCAATTTCTCAGTTTAGCCTAATTCATAACAACTGTTGAAGAAAAATAAAAGTACTCATTGATAAATATGCTAATCATTTCCTCCCAGGAGCTGAGCCACAAATTCATAACCAAGTTTCTAGACCAAAATTCTAGAACATGCTATGAAGAAGAAATATGCATATCCTTTTCAATCAGCCCTCAATGTTTTATTCATAGGACATCTCCTTTTAGGAACTTCACTGTAGCTTATCTCCATCTGTTGCCTGGCCACTTGCTCATTAATGATGAGGAGTGCTGGTGGCAGCTCAGAAAAGGGCCATCACTCCCTTAAAATCAGTTCAACTAAATGTAGATCCCAGGGCAGGAATGATTATATCTGGAAATGTGTCCACTGGAAAATAATTTAAAGCCTAATGCTAATCTCTGTGCAGTGGGAGTCTGAGATGGAAGCACATGAAACCATTTTCAGATAGTATCACCCTAATCAGAATGGGGATTTTGAAAAATCGATATGGATTCCAGATCTAAATTTCTTCATCACTGGCTAAATAAATAAATAATATTGTGTCCCTTATACCTTGTATATGTGCATGTGTAGCACTTTAAAGATTTGCTGTTTCTTAAATATTTATTGAGCATCTATTATGTGGCAGACTCTGTGCTAGACCCTGAGGAGGTAGTTTTAAAGAAGTCACATATGCTTCTCATTTTCATGGAGCTTAAAACATGATGGGGGCAAAACTTTAATAAATAAGCATATAGAAATAAGGAATTATAATCAAGATAAAGACTATGATGGTTACCAGCCATTGCTTTCATAAATAAATTTTCATGTGTTCTGGCTTGGTCAATAAAATAGAATATCTAACTTCTGAAAAGGCACGTAATTTCTCCATATTTTGCAGGTGGGCAATTCTAGTAAATGTCCTGTGAATAGTGTAGAGTCTTCAGCAGTTTATTTTATTTTATTTTTTTTTCTTCAGCAGTTTAGACTCAGGGATCCCCCTCATGACATTTAACTTAGATAGGTCAGGGAGGTTTTCCAAGATGAGAACTTTCAGTGGCAAAGACACAACTTAAGCTGGTCCTAAAGTGGCAGAAATCTCAGGATACCAGCTTTAAAAATTGCTCTTCTTGGCTTATATACCAGCAGGTGGTCAAAAGCACTGGGTGGAGGACCCCAGCCCTCTTTAAGTTCTACCTCCACTCCTGCCTCTGGGTAATTACTCTGTACTTTCCTGGGACTCCTCCAGATGTCAAACCTCAAGAAGGGATACATGCAAGATAGCCCAATGCTATCTGCCTTCCAGGATAGCCATTTGACTAACAGAAAAATCACCCTCTTGGCCACACCAAATGGTGGACATCCTTAATACTCCTGCTCTCTCCTACAATGCTCTTCTTTTACTGCCCAAAGAAGCACCAAGGAAATACTAGCAAGCCCACCGCACAAACAAGTGCCTAACCAGCAATCTTATCTGTGTCTCCTTGCCAGCCCCAACAGTTTTAAGAAGAGCTCTCCGCAGTGACTCTGCTCCAGGGAATTTGTAAAGTGAAGCTTTACCTCCCTTTCAGAGGGGAAAGGAAAGTCACAACACTCCCTATCAGCCAATCAGAACAACTCCAGGATGTCACAACCTTCCCTTCCTTCTTCGCCAATTGTAAAATTTCTATCAGAGGCAGCAGCGATGGTTAGGGATTTGGTTGTCTCCTCAGAGGAGGCGGCTGACCCCTAGTTTACTGTTCTCTTTAAAATATGGGATACTGGGGCAACCCCGGTGGCTCAGTGGTTTAACACCGCCTTCAGCCCCGGGCCTGATCCTGGAGACCCGGTATCGAGTCCCAAGTTGGTCTCCCTGCATGGAGCCTGCTTCTCCCTCTGCCTGTGTCTCTGCCTCTCTCTCTGTGTCTCTCATGAATAAATAGAAATCTTTAAAAAAAATAAAAAATAAATAAAATATGGGATACTTAACATCTGTGTTCTCAGCTTGAGGTAATTCCAAAGCAACAGGAAAAGTCCCACGTAAAATCTTTTCACATTTGTAATCCACTAACACAATCCTAAAACTAAATGATTGCTTATAAATCTACATGGTGACTGGTCAGTGCACAAAACACATTTTATACTGTGAAAATAAACAAAAAATTATATACATCTAGAAATTGAATAACTCGAAGTCATTCAAAGCTTAAGGTTTCTGCTTTGTTGTTGGAGTGAATGCATCATGAACTATGCAAATTCATCTTAAGTGTTTTGTAGCTCAGACCAGAAATAGTATTACTCTAAGAATAAATTGAAGGTTTATCTCTGGCCCTATTTGGCAAAAAAGAAATGTAGCTAAGAGGAAATAAGCAAAGCTCATCTCATAATGCAATTCTAATTATTTGACTTCTACAGAATGCTGTTTAAAAGATAGGACACACAAATAATTATTCACAGTCCAACTCAAAATAGAGGAGAGGGAGAACTTCCTCCTTCCCCTATCCCATCAGGAGTAGCCAAATGGATTGCCCGTGCTGCCACGTAAATTCTCAGACCAGCAAGACTGGTCATCCAGGAAGGAGAGGCTGGAGGAAGTAAGCAGGTAAGAATGTGGAGAGAGGCTTCTTAGTCTTGTGTGCTGTGTGTGTGGTTTTTTGTTTTTTGTTTTTTTCTGTTGTCTTACGACCACTTGCTGACAGCAGGGTTTTTTATCCTCTGCTCCCCATCATCACTGTGACTTGGAGATTTCAGGCAACCATTCTTCACATCTAGGCTCTTCAAAAATTCATCATAAGAAAAAGCTCCAATCTTTACTTTTCAGTGTAGACCAATCAGCTGTCCACTATCTGGTCTATGAAAGTAACTGTTAGATTTAAAGCATATGTGTTCTTCACACAAGTGTATACCCTCATTTATAGATGGCCATGTCTCATGGTTTGTCAGACAAAGGAAACCAGGCACTTGAGTTGCCTTCACATCTTTCCACAACCCTGAGAGAGACACCCACAAATAGTGTTTCTCCATTTTCACTTGTGTAGCGAATTTATTTTAGAGGTCCCCAAACCAAATCCCTGAGCTTGCCTTCTGATTATAAATATTCAAAAAGAGGATCATTGAAGTAAATGGATGTGTTATCTTACCTAACACTAGGGCATCCAAAAGCACTGGAAAACTCCATGGACAGTAGGATGCGGGTACTTCTCATAGCACCAGTGGATGAACACAAGCTTGGACAAGCTCAAGGTTTATAGATATTTGATCAAAATCAACACACTTGTGCCAGCATATACCTGAAAAATATAACTTATAATAACAATTTACTCTGCCCAGTCTTTAAGACTATGAAATATTCAGAATACCTTTTTTCTAGTATATGTAAGATACAGAGAACTTAGAATTTCCCTTGCAGAAGCAAATTGCTTTGAGAAGAATGGAGGTAGCCTTTCTAACCAGACTAGTTTGGGGCTTCAGTTTCCTTCCAGGGGACTCATTCAGTATTCATGCACAATCTGGTTGCACTGCAGGAATGTGTGGCATTGAATTCATGGTGCAACAGATAAAAAACAAGGCAAAATCATCCTCGACAGCAGAAGGAAATCAGTTCTGTTTTTCCCAGGCCTTTCGACAGCTGATCAGAGGGAGCCAGTCCCCATCCTGCTTATGATGAAGCTGTTCAGCAAACATCCCTCTGGATCATTCTGATTAAAGCCATTTTTGCAGACAGCGTTGGCCGTCTCAGCCAGTTCAAGGTCCTTTAAGTGCTACAATTCTTAAAATTGAGGGATTCTATTTGATACCAAAACAGCACTGGCTAGAAAGAAAAGATCAACATGAAGGGCATTTACACAAAGGAGGACTCCTGATTCAATTTCTATTCCCATGGATGGACTCATTCTGGGCTCAGGATATTATATTTATGATAGGATTTTTTTCAAGTCTCTCCTGTATCCAGTTTAGCCTGTCTAGTGGTCCATTTTTATTTCCACCTCTCCTTGCAGAGTGAGAAATTGGAATTCCTGGGCCCTGACAGAAATCATTCTTTCCTGGCATCCTTAGTGACCTGAACAAGCCAGTAGAAGTCAGTCTTGAGTTCTAGAATAAGTGGGTACAAATGTTCCTCAAAACCAGCTCCTGTTTTTCTGCAGAAATAATGGAGGTAGGAGAAGATCAAAACTTGCAATATATGCAAAATTATCTCAGCCTGATTATAACCATTAAGTCTCAGCCTTCTTTCCACCAAGCTTTGAGATTCCAGATATCCTGAGCCATAGCTACAGGAAGCTGCTCTTCTTTCCCCTATCTTTCCCTTACCCACACCTGGAAAGAGAAACAAAGCAAGGGAGCAGAAAATCCTAAAACCCAAATAAGCCACAGACTAGAGACATGGTTTCCAAATAAAATAGTAGAGTGTAAGCTCTATTTGAAAAGGGTACTTGACTTTCTGGATAAAGACACTCAAAATGTGTTTCTGCTAAAAACTGTGAAGTCTGAGTGTGGGTGTTTGGGGAGAGGGGATTTGGAGAATTGAAAAGAAATTCTTCTAGCCTACAGTTATCCTTTCTGGTGGACAGATTGGATCTGAACCTCTTGGTTTAAAAAAAATCTTCACTGGGGAAGCAGGGAAAATTGTGATTGATTTTTTTTTTCCCTTTCAATTCTGACAAATTATGAACAATGTTCTCTCCTTGCATAAAGGAGAAAGGGGTCATGATTGTCCCCCCAAACCCCCTTTCAGTGCCTCAGCCACACTGAAAGGAACCAACTATGTTGTTAGTATAAAAAAAAAATCACTCACTAGACTCAGACTGGTCCTACCCTTCATTATGGAGTTTTGTGTATTTTTTTAATCAATCTGAGATGGTTTTCTCTGGCTTTTTTTTAAAGGGGCAGCTCTAAATATATGTCTCAGTATTTATCATTGATGGATAGACAGTAAACCAAGCTGAGAAGTAGTGGAGGTCTTTTACTAAATATCTAAATATATGTGTACAGCACACACACACACACACACACACACACACACATACACTGAGCACATTCTACATAGTGCCTTTACTACCACATAATCAGTTGTTATAAATAAGCTACTTTTGTTGAAGACAAAAGTAGAGGAGGGAAGGAAGGAAAAAAGAAAAGAAAGAATGAACGAAAGAACAAGGAAAATGAGGGGGGATGGAGGGATAGAGGGAGGGAAGGAGGAAGTCAGGCAGACAGGTGGGAGGGAAGGGGAAAGGAAGGAAAGCCTTTTTCTCTTCCTTGCACATATGCATAAACTCCAATGTTTTGTTATGATATGTTGTATAACATTAAAAGGCATGCAAATGAAGGAAAAAATCCACTTCAAGTATTGCTTTAACAACAAACCAAACTGTTCTCACTTTGCTGTATTCTTTTCCTGTTCCCCTCCTGATTTTGTCATCAATTTGTCTGCATTTAATGTTGATTCTAGAATAGCATTGCTTAAGAGGAGCATCATTGATTTATTAAGCACTTTTCAGAAAAAAAAATTAAAGAGCACTAAATGCAGATTGTAAAATGCATCCTGAGCACAGAAAATCAGCAAAACTGAAAACTGCATCTTAGAATCAAGGAAACTTGTAAGTTACCATCTCATTATAGATGTAATTTTGAATATTGATTTTTTTTATTATCATAAGCATTTTGTAGCCAATCTTCATAATTCTAATTTTCATAGCATCCTATTAGATTATCAAGGGACATTCTACTGATTATTTTGCTTTAGCAAATATTTAGGGCTCTACCAAGTGGTGTTTGAGCTGCCTGGTACCAGCTTGTGGGAGCCCTTTGTGCACATTTCTTCCCTACTCTGGGTTCACATTGGCAGCTTAAAATTGGCCACAGGGGTAGTCTTTACACCATGAAAATTGGCAGACACCACAAATTTACCAGCACTCTATTGCTTATTTCTAAATTGTTCTAGTATACGACATAATGCAATAATGAGCATCTTTGACTCAGCACCCCTCCCCACAGCGTTTCCCCTTCTGGCACGTGGAAGAGTTCCACTAGTGGGATGATGATAATGAAGTGATAATAAATGAAGGCCAACACTTCTTGAGTGGCTTACCCGAAGTCATACAGCTAGTGAGTGGCAGAGCCAGGGTCTGAATGCAGGCTGTCGGGCCAGAGGTCATCCTCTGAACCCCAGTATAGTCAGTAGCATCCCTAGAACTCCAGCACTGAGCCCCCACACTGAAACCCTAGCCTACCAAGCCCTTCCCTTCTCTGTCACAAGCCCAGTAGGATTCACATACTCTCCCTGGCCATCCCGAAGCCAGGCAGCCCTGAAGCTGCTGGTGGCCGATCGGCTCAGGGTGCCTATTCCCCTCTGTGCATCATTCAGCTCCAGTCATCCAGAAGTTGATATGGCTTCTCCACGCTCAGAGCCTTAGCACTCCTTCCTCACGCTTCCCCTGCTTGTCCTGCCTTTCTGGCGATGGGGCATCCTTCACAGGGTCCTAGCGTTCACCTCTGCCACAGCCACGTCATTTCTGTTGCCTCATCAATTGCTCTGGCTTCCACTGTCTTCTCCTCCTATTCCTGAACCAGGGAGGAGTCGCCTTGTGCATCCTCAAAAGGCCACCAGAAAGCTTATTGATCAAGAAAGCAAACTGTAGGGCAGCCCCAGTAGCTCAGCGGTTGAGTGACTGCCTTTGACCCAGGGCCTGATGCTGGAGACCCAGGATCGAGTCCCATGTCAGGCTCTCTGCATGGAGCCTGTTTCTCCCTCTGCCTGTGTCTCTGCCTCTCTCTGTGTCTCTCATGAATAAATAAATAAAATCTTTTTAAAAAAAAAAAAAAGAAAGAAAGCAAACTGTATTTGCCTTATTGCAGTGAGAGAGAATACCACCCAGGCAGAGTCTTTTTAGTGGTGTCTCAGAGGATATTTAAAAGGTTTTAAGGGTCTGGGCTGGGTGATATAAGGCAGATCTTTCAAGGCAGGCAACTGATTGGGGTTGGGGCCACTGTGTGAGCTTATGATTAGTAGACACAGTCAGGTGAGTGGCCTACAGCAACTCTTAATAAGCAAGCCATTAGTCTTCATAAATAAGCGATTATGTTGGTTCATGGTCTCCTCTTCCCGATGCAAGTATTCTCTAAAGTGATTAACTAAATCACTTTTGTTTCTTCCCAGTAATGTTTGGTGCAGAAAGAAGAAAAGTGCTTGCTCCCAGTGTTGTTTATACGAGAGAAGTGTGATATTTTCAGTTCTCAGGGGGCAGAGGCCCTTTCTGCACTGATGCTTCTGAGTTGCCAAAGACAAGGCCATGGGCCGCTTCTCACAGGCCCTCATGGTGGAAGCCCAAAACTAGTCCCTGAAGACAAAACCAGTGATCACACAGAGCTGGGTGCTCCAGAGGCTTTCCCTCCTACAACCACTGGTGTTCCTGGATTTAGGTCTATTTTATACTTTTTCTTGGTGCACATCCTGGTGTTAGTGACACCCAGCATGCTGACAGGAGGCCTTTGCTAAACAACTTTAGAGTTCTGCAATATTTCTGGTCATTGTCTTCCCTTACAAGGCTTCTCAGGGCTCTACCTGGATACACAAATTAAATATTTCATTTATATAATTCTTCTTAAATGCATGAGGCAGTTTTCTTCTTTTGGATCATGAACATAGGATCATTTCCAAAAGTAGAACCACAGAGGAACAGGAAATGAACGTTCCATGGCTCTTGACCTGATTTATAGTGCCAGCTACTTTCTGTAGAGGGTCATAGCAATTTATACTGCCAGCAGCAGTGAACAAGTGTACTGTTTCCACCACAGTATGGCTAACATTAGATTTTATGATTCAAAATATATATGCTCTAATTTAATTTTAAGGTTATCTCACATATTTACATTTACATTTCTGTGATTTCTAAGGAGGCTTAACATTTGAATACATGGGCTTTGTAACAATGATCGGAACTAAGAGATAAACCAAACAACATTTTGGAAGCACCTAAAGATGCCACCCCAAAATAGCCATTATTAATATAGTTGGATATATCTTGAAATATCTTTAGGTTTCTTTCTACCTATATTTTTCCTTTTTTCTATAAAAATGGGGTCACACTGACCTATTTTGTAACCTGCTATTTTCACACACCCACATATTTTGAAAAATTTTCCATGAAATATTTATCTTCAATACCATACTACTGACAGAACATTAGTCCATTATGATGGAGGCAACGTAAATAGTATGTCTTGGGGACAAAAGGTACCGCATAGGAATATAGTAAATGATTATTTCACAGTGACAGATGGTAACTACACTTGTGGTGAGCATAGCAGAACATATAAAGATGTTGGATCACTGTATTATACACATGAAACTGGTATAGCATTGTGTGTCATCTATACTTTAACAAACAAAACAAAACAAAACAAAACAAAGGAATGTAGACTATGGTGCCCAAAAGCTGGGTTCAAATGCCAAGTAAGCCATTTAATAGCCATGTGATTTGGGGAAATTATTTAGATCCCTGTGATTTAGTTTACTGATCTGTAAAATAGGGATCATAATAACACTGCCTCGGAGGGTTGTTTTGGAGATGAAATAAATTAAAACTTGTAATACTCCAAGAGTCTGGCACATCCTATGAGTATTTGCTGGAAATTATATGAGGTGTGCCATAATTAATTAAGCCCATACTATTAGACATGTCAGTTGTTTCCTTTTTTACTTCTGTTACAAAAACTGTTGGGATGAACATGTTTAAAGATAAATTCCTGATATTAAATTGTTTGGTTGAAGGACACATACATATTTAAGGCTTTTGTTACATATTGCTAAATTTTCCTCCAAAAAGTATATGCCACAAGCAATATAAGAGAGTGCTATTTCTTCCTTGATGTTAGCAACCAATTTCCTGTAGATCCTTTTTGCCTTCCTGAGACAGGTAAAGTCTGGGAGGTAAACATGATCTGATCAGCCAGAGACACAATTTCCTGTGGCCTCTCTTTTCTGCCCATCGTAATCTTCTCATTAGCTGGCTCAGGACTTTATCTATACCAGAGAATATTATCCACTTAGGCACTATTTTAAAGTGAGAAATAATAACTAGTAATATTGCATTTTGGGTTATCATTAACTTGAGCTAAATTACAATGAGACATCTCCAGAAATAAATGGAAGGTTTGGAGGAATAACAACCTAATTTATTATAACTCCACATGAACACAATGAGCATTGGACAGGCTTATCATGACTGGTACTTCAAAAGAGTATACTTCAGATCAGCTGCATCAAATGAAGGTGGCATGAATGTGGCAGCTGTGGTTCATGTTATCTCAGTTATTAAGTCAGTTGCTAAATCACATTTATCATGATACTTTGTTACTTGTCCAATTTAAAGTGGAAAATCTCATTGTGCAAGAGAGTCCAATACTGGATGCTTTGTCTTAATTAAGGACACATGCAACAACCTGGAATTCCTTGAGGAAACATACATTACTATCTGGAGGAGATTCTGTGATCATGTCCTGGGTAGGAAAGAGTTTTATTTCCTAAAATAAATCATTTTGTGATATATATTCTTTCCTGCCTTACCTCTTTCCCTACAGGAATCTCATTGGGGTCAGTCTAGTCACTTGTGTGTGTGTGTGTGTGTGTGTGTGCATGCACGTGTCTTTTTTCCTGCCTTGACAGGTACAAGTTTAATTGTAATATTGAAAAGACTATAAGCCTAGACCCATTGTCACTTGGCCAAGGAAAAAATTAAGGTATACCTAAAGTAAGGGGGGAAAGTTGATGTTTTTGTTGTTTCCCGAGTTCTTTCACTGAAAGGAATAAAATTATACTCATCAAAGCTTTTATTTCAAAGAGTCGTTCATTATCTAGCTCTTATTTAATAATGTTAAGATGTCAGCTTTCTGCTTTTCTGGTTACATGCTTCAGGTCATGTGCCTGACTACTAATGTGTTAGTTAATTCCTGAGAAAAAGAGTTAGAACATGCATGTCATTATATCATTGCTTTTAAGTTGCTCTGGTAAGAAAGTTTGAAGACAGAGGTTGTAGCTTTTGGCCCAAATGAGGTGATGGGCTAACCTCTATCTCTGATACTCCCCAAAACCACACAGATGGAAAGGTGAGTGTTTATAAGGTGGCAACACAACAGTAAACTCATCTGTCATTTACAGTGTTCAAAGCATGTATTATTCACTCTGATTTATTAATCAAGAAACAGAGGCCTAGAAAAAGAGAAGGAATGAGATAAGACACTGAAACTGACCATATATTAAACATCAACTATGGAACAGGGATGCTAATATATGATAAATGACTTAACCTCAGGTCACAACCATGAGATAAGATAATACATATTCTGGCTTGGAGACAAAAAAATGCATCATTGAGATCAACAAAGACGATAGGTGTTTAACTTATCAGCAGTCACCAAGTACAATACAGAACTTATCAGGGTCTTTAATTTGCTAATTAGTCTTGCGGTGCTTCAAGAAGGGGCCATAATACGCAGAATTTGGGACACCTGGGTGGCTCAGCGGTTTAGCGCCTGCCTTAGGCCCAGGGTGTAATCCTGGAGACCCGGGATCGAGTCCCGCATAGGGCTCCCTGCGTGGAGCCTGCTTCTCCCTCTGCTCGTGTTTCTGGCCCCCTCTCTCTATCTCTCTCTGTCTCTCATGAATAAACAAACAAACAAATAAATAAAACCTTTAAAAAAAGAGAAAAATAGATGTGTGGAGGCACCTGGATGGCACAGCTGGTTAAGTGTCCCACTCTTGGTTTCGGCTCAGGTCATGATCTCAGGGTTGTGAGACTAAGCCCACGTTGGGCTCCCCCACTCACCAGGGAATCTGCCTGAGATTCTCTCTCCCTTTCTCTCTGCCCCTCCCTGCTTGTGCGTGCTCTCTCTCTCTAAAATAAATAAAATCTTTTTAAAAAGAAAGAAATAGATGTGTGAAGGATGTTAAGATTTTGAAGGGCACAAAATCTGGCCTATGTTTCTCCCTCCCTCTCTCTCTGTGTGTGTCTCTCATGAATAAATAAATAAATAAAATCTTTAAAATAATAATAATATGCAGAATCTCCCAGCTTATTTGGCACAGGTCCCCACTCCCTTCCTCTCAGACATATAATAAATACACATCCAAACAGGCACACAATTTTTCTTTAACAGAATATTTTATCAATTAATGTTTCATAAAATACATTTAGAAAATATCTTTCATTGTACTGGTGAGATATTGGAGACAGAGAGGCTAATGACTGTTTCAAGCTCACACAGAAATTTCAAGGTAGAATTGTTGCTCAGCCTGAGGCCATCTTCACCCTACTCAGAACAGATCTTCCCCTCGAGCAGTCATAGAATGAATTGGTTTAACATGAAGCCTCATAGGTGGTTAAAAAATAGCTGACCCTAGCTAATAAATATTTTTTTCCTCTGGTTTCTTCCTTTTCCCATGTTATTCAATATTCTCAACTTGAGTAATAAAAGCAAGTAGTCCTAAGGGGGAAAAAATCATAAGATACTAAAACTTCACTAAGAAATGAGATGTCATGGAAAAGTGTATCAATCTGTGATTTGAGCAGGCTGGTGTGCGCTGATTAAAGGCACCACCTTTGGTTGAGACAGCCCTGACCTGTATCTGCTCTGTCACTTAACAGCTGTGTTCTTTAAATTTAATGAGGGCAATATCTAATTGGTTTTATTTAACAGTATATATGCACTGTTGGCTTCTAGATCCTTTTTTAAAAAGAGTTTATTTGACAGAGAGAGCACACTCAGGGGAGAGGCAGGCAGAGGGACAGAGAGAAGCAGGCTTCCCGTGGGGCAGGGATCCTGATACAGGGCTCCATCCTAGGACTCAGAGGCGTTAACTGACTGGGCCACCTAGGCACCTGACTTACAGATCCTTAAAGAATAATAGTGAAGTAAAACATTATAATTCCAGTGGCCCACAGAGTTGCTCATGATCTGCCTCCCTCTTTATCCCCCCAGCCTCATCTAATTCTACTTTGTCCTTCACTCAATCTGCTCCAGCCACACTGGCCTCCTAGCCATTTGTTGGGCCTTCCAGGTACATTTAGGACCTTTGAAGTGGCATTCCCTCTGCATAGAATGCTCTTTCTTTCTTTCTTTCTTTCTTTCTTTCTTTCTTTCTTTCTTTCAGATTTTATTTATTTATTCATGAGAGACACACAGAGAGAGGCAGAGACACAGGCAGGGGGAGAAGCAGGCTCTACACAGGGAGCCCGACACGGGACTCGATCCCGGGTCTCCAGGATCAGGCCCTGGGCTGAAGGTGGGCGCCAAGCCACTGAGCCACCCCGGGGATCCCCTAGAATGCTCTTTCTAAAACAGCTCACTCCCTAACCCTCTTTGTGTCTTTACTCAAAAGTCACTTTCTGTTTGCTCTCTATCACTATGTAATAAACTGCCTCCAAAATTAATGGCTTAAATAACAACAGTTGATGGTTGTTATATCTTATGATTCTGTGGGGCAGGAACTCATGCAGGACACAGAAAGGAAAGCTTTTTTCTGCACCCCACTATCTGGGGCCCCTCCTGGGTGTCTTGAGTAGATGGGGATGGCTGGGACTCTTTCCCTCTCTTCACATGCTTCTCCCAGTGCCTAACTCTGGCTCCCTCACAGCATGGCACCTCAAAGTAGTAAAAGTCTTTGCGTGACAGTCCTGAGCTCCAGGAGACCTAAGTAGAAGCTGACAGTCCCCTTGAAGCTAGGCCAGCTACTAGGCGTAGCATAGCCCATGCCAAATGCTGTAGGTTAAAGAAGACACAAAATAGCCCAGATTCTAGGAAAAGGGTATAAATTGACCCCCCTTTTTTTTAAAAGGAGGAGTAGAAAAGAACTTGAGCCCACATTAACCTGTCTCTTGTCTCAGTAAGGCCTTCCTAATTAATCCTATTTAAAATTTCCAACCCTGCTAATGTTTCCTATCCTTAATCTTGCCTTATTTTTCTGTTATGTTCACTGCTGTATCTTCAGCAACTAGAATAGTGGGTGACACATTATAGGCACTTTATAAAAAGTTATAGAAAGGAGGAAGGAGCGAAAAAACGAAGGAAGAACTGGGGTAAGTGAACTATGACCCTCAGTTTCCTCATCTGCAAAATGAGAATAACACTCCCTTCATTCCAAGGTTCTTGTGAGAATTCAATGAGATCAGATATATAAAATATTTAATAGAGAATGTGACAAATACTTAGTAACTATTAATTTGAGTGGCCACTGGTTTCACTTAAATCATAAAGTAGATTTAGACACTGTCTTCCTGGGCACCCCTAACATTCTGACACTGGATGAACTGGACAACTTCAAACCAACTAAGGCTTCACTCTCCAAGATAATTGAGTTTAACCACAATGGGAGAGTGAAGATTTGATGGAAGGGGCAGGAGTCATTTATTCTAAAAATGAGTTTCCTTTTGAAGTGAACATCAAAGTTGTTAGAAAGATCCTTAATAAAAATGAGCATCCTGAGGGGTCACTATTTATATTTCACCAAGCAGGGAAACCTCATTTGAGTGCTATCATTTGCTCCTTAATTGATTGACTATAAATAGTAATCCAGTCATTTATTTCCACTCAAAAGGCCTCCCAATTTGTTCATTTGAGCATTAAAGCAATACTAATGCAGATTTTCATCTCCTCTCAGCTGGAGAATCACATTTTTTTAGGAAACATCCAGACATCCTACCTGCTTCTGTTTCTGCATCTGTCTTTGCTTCTTCCTCTTCACAGAGTCATTGAGAATTAACCCAAGATATCATTGTGGGGTGGTAAATGTCCTGGGGTCCTAAGAGAGGCAAGTGGAATAAAAAACAGCTAGAGCACAGAACTGCGAAGTTCCTAAGTGCAGGTGTGTCAGCTGCCTCAGGTACTGGTTGAACTTGACCCAAACCCTTCCCTGGCCTCTGGGTTCTAGAGCCACTCCCTCCCATCACCAAGTGATAAAAGTGCTCAGAAGCTTCCTTTTTTATGGAGCTCTACTTCTGTGACCCCCAGTCTTTTTTCCTGTAGTGCCATTCTATTATTCCAGACAATATGCCCAGGCTTTTCATGAACTCTTATTTAAAACTTCCATTTTTTCTCAAATGTTTTGTGACTTTGGTAACCTGATTATAAATGAGGGTGGTCATTGAAGTGGAATCACTCCATATCACTCCATACCTCATTTCATCTACTGTACACTCTTCCCTGTCTTCTTTTCCCTGACTGCTTCCTCCCTTTTTGAAGAAAAAAAGTAAATCTTACCCCCAGTCTCAGGCTTGCGAATTCTGCCCTCATTCAGGCCCAAATGGCTCAGATTCTACCCCTAAGTGGACTTACATCTTCTCAATGAGGAAGGTGTGTCTCTTCTTTCAGGGGGTTCTTGCCAAGAAAAATAAACCATTTCCCTGAATCTCCTACCTTTGCTTTGACCAAGCTCATACCCCCATCTCATTCACCATCCCTTCACTCTAATCAGCACCTGAAATCACCTCATGAGAATGGACTGAACTAGTAATCTCATTTTAGAGAAAAGGACGACTACTATCTTCACTTCCAAATTGCCCTTTTGAAAATAAACATTTGTCACATCTTGAATCTTTCCTCAGAATGATGTGTTTGATTGCTCATGGAATGCAAATGAGAACTTCCAAAGCCTGGCTTGGCAAATCATCCTTAAGAACAAAATGATTTACCCACCCAATGAAATATACAAATGGGTATGCACCCTACACCTTGAAGGTGACTGAGGTGATCTAGGCAATGAAAATGGGGAAAGGTCTAGGCTTTCTCCTACATGTGGGACTAAGATTTAAGTCACCTAAAGTGAAGCTTTAGACTCACATCATGTGGGAATATGGGTTTATTTAGTGAATGGGGAACTGTCAAAAGTTTTGTTTTTACAAGCAATTTAAGAAAAGCATCGGATTCAAATACCAGATCTGCAACTTAATAATTAAGTATCCTTCCCTGAGCCTCTTTTCCCTCCTCTGCAAAACAGGGGGAAGGATGCCTACTTTACAGGTATATTGTGAGAATTAAATTATATAGAGATATATAAGAAGGTCTCAAAAAATGTCAGTCTTATAATTTTCTCCCCTAAATCAGATAAAATCCTGTAGTCATAACTTAGCCTTCACTATCATGCATTTCATTTCAATAAGATTATTCTGGAATTAACAGCTATGGTGGTGGCATTTTGGAATTGTTTCAATCCACACTATTTTCATCTGACCAAGATGCATCAAGGTTGCTAGTAAGATTCTTACATAAGTGGGTTTCATAGCAGGTCACAACGACCAGGCCTTCTCTTTGTAATGGAGGAAGTACTGTTTCAGAAGTGGCAAAGCTATCTAAGGTTGATTCTGTAAAATGAATACCCGAAAAAGCCATAACATTGATGACCTTCTGCCCTCCACAGCACTTAAGGTACATTAGAGTGCAGTCTTTGGAATAGCTAGTGAAGTGCCTTATAGATTTATTTGCATCTATAGGAAGAATGGTGCTGAAGTTTTCTCATTTCTCATTAATGTTAATCACTTCCTTAAAGAATTTCCCTGCAGATATACTTTAAAGAACCTATAAACTCTCCTTAAACCCTTATGCAATTTTCTATTTATTATCCTAGCAATGATGAAGCAGTTGACATTGCCTGATAAATAAAACAGAGTTAGTACTTTACTGTAGTTCCATATGTTTCTCCCATTCTTCACTTTTATTTGGGATCTGATCTAATATCTTACTTGGGCCAATCCCATGTTGGTGAAGGTTCTGATGAGAGCCTAACATAGCAGAGGAACATGGGATATTAAACCAACTCTGCATAAATGGAAGCTTTAACCTGTAGCTTCAGAACCAATTTGTTGCCTGCCAGGCTCAATAGCTTTTTAGCATTCATCTGACCTGTTCCCTGCTGCCCAGTGACCTGTGCTGACTATGATTCTTGACTTGTTCCTTCCTTCTTGCTTGGCTCCTTCAGTTTTCTGCCATTCCCATTATCTAAGTAGGACTGGCTAGACTCCACTGGTATCCCAATCTAGCTCATTCTCTCTTTGAGTTAGGCATGCTTCAGCTTCCAATCCTGGGCCTCCAGTTTAGTCTCTTGCTATTAAATGGATAAATCCCCAAGAATTGTCATTGATGGCCCAAATGGGATTTCGTAAGCATCTGCCCATCTCCACTGGGGTGGCCCTCTCCTGCTGTACCCTGGCCAAAACTGAAGCTGACCAGCTGCCTTCCTCCATTTATCCTTATCATTCCAAGACAGAGCATGGAGGGATAATAATGAAATTTACCTTTCTAGGTGAAGGCACTTTGGAACAACAGGGGTAGCAGCAAAGTAGAAGCTCTGCCCTATAATGGTATGCCTAGATCCTGGCTGTGGACAGCGAGAACTACATTCAAGTAGGCTCCTCTATGAGCATAGTGGATGTTGAAGCTTAAGAATTGATGGGGTGAAAATGGAAGACTGAGCTAAGAACAACTATAAAGAAAAACCTACCCTTTTCTCAGAATCTGATAAGGGAGGACTGAGCAAAGGAAAAATATAATTGTTAGTTTTACAAGGTTGTTTTTGCCTTAGCATTAATGAATACTTGGAGGCCTAATTATCAATACAATGTTTGTTTGTTTTTTTCAGCAGCACAGCCTCTTTTTATTAACCATCCTCCCTGGTATGAATGTGCACAAGTAGAAACAGTAAAATACCCTGGAGGGGAGGGCAGGGCAGGGGGCTCCTGAGGTTAGGCCAAGTGGCTAGATTCCAGATCTTTCCAAGACAATATTAACACTTCTTTGTGTTTGACAAAAGAGATGCCAAAGTGTTTTAAACACCAAAGCTTTGTGGCATTTTTTTAACCCACTGTCTGTAATGGACACCCATAAAATCCTACTGTAATGCTCAACGCTGCCCTTGGTGGTATGATAATTATTGCATCAAGTGGACTTAGATGAGTTTATTGTCATTTTCTCAAGAGGGAATGGAGATTTTATGCAAGCATACCATCAACAATTTCTCTTGGACATGGCAGGGAGTTTTGCATTTTGAAACTGGATTGGAGAGTCTCTCTGGAAAATGTTTTACTATACTAGCAACTCTGACAGTCTCCAGAATAAGAATGCCTAATGTGATGGGACAAATGATCCTAATATGATTTATTTAATAATGATATAATAAAGTAGACAAGTGGCCTTTGTATTTAACAAATCCCATTATAAACACACAAAGGAAGTAATCAACACTAGAATGTGCAAATTCTGAATAGATCTGATGCCTGGCTTCTGAATATTAAGAAACTTGTCAAACTTACTGCATCTCCTAGCAAGGCAGCTCTCAGATTTATGGCTCCTGAAAACCCAGTGTAACAGTAATTGATTTGTAATTGTTTTGTATTCTTTCATCCCTGCAAGTTGTAATGGAAGTAGTGGATGGAATATCAATTAACTCCTTGAGGTAAATATGAATAAAATCAGTGGTAGCACTTTGGGGATTTTTAAATATTTTTTTTACAAATTTACAGAAAGAGGAAAGAGTTGATTGAATTTAAGTAGTGGTCATCTGTCACAGGCCCATGTAGCTATTTTCAAAGTAGTTGCAACCATTGCTTCTTCCCTGTGGAGGTTTGATGTTAGCTTAGTATGTGTGGTCCTATAGCAAACAATGCACTCAGTGACTTTAGTAGCTAGTAATTCTCTTACAGTGGATTTAAGCTAAAAGAAGTAACTTCCCATTTCATCTATTAAGGAGTTAGGTCCACACAACTGATGAAAGAAATTGAAAAAACAAATCTTAAAATTGTACTCTTTAATCACTATAGTTACTTGATAATGGAATGTGTGTGCCTGTTGGGCACTACCCAACTTCTCAGACCTTGAAATAATATTTGGATCATACCACTCTCATCTCCTGTTCCATATTTTAGCAACTGCCAAAAATCTAGTTTCATGAGGATATCACGACATTGAAAGAAATTTGGTATGATCAATGGTTGAAATGCAAACTACTTCGAATTAGTAGGTTGCAGGATAACCAACAGATGTCAAATATCCCTGAATTTCTCTCGAAAATATCCATGTTGCTCGTTAGTTCACTGTGGTGCCTCAGAGTACTCTTGTGTTTAGTTTAGAGCAATGATCTATATAGTTTCAGGTCACAGAGGCACCAACCTTATACAAATCCAACTCTACTATTTTGCCGCTAGAAACTATTCTTGTGTTCAGAGTTACATAAATTTAACACAGCATGGTCCCTACATGTAAATCAATAAGTTCAACTCACTCTTAAAGAATCAGAATTGATTCCAACATGGGAAGAAAAGGTATTGTTTCGGACTTACTGAAAGATATTATATCTATATTTTGCACATGCTGTGAATATTTTTTAAATTGTTAAAGTTTTCTCAAATACATGATACTCATACACACAAATATACATATGTATCTGTATAATTTTATATATGTAAATATGTAAGTGTGATGCCATCATCACCTTTTTAAGAGTAGTCTCTCTTTTTCTTGTACTTTCTTACTTGGTTCCACCTTTATCTTCCACTGTCTTTATTTTTTTTTAAGTTTATTATTTATTTATTTATTTATTTATTTATTTATTTGAAAGAGAGAGAGAGAGAGAGAATACAATCAGGGAGGAGGAGCAGAGGCAGAAGTAGACTCCCCACTGAGCTGGGAGCTCAATGCTGGGTTCAATCCCAGGATCCTGGGATCATGACCTGAGCAGAAGGCAGATGCTTAACTGACCTAGCCACCCAGGCACCCCTTTTCTCCCCCTCTTTTTTAAAAAAAGATTTTATTTTTTTACTCATGAGAGACACACAGAGGGATAGGCAGAGACACAGGTATCGGGAGAAGCAGGCTTCATGCAGGGAGCCCCATGTGGGACTCGATCCTGGGACTTCAGGATCACACCCTGGGTTAAGGCAGGTGCCAAACTGCTGAGCCACCCAGGGATCCCCTCCTCTCTCTTTTATAGTATCTTTTCACTCTAAACAACTTAGAATATGACCTTTTAGGTTTTTCTCTTTGTTCATGTAATCTTACACAGATACTGATATACACTAATATGGACACTGTCACTGATTTACACAATAAAGACCCATTTATATCATTTTTTGTATCTTGCTTTTTAAAATAAGAAGTACCTTGTGAAAACCTCTCCAAGTCAGTTGATACAGAACTATTTCATTCTTTCAAATATCTGCATAATATCCTATGGTGTGAGGGAGACACAGTTTATTCAGCCTTGGTCTGGTTGGGGGCCATTCATCACCTTTTCCAATTTACTTGGCACTAAAACTGTGCTGCAGTCCACAACTTTGTTCATATTTTTTCATATACCAGTGGTTTTATTTCTAAAGGGGATATGTTCTCAGAGATTGCTGGATTGAAAGCATATTCACATTTTTAAAAATTTAAATGTTTCTATTTAGCTTTCCCTAACTGCCATAATATTTACATTCTCACCAACAATGAACGAGAGATTTTTGATGGCACATCTTAAGGAGAGTAGGTGTTATCACTCTTGAATTTTAGCCAGGCTCATGGGAATTAAATGATATCTTATTGTTGTTCCAATTTACATCTTCTTGAGTAGTAGTGGATTTCAACATTCTAAAATATGTTGGCCATTTGGATTATCATTCTGTAACCAAACCAAAATTTAAAATACAATACCAGTTACAATTGTCAAAGAAAAAAAAAGACCCTAAATACTTAGGTGTAAACCTAACAGAATATGAACATAACTTGTATGTTAAAAACTGTAAATGTGATACAAGAAATCAAAGATCTAAATAAATGAAGACACATGCCATGCTCATGGATTAGAAGATTCAACATAATAAAGATATTAATTTCCCCCAAACTGATAAATAGCCTTAATACAATTTCTATCAAAATAGCAGCATGATTTTTTTGTAGACATAGATAAAATTATTCTAATGGCAAAAGAATTAGAATAACAAAAACAATTTTGAAAAAAAGAAGACTAAAATTGGAGGAATGATTCTACTCAATTTCAAAATTATCATATAGCTACAGAAATTAAGACTGTGTGGCATTGGCAGTAGGGTAGACACATAAACAAATGAAACCTGACAAAGAACCTAGAAATATACCTATACAAATGTGCCCACTTGGTTTTTGACAAAAGTAGCTCAACAAATGGTGCTGGGACAATGAGATGTAATAGACCAAAAAAATGAACTTTGACCAAATCTCACACCTTATTAAAAAAATTAACTGAACATGTATAAAGGACTTAAATGTAAAGGATAAAACCATAAATCTTTTAGAAAAAAAATTAGGAAGAAATTTTAGGGACTTAGAGCTACATGAAGAATTCCTAGACTTGACACCAAAGGTATGATCCATAAAAGGAAAAACTCATACATTAGACTTAATTAAAATTAAAAACTTTGGGGGACTCCTGGATGGCTCAGTGGTTGAGCATCTGCCTTTGGCTCAGGTCATGATCCCAGGGTGCTGAGATCGAGTCCCGCATCGGGCTCCTTGTGGGGAGCCTGCTTCTGCCTATGTCTCTGCCTCTCTCTCTGTCTCTCATGAATAAATAAATAATTTTAAAAAACTGGTGTACAAAAGTCTCTTTAAGAGAATGAAAGGATAAGTTGCAGACTGTCAAAAAATATTTGCAAACCAGATATCCAACAAAGGACTAATATCTTGAATATATTTAAAAATCTCAAAACCCTGCAGTAAAAAACAAACAATCCCATTAGAAAATGGTTAAAAGACTTAAAGAGACATTTCACTGAAAATGACATAGAGATGGCAAATAAATATTTGCAAAGATGTTTGGCATCATTAGCTATTAGGAAAATGCAAATTAAGACTATAATGGGATATCACTACCTACCTATTGGAATGGCTAAAATAAAAAATAATGACAGCAAATGCTGTGGGTGATTTGGTAAAACTGGATCACGCATACACCATAAGGGGAACATGAGATGGTGCTCTCTGGGAAAGAGTTTTTAGTTTCTTTAGAAATCAGCATACAATCTGACCCAGCAATCGCACTCCTAGGTATTTGCTCAGAGAAATTAAGATTTATGTTCACAAAAAAAGCTTGCTCACAGATGTTTATATTATAACAGCTTGATCTGAAATTGCTGAAAACAGGAAACAATGTAAGTGTTCCTTCATGAGTGAATAGCTTAACAAACTGCGTGCATCCATATCATGGAATTCTACTTAAAGATGCAGGGGAACAAACTGCTGAACAACCTCGGTGCATCTTCAGAGAATTGTGCTCAGGGGAAAAAAGAAAAACCAATCCCAAAAACTTACATACTATTCAAGTTCATTTAAACAACATTCTTGAATTGACAAAATAATAGAAATGGAAAACGGATTAGCAGATGCAGGCAGTTAAGAAAGGTGTGGGGGGAGCAGGGAGGGAAGCAGGTATGGCTATAAGTGGGTTAATATGAATGATCCCTGTAGTGATGGAAAATGTTCTTTCAGGGCAGCTGGGTGGCTCAGTCGTTTAAGGGTCCAACTCTTAGTCTTAGCTCAGCTCTTGATCTCAGAGTCATGACTTCAAGCTCTGCGTTGAGCTCTCCATGGTGCAGAGCATGGAGCCTACTTAAAAAAAAATTTAGGGGTGTCTGGGTGGATCATTCACTTAAGCATCTGCATTCAGCTCAGGTCATGATCCTGGGGTCCTGGGATTGAGCCCCACGTTGGGCACCCTGCTCAGTGGGTAGTCTGCTTCTCCCTCTCCCTCTCATGTGCACTCTTTCTCTCTCAAATAAATAAAATCTTAAAAAAAAAAATTTTTTTTTTAACATTCTGGAGCTCCTGGATGGCTCAGCGGATTAAACTTCTGACTCTTGATTTTGGCTCAGGTCATGATCTCAGGGCTGTGAGACTGAGCCCCCACATCAGGTTCTGCACTCAGCAGGGAGCCTGCTTCTGTCTTTCTCTCCCTCTCCAAAATAAATAAATCCTTAAAAAAATAAAATAAAAATACATTTAATTGCAAGGTTGTTTTTTTTTTTAAATCTTTTGTGACTGTTGGGGCACCTGGGTGCCTTATTTAGTTGCTTAAACAGGAAACTTTTAATTTCCACTCTGGTCATGATCTCAGGGTTGTGGGATTGAGCCCTGGGTTGGACCCCAGGCTCAGCAGGGTCTTGCAAGTCTCTCTCTTCCTCTCCCTCAGCACCTCCCTACCCCCTCACATGCTCTCTCTCTCTCAAATAAATAAATCTTTTAAAAAAGACCTTTTTTATCACTGTTATAAGTGGACTGTTTCCCCTATTTCCAATTCTGGGTACTTACTGTTAAGTAGAGAAAAGTCAATAGCTTTCTAAACTTTTGTATTTAATTCTTATATTTTATCTTTAGGCACATTACCAAATTCTCTTATTAATGCTGGTAGATTTTATTGGAATGCCTTGATTCTTTGTAGATATACAATAGTAATTGGCAAAAAAAGGAGGTCATTTTAACTATAATTTTCAATGTATTTCAGTTATTTAATTTTCTTATTGTTTTCAAACAGTCTTTCAAATAATATTAAATAACAGTAATACGATTCTGGTCTAATTACTGATTTTAAGTGAAATGGTTTTATTATTTTATTTATTATGTTTAGATTTGGTTTGCTTGTAGTTATTTAAGTAGCTTCTAGCCATTCCTATTTTACTTAATATTATTTTTCTCCATCTGAAGATATGATCACATGGTTTCTTTCCTTTAATATATTGATATAATAAATTATATTGATAAGTGCCCCGGTACTTAATTCCATTTGCATCACTTGAATAAACTCTATTTGGTCTTAGTATGTTTTTGTATACACTGCTGGATTCTTTTGACAATGTTTTACTTAAAATTTTTATATCTCTATTCCTAAATGAGGTTGGATATGTTTTTCTATGTTTCTACTATTTTTTATCAGATTTTGATATGAAATTTATACTTATTCCATAAAATTAATTGGGGAGCTGTCTAGCTTTTTTTTTTTATGGCCTGGAACAGTTGAAGTAACATGATAATTATCTAGTCTATAAAGGTTAGAAAAATCTCAGCTGTGAACCCATCTGCTCCTAGTGCCCTTTTCAGTAAAGTTCTAGAATCACCTTCACCAGCTTCCAGCTTGTCTACAATTGTTGGTCTACTCAGGTTTTCCACTTCTTCTTAAATAGGTTTGAGTAATTTATATTTTGCCAAAACAACCATTTTCCCTTGGGAAATAACTTGCATGTAATATTCTTTTAATCTTTCCTACATCTGTGATTGTTCTTTTCCTTTTATTTATATTCCTACTGCTAGGTGTTAGTCTGTTTTATTTTACACTATTTTTCAAAGACCACCTCTCAAATATACTTATCCTTTCTAATATTTGTATTCCTCTGTCTTCTGTTTTTTGGAGATTAGCTTTTTTTTTTTAAAAGACTATTTACTTATTAGAGAGAGAGAGAGAGAGAGAGAGAGCTTGAGCACGGGGAGGGGCAGAGGGAGAGAGAAAAGAAAAAAATCTCAAGCAGACTCCATACTGAGTGTGGAGCCCATTGGGCGACTCAGTTTCACTACCCTGAGATCATGACCTCAGTCAAAACCAGGAGCCCTATGTGTCCTTAAGCCACCCAGGCATCCCAAGATAAGCTTTTAGCTTTATTTATCTCTCCCTCTATTTATCCTTTTCCATCCTTCTTGTGATTTATTAATTGTTCTTCTGGTTTCTTAAGATGAATACCAAGTTTCTGAATTTTTATTTTTATCCTTTACTAATAAAATCATTTAAGGCTACACTTTTTCCAAAGAGTTCCATAGATTTTGATAAGTGTTCTTTTAGTTGCTTTCTAGATTGTTTGAAATTTCTTTTATTCCCCCTTTAACACAAAGATTATCTATGAAACTTTGTTTTTAAATTTCAAAGCAATTAAGCTTTTTGGTACTCTTTAATTCTTTATTTCTATTTTTATTAGATTCTTTGTCATATAAAATCTCTGCTATTTAAACTTTATTAAGCTTTACTCAGTGGCTAATTATAAAGTCAAGTTACATAAATGTTCCATAGACATAAAGAAAAACAGTCTCTTATTTAATGGGGATATGTATGTATGCGTACATATGTGAATATACATGTGTATGTATGTATATATGTATTCACATATGAATTCTATGTGTGTGTATGTATACACACTTATTTTTTTGTACTAACCAATTCCTCTGTGGCCTTATTTATTGTTTATTTATATATCATATTGTTTATCTATTAAATCTGTCCATTCTGAGATAGGTGTATTGAAATCTCCCATAGTAATTGTATTTTTATAGCATTCTCTTGCAGAAGTTTTATTTCACATATGTACAGATGATCTTTATGTGTGGATAAATTCAGGTTTGCATATCTTTTTTACAAATTGTACAACTTATAAATACATGGCTCCTCTGTTTACTCTGATAAGTACTTTAACCTTAAATTCCATCCTGTTTGTTATTACTACCACCAAACCTGCCTTCATTAAATTTGTATTTTACTGACTTCATCCCTTTATGTTTAATCTTTATTTTCTCTAACTATGCTTCTTATAATTTGCATTAACGAGTTTTGTTAAGCCAGTAAGACAGTTTTTGTATTTTAGTGGGAGAATTCAGTCTATTTACATTTATGCAATGACTGTTCTATACATTTTGTTTCTTCCATCATATTTTATGTTTTTATTTATTTTGCATTGTTATTGCCTTTTGTTCATTTTCCTTATGTTAGCTCACATGATAGAGTCGCTATACATGTCCCCTCATTAATTTGGAATTTTTTCTTTCTAATTTTCCTTAGAGTAATCAGGAATGGTTATCAGGAGCTCTGTTTTGACATGTCAAGTTTGAGATACCTGTGAAATGTTGTCTGGAGAGACAGAGGGGGCAGCTGAATCTGTGCTTAAATCCGCTTGTGCAGTTAGATTTCTACACTTTACGTTGGCATGTGGGTTATGAGACCAGGGGGAGTGGGTAGAGGCCTTGGAGACTCTTTTTAGAGCTCCAGGCGTTTCAGTTTTGCCTCCTATTTAGCAGTTCTGAGGTTATTTCTTCAGTCTGCCCCTAAAGCGTGAACCTTGAGTATGCACACAGTCTCCCAGACCATCAGGGATGAGTGTGATTTTATTTTTAAAGCCTGGCTTCCTGGGAGTCATCTCTGAGTCATAGTAGCTTAATATTTAGCTGGTATTGGCCTGAATTTGTGCTTAATCCCCTTGAGCTCATAAGGCCTCCATGTTTTGCTGTTTTGCCGATGGATCTCTGCGTGGCTTAGGAGATGCTTTCCTGTCTGCCCCATTGTTCTGCTCTGATTGTTCCTAAATGGGTGCAGCTTAGAGTGAGCCCCAGCCATCCTAACCCACCCACCCTCTTCCCCTCAAGGACTCTCCTGGCTTTTTCTTTCCCTGGTTCTATTAAGATTCTGGCTTGGTACGCCCGGTGGCCTGTTGCTATTAGGATCATGGCACTTCTAGCCCTCTCTTAACTGCTTATCAATGAGATCTCCATGGTTTTCAACATCAAGGCATTTAGGAGAACTTCTCCAGACTTTATTCAAAATAAAGCCAGCCCTCTTTGGCAGAGCACTCCTCTTTAAGGTTTGCTTCTCTCCCCTTGGGCAGAACCTTTGTGTCACTGTACCAAGGTGGGGGTGGGGACAGTGAAGACAGATTTGTGTGTCTGACGTTCAGGGTGGACATCAAGGCTTGGGATATTACTTTGGAAATCATTAATCAGTCTTATTCAAAAATAGGATTAGAGACAGTGTAGAGATAAAATATAAATAAAATTAAAATAAAAAGTTAAAAAAAAGTCCAAGAATTAAGCCATGGATCATCCCAACCTGGAAAGCTGAGCTAAGGAATTTAGAATAGAAGAGTCCTGGCTGAGGCTAGGGCCAGGAAACACTTGACTCCATCAGCCACAGGCCAGGGCCATCTGAAGCCACACTAGACAGATGGAGTTTCAGTACCTCACATGCCTTATCCTGTACCCACATTACTTACTTAGAAACATGCTTTTTTTCATCCATCAAGTTTAGCATATGCTGTTGTCTCAAGGATCCAACTGGCTCTCTGTGTAGGAAACGAGCAGAATCCTTTACCATTCTGTGTTTGCTACCTTGAAGACAATCAAAGGCTGGCTGCTCTGATGTTGATATTTGGTGTAGAAAGTGGTAACTAGGGTATGGTTTAAAAAACAAATAAAACCTGGAACAGAAAGCTTGGCTTCAGGTTCAGCACTGCCAGGAACTGAATATGTAACCTTGGGCTTTATTTCACTTCCTCAGGTGTTAATTTCCTGGTCTTTAAAGTGAAAGCATTTGATTATATCTACCTTGCAATGCTAGTGTGTTCTGAGACTTAAGTGATATAATGTGAGTATAGTTGCAAAAGTACATGCTCAATAAATGTCAGCTTCTTTCCTTTACTAATCATAGAGACCAAGAAAAAGCTATTAAATCCATAGAGGGGCACCTGGGTGGCTCAGTCGGTTAAGTGTCATGATCCTGGGGTCTTAGGATCGAGCCCCGCATCAGGCTCCTTGCTTAGGAGGGGAGTCTTCCCCCCCGCAACAACACTCCCGCCATGCGTGCTCTCTCCCTTGCTCAACACTCTCTCTCAAATAAATAAAATCTAAAATAAATAAATAAATAAATAAATTCACAGAATAATACCTAAATTTCCATTTTAGTTATTTCTTTTCTATCAATCTATCCGCCTACCTATAGTTATGTTGCTACAAGGGTACCTGGATTTATTTTAATCAGATATAGTAAGACACATAGACACAGAGATAACTCACAAAGGAAGAGATTTGTACTCATATTTCCCTAGAAACAGAAGACATGCTTCCTGCCACACCAGGCAACATGGGGAAGTACTGGGGTCAGTCAGCAGGCAGAGGGAGTGAGGGGAAGCATGCGCTAGAGACTTTACTGTGATTTTCATAGAGAAGAATGTACAAGACAGGGTAAACATATTTAGGATTGACTAATTTGAGTAATTTCAGTGAGCTCCAGAGAATAGGGGCTAACCCTGGTTGTCTGATACCTATTCCTGGGGTTATCAAGGTAAGGGGAGTCATGGCCTAGAGTACAACGGAGGTCACTGGAGGTATGGGCACTGGACTGGTTGATTTGCTTATGAAGAGCATGATCCAGGTTTCTTTACTGTCTCTAAGAATTAGCCAGATCAACTTCTCGGCCTTTTGGCTAAGACCAAATGTAGTATCAAGAATTAGCCAGCCCTGACAGGGACAGTCGCTCTGCAGTCAGCAAGGCCCCAAGATGTCAAAGCATAAAAAATATAGAAAATAAAAAGTCATGATTAATACATTCATTCTGTTTTGTTTATGTGTATGCATATGTATTAGACCAAGAAAAATAGACCTCACAGTGGCTCAAGCAAAACCAGGGAGCTGGAAATGAACCATGGACAATCCATAACCACTAAATTTATTCTCTAGGTAATTAAAAACTATCCATTCTCTGGCCATCAAAGCCAGTTAAAAAAAAATTCATATTTGGATTCAGGCATAGAATTAGAATCCCAGAGATAGAAGAAACCTTAATAATTAATGTATTTCTCACCCTTTCCTGTGTCTCTTTGTTTAAATCTCCTCTTTATTCCTGCTGAGTGGTATCTTATTCCTTCTTCAGGTTTTTTGATTATAAGAAAGGTCTTCTCTGTATGGAACCAAAATATGCTTCATTTTGGCCTCGGCCTATTAATTCCTGAAAGTCTGATGTCTTGTGATACAAATACAAAAAAATGTTTAGCCTGGCTCCCAAAACAGCTGCCAGATCAGATAAAATGTGCATGGTGGGCTTTCAGAACTGATGAAGAGCCACTTGTGTTTGTCACACATATTGTACATCTAAAGATGTCACTTATGAGAATCTGTTTTCTGTCTTGCTTTCTCTGAGTGGGAATGCCTCCACTGCGGGGTACCACAGTGTTGCCAATGGCCACCGCTACACTGAATGTCCTTCTTCTGCACTCAAGATTTTCCACAGAATAAGTGGGACCTTGGGTAGGACATCTATATTACAAATTGGGCTCCATTATACATTGGACTGCTTTAGGGTGAGTGGTATTGTATCTAGTTTAAGGCTGAAACCCTAGGACCTAGCTCAGTGCTGGAAAAATCACCTGCATTCATTAAATCTTCATTGAGGGAATGAAAGAATACATGGAAATGAGTAGAAATTGCAATTTGTTATGTGAAAAGAGAATCCAGGTATGTAACTAGTAACTGTCAGATGGGCAACATCCCAGATTCGCCACCCAGCAGGGACTGTGACGTAGAGTTAAAGCTGTTTGGTCTAAATTGACTGCAGAAAGTACTATTTTGAAATAGCCAATTGAATTTAAATTTTTAAAAATAAATATTTATATCATCGTATTTATATGAAATATATTAATATTATATATTTTCAAGTTGTAAATAAATAAATAAATAAATAAATAAATAAATAAATAAATAAACTGTGTAAGGAAAGTCAGAAGCCTGTGGGACATATTGGAATCCACTCCAGGTTGAGAAGAAACTTATTTCTATTACTTTACCTATTTTCCTAACACTTTAATGCAAACTCCTTAAATATGTTTTGTTGGATATTAATGTATGTATTTCTGAGAAGAAAAAGGGAATTTTAAAAGTTTGGGAAATATAAGAAAAGTTAATATTTCTTTGCTGCAAAAGTCAAGAGACTTTAATCCTGCATGATAGCTTTCTAAAAAAAAGGGTAGAGTACGCAGGACTTTCAAAACTCATTTGACTGTAGAATGCTTTATTTCCAGGAGCTGTTTATAGAGTTAGTATATTATAGTGTATGCTTCAGGAATGCTGCTTGAAAGTATTAGTCATCCCATTCAAGAAACAGTGATGTCTGATTATGTGCCCCTCTCTTAGCTGACCATTCATGTCTGGCTTGGTTCAAGGACTTCTTTGACTGATGCTGGTGTAGGGGAGGCACCTGGGCTAGCCCATTTCTTGGTGTGGCCTAGTTCCATGGTGTTGCCCTTTCAGAGGATTTGTTTTTTAGAATTTTGTTTTAGATGTTGTGGGGGATTAGTTCTCATTGATAAAACCACAGAAAAAGACTGGGTGTGCCTGGAGGGCTCAGTCAGTTAAGTGTGTGACGCTTGATTTCAGCTCAGGTCATGATCTCAGGGTGGTGAGATTGAACCCTGTATCAGGCTCTGCCTGAGTATGGAACCTGTTTATGATTCTCTCGCTCCCTCTGCCTCTGCCCCTCCTCCCCCACCTGCACCCTTGTGCATGGACGCTCTCTCCCTCTTCCTCTCAAACAAAAATAACCCCTCAGCTTGTGTGTGTGTGCGCGCGCGCACACACACACACACACACACACACACACACATCTGTTAAAATAACATCCAGGGGGTGCCTGGATGGCTCAGTGGTTGAATGACTGCCTTTGGCTCAGGTCATGATCTTGGGATCCTGGGATCAAGTCCCTCATCAGGCTACCCAAGGTGAGTCTGCTTCTCCTTCTCCCTCTCTCTCTATGTCTCTCATGAATAAATAAAAATCTTTAAAACAAGCAGACAAACAGCTGAATGCATATGTGTGTTTGTGTGTGTGTTAAACTTTGATGCTAAAACACTGGGCTCTGGAACCTCTAAGCTGTGTAGTTACATAGGAAGTCATGGAATAAGAAGTGTGATGTGGTGAGATGAAGCACTGTACCAGGAGTCAGAGAATCTAGCTGGATCCACATCTCCGCTGCTAGCTTGTAGCTTCATGAATTTAAGAATAGCATTTTAATATCCATGGGCCTCAGTTTCCTCTGCTAAATGTTGAATCACCAAAGTAGAAGAAGAATGACATCATATGACACACTAGCCACGCCTACCTCCTCCTACAAGCAGGGCAGATATTGCTAAGTGACCAGTCTTCTCACTAAACACAGAGATAGCCTCGGGTACCTTTGTAATACCACATTCCCACCAATTACTCTGAACTGAGAGCAGGATGAAAGCAGCTGCCCATTTTCATGCTTGATGAACTAAGAATCAAAGATCTGAGATTGTATTATTGTATATTATCAGTAACATATGCTTCATGAGAAAAGCAAAGTGTCAAGGACAGGTAATCACCCCTGGATTAATGAGGGAGTGCTTGGGCATAAGGCCAATGTGCCCCTCCCTACCCAGTGGCATGTGGAGAAGGGCCTCTTGGATCATGTGACTGGTTCATAACTTGGACATTTGGGAACTGACTTACAAGCAGTATGGATGTTGGTAATTCTAAAGGAGTTGTGAAGGAGGGAATTGGAAGCCAGGGGGCTGACCCCAAGCTATGGACAACCTCCTATCGCCTCTTCCCTGCATGTGGACACCTCTTATGAGGAGGGTGGAGGCAGGCCTCGGTGTACTCACCTTCACAGTGTGCTGGCTGGTGGGCATATTGGACTTGGGATGCGTAACCAGCACCCTGCAGATGAGTTTCTTTTCACTATTTCAAACATCAATTAATAAGAAAACTAAGGATCGCCAGTCTTGGACGACCTTTCCAGAGGACTCCACAGCTGTGACAGAGAGATGAGATGGTAGAAACATCCTGTTAATAACCAACATCTGAGTGAAGTGCAAATTGCTTTACACTTGTGTGGGATTAGCCTCCAAGCTCCTGTATGAGGAGGATCTGACAGTAGCTGCAACTTGGGGTGACCTGCAATCCAACACCTTCCCACTCCTGATTCTGGCAGCCTCTGCCTGCTTTTAGCAGGCAGGCGTGAATTTTGTGAGGCAGTTTCTGATTGCTTGATATTTATATGCCAGCTTACAGCTGGAGTGGGAGGGAGAAAGCAATTGATTTAGGACTGAAAAACACCATTTATGTTACAGAATCTTCTTATGTCCTCTTGGCTTAGAATATCCAGATTTCTCCTGAGCCATTCTAAAGTGGCTCTAGCTAAGTGGAGGAAATTTGAAGAGCAAAATACAGAAGTGGTGGGAAGAGAAAGTTTGAAGACTGGGAAAGGTGCACAGGACACTCAACAGTCACAATGAAAAGACTTTAGGGTCTGTCACCCAGCTGAGGGTGTTAAAGATTGTTTTCCTCTCAAAGAGCATTTGGAGTATTGAGTTTGAGAAGGACACTTCTTAAAACTGCTATGGTCAGAGGGCACCTAAATAGATTTGTTCTCTTCAAGAGAGATGCCATGTCCTAGGAAAAAGGTTTAGGGGAAATCCCAAGTGGCTCCATCACTTAATAGCTGGTGACTTTGGGCAAGTTAACCCCTTTGATTCTAAATTTCTTCATATGTAAAATAGTGGTAGTGGTAATCTGTAGTTGTTGGGGTGACTAAGTGGAATAATACATGTGAAGTGGTTAGGACAATGCCTGGTGAATATTAAGTACTCAGTGAATGTTCCTTATGACCGATTATTGAACACGGTTGGGAAATAGGATATTGTGGCTAAAAGGAAGTTACCACATGAGTCCATATGGCTTACCACTTTTCAAAGTCCTAAAATATCATAGAATTCACTCATCATGAGCCATCAGACTGGACACAATTTCATCTCCCCTTAGAATACAGAAGGCTCTTCTACGTTTTGCAGTATCTTGGACCATTTTTAACAGCATATCTGAATCAGAGTTCCAGCCAAAAAAAGAGATGTTAATAAAGGGACCACTTATAGCTGCATGGACAAAGTTAGAGGGATCAGCAAGGAATGCTGAGATGCTCTGGGGCTAGCAGTAGTAAAAATACACCACTAGGCTTATGGGTAGGCAGAAGTAGCAATGTTACCAGAATCCAGTAAGAGCTAGAGCCTCACAGGGAGGGATTCTAGTAGGAGGAGCAAGACAGTCTGCCAAAATTGCAACATGGGGCAGGGAGGGGGTAGGTAAAACACACCAGCCTCTCTTTCCTCCCACTTTATGATCTCCTACTGGTGCTGTCTAGTGGCTGAAGGAGGCAAGCTGACAGAAAAATCCAAATGAAGCAATGCATGCAGGCCAGTTTCTTATGACACAGAACAGAGCAGAAAGATCTAGAGATGCAAAGGAGAATAACCACCACATTCACTAACTCTTGTTTCACAAATTGGGAGCACACTATTAATGGAGTGCTCAGTTGAAGACATCCAAATAAATCAACCCATAATGTGGTTATTTCACTAAGTCTTCATGTCCTATAGCAAAATGAGCAATAGTCAAAATGGCAGTTTCCAAAAAAAAATGGAGATGGACCAGCACACAAAGTCTGATCCAGGGGCTGGGGTGTGACCCTCGGAGTAGATCCCACGATACTTTGTGTCTTGGTCTCTGTATGCCTTGGGGCTGAGCCATAACAGTTGGTAATACAATATTACTGTTTTTCAAACTTGAACTGTGTGCATTGGTTAAGATTTTTAAACTATTGGGTAGTCTAGCTATACCATAGAATGTGTAGCTTGTGAACAGTATAAATTTACTTCTTACAGTTCTGGAGGCTAGGAAGTCTAAGATCAAGGCATTGTCAAATTCACTGCTTAGTGAGAGCCCTCTTCCTGATTCATAGACTGCCAGCTTCTCACTGTGTCCTCACATGGTGGAAGGGGCAAGGCAGTGCTCTAGGACTTTTTTATAAGGGCACGCTAATCCTATTTATGAGACCCTCACTCTCATTGAATTAAAAATTCACTTTCTGAGGTCCACTAGCCATATTTCAAGTGCCCAATAGCCACATCTGGCTAGTAGCCGCCATACTGGACAATGCAATATAAAACATTTCCATCATAATGGACATTTCTATTATATAGCACTAGTACAGTGACAAAACTCCCAAGCTAAGTGGGCTGGGGTTTAAGGCAATGGGATGTTCAGTAGAAATCAGAAAACTAAGGCACACAAACTGGATACTCATGTTGGGGAAAGGAGCAGCTGGGGAGGACATAGAGGCATTCAGCACAGGAAGACATATTTGAGACCCTTCCCAGTATTTGAATCAGAATTGGCTCAGGGTCTGTATGGATGGAGCCAGGAGCCTAGAGGGACGCGGCGGGGGTGGGGTGGGGGGGGGGGGCGGGCGTTCAGCAAAGAAAGAGGAAGACCCAGAACCCATCATTGTGACACTAGAAACCTCTCCAAAGGTGCTTATAGGGTCATGCTTATCTTATTTACTTCTGAGGCATACTGCTAGCCAAGGTGATGTGATTTTACTGTCCATTCTAAATGACATGAGCCTGGAGCCATATCAGGTGGTAAAAGGACTGTCCAGTTCTAGGTTCCACATTTTACATTTGTCATCTGGCTTGTGTATTACTCTGAGCAACAGGATTTAGGTGGAAAGGCTTAAAATTTGAATGACTATATACCATAAAGGTGAAATACACAGACCTAGGAACTTGACTACCTAGGTTTAAATCCTACCTCATGAAAGCTTTGTGAAATTGGGATAATTATAGGGCTTCTCTACCTCCCAGTAAGAGGGGATAATAATAGTACTCACTTCAAAATGTTGTCATAAGGATGAAAAGACAGTGCCTGTAGATGATTTGAACAGATACTTCATCAGAGAAGATATACAGATGGCAAAGGAGCATATAAAAAGATGTTGAACATCATTGGTTATTGGTAAAATGGAAATTATCATCACATACTACACACCTATTAGAATTTTAAAAGTTAAACATAACTCATTTCAATCCTAGGTATTTACCCAAAAGAAGAAATATTATATACATACAGATGCTTGTATATGAATAGTGATGACAGTTTTATGTATAATAGACAAACTGGAAATAATCCAAATGGCCATCCATGGAATATTACTCAAGAATTAAAAAATGAGCTACTGATGTGCTTGGCAATGAATAAATCTCAGAATAATTATTCTGAATAAAAGAATAAAGACAAAAAAGACTATATACTGCATACTATGACATAAAATCATAGAGGATACAGAACAGAAAGTGGGTCAGTGTGGTTTCTTGGGAATGGGGTGGGAAGGGAGGAGCAGGAGGAAGGAATTACAGAGGTACGTGAAGAAACTTGGAGGGGGCAATGGCTATGTTCATTATCTTGATTGTGGTCATGGTTTCACAAGTATGTACATATGTCAGAACTTATTGAATTGCATAATTTAAATAAATATGATTTATTATATGTCAATTATACCTGAATAATGCATTTTTAAGTGTCTATGGCACAGCTGACCTTTTATAAGTATTAACTATTATACACTTTAGTATTATACTCAAAAGTGTTTCAGATGAAATTTTTAAAGGGGCCTCTCATCAAAAGCAGTACTCAATAATTGATTCTATCACCATCATACCATACTTAGCAGCATGTTTCATTTCTTTCAAGGCATCCTCACAAATAAACTTGAATTAAGAAAAATAGTCCAATCGTTGAGGTCAGAAGGCATGAGTTCAAGCACTCATTCTATCATCCAGTACCTTGTGCTGACATTTGTCCTTGATTTTTCTCATATACAAAATACTCAAAGTTATATCACATAATTGCTATAAGAATCAAATAAAAAACTGGACATAAGCATGTTCTGCAAATTATAAAGCATCATGAATATATCAATTACTATAACTAGGGAGGAAAGGAGATAAGCGGACTTTTGGAAGAGAGGGTAACAGAAGACCACCAAGATTAAACTTGACAAAAAAACCTTACAGAAGAACAAGACCCTACATCTCCAAAATTCCAGTACTTTGATATTGCCACATCAGAATCTACTAGAACATCCTTAAAATGCAGATTTCTGGGCCCTACCCTATACATGCTTAGTCAGAATCACTGGTGGTAGAGAACAGGAATCTGAGCTTTTAAAAAAAGCTGCCCAATGGATTGATGCACCTGGTAGCACCAGTCAGTAGATGATCTTTTGGAAACAATCACCTTGACCTTGATGCCTCTCAGTGCGAAACATGAGCTATCCTCAGCTCTATTGCTCAGATTAAACCTGGCTTCAGTCTCCGGAAAAGATAATGCACCTCCCATAATGGCTGGGAATGCAGTAAGTTTTAAAACATTTTCTAAATAGGCATTTGGTATTGCAAGCACTTTCTCTACCATCATTCTTTTTCTGAGCTCCTTTATGCTCTTAGGATTCTTACTGGCCCCGAGACTATCTGTGGAAATTATCTATTTTAGTAATGCAAATGTGTATTTTAAAATTTCTATCCAACCAGTCATTTCCCTCAAAAAACCAAGTCATTCCATGTTGCATGTTGGCAGCTTGCCTTGGAAAGATTGTCTGAGGTGTGTGGCTTGATGCCAACATAAACTTTACATCTATGTGATCATCTGAGAATCAAGAAGTGAAAAGAAAAGCAGCAGGATTGGGGCACATCAGCCCCTTGTGCCATCTGTGTGGCTAAAGCAGGGGAACAAAGACTAGAATTGGATGGAATTTCCATCTCCTATTTCTTATCTCAACCCACCTAGGGCTATTCTTTCACCCATAAGGAGAGAAGATTCCTTTTGTGTGTCTTAAAGATGTCAAATTGATCTGTTAGTTAGTTCTTCGGGGTTATTTCAAAATCCTCTATCAAAAGGCACCACATGAATATTATTAAATCTCTTATATGGCTCATTATTCTGTGAATTTGGGCCAGATATTGCAAAAATACTTCTAAGGTCAGGCAAGGAAACTCACTGAGGCAGAAGAGCTTGGTGAGTGACTGCCCCATCTGAATGGCAGTCCCCAATTGTTGGAAGGTATGAATGTGGCTCCACGTTACCAGATATTCTGATTTTTTTTCCCCAAAGGTGGGAGGGGCAATAGAAATAGACCCTTTTATGGGACTATTTTATTTATTGTTGCCTTTTATGTTGGCAAATTAAGGGAGAAAGTACTTTTAAATGGGACCAATAAAAACCTCCAAGTCAGCTTGAACTTGCAGACTGCCAGTCTGTGACCTCTGATTTACACCATGATCTTTAACCAATTGAAAAAAAAATTATGTCAAAAAAATTATGTCAATACAGTAAATCCTTTTACCTATACAATCATCCAATGACACTTTCAGTCCTAATCTACAGAATGAATATGATATAAAAATGTAAAATTCAGGCAAACCATAAGAGACTTTTAAAAAATTATTATTTTGAGAGAGAAAGAGAGTGAGCATGGGGAAGTGAGGGGAGAGTTAGAGGAAGAGAGAGAACATCTCAAACAGACATACCAGTGAGCACAGAGCCCATCTTGGGGCTCAGTCTTATGATCCTGAGTTCATGACCTGAGCTAAAATCAAGACTCAGATGCTCAGCTAACTGAGCCACCCAGGCACCCCAAATCATAAGAGACTCTTATTTATAGAGAACAAACTGAGGGTTGCTGGAAGAGGAGAGGATAGACTAAATGGGTGATAGGCATTAAGGAGAGCACATGATGGGATGAGTATTGGGTGTTTTATGTAAGTGATAAATCACTAAATTCTATACCTGAAACCAATACTACACTACATGTTAACTAACTTGAATTTAAATTTTAAAAATGTAAAATTCAGCTCAAATAGAAGCTGAGCCTTCAGGAGAAGCCAGAATAGTCAAATAAGCATTGGTCTGAACAATAGCTTACTGTAAAATGCTAATCAACAGTAGCTTGGGATTTGGTTTTCTGTCCATTGGACAAGGACATAAGCAGAATCATGTTCTCCTTCTCCTCATAACCTGTATGGTCCACCCACCAGGAAAAGCAGGTGATGTTCCTGACAAGACAACTCTCTTTCACACAGAGTCCATAGGGAGGGCTGGGGCCGGGGACAAAACACTGAATGCAAGAATGTCAGGGGAGACTGCAGCAAGTATTGATTTTCTTCTTTGCTGGATAACACGTATCTGCATTATATGGTTAAAGGCAGCCTTCCCTTGAGTTTTTTGAGAGACTGTTTCCTTGTACTCTAATGAAAGTACAGGAAATGGTCTTCCCAGTTTGTGCTAATGAATGACACTTGGGAAGTATCCAATAGACCATGTTTCTATTTGAAAGCCAAAAGCTGGGATCCCTGGGTGGCGCAGCGGTTTGGCGCCTGCCTTTGGCCCAGGGCGCGATCCTGGAGACCCGGGATCGAATCCCACGTCGGGCTCCCGGTGCATGGAGCCTGCTTCTCCCTCTGCCTGTGTCTCTGCCTCTCTCTCTATCTCTCTGTGACTATCATAAATAAATAAAAATTTAAAAAAAAAAGTTGAGGATCCCAGGGTGGCTCAGCGGTTTAGCGCCTGCCTTTGGCCCAGGGTGTGATCCTGGAGTCCCGAGATCGAGTCCCGCATGTGGCTCCCTGCATGGAGCCTGCTTCTCCCTCTACCTGTGTTTCTGCCTCTCTCTCTCTCTCTCTCTCTCTCTCCATGTCTGTCATGAATAAATAAAATCTTAAAAAAAAAAGAAAGCCAAAAGTACATATAGGCTCCAGCTGATTTATAAACTATGAGTAATGAATATCTCCTGTTGGGAGATACTGTAAGATCTTGGGTTAGCTAAAATTTGAGTTAGCTGTCATTAAGATCTTGGGTTAGCTTCTCAGAATATAAATGGTGTTGTAAATGGCGTTTTGACATGTGACAGACATAAAGGAAAAGAACCTTAGAGGTCAGAGTACTGGCAAAAAGCAGGTGGCATACTCAGAGTTTCATCTAGAGGGTTAAACTCTTTATGGAGGGATCCTTTCTATGGGCATGCACGGGGATAGGAGGGCCAATAAAGGATGCTGAGGCTTATTAGGAATAACAACAGCAGAAAGTCATTACCACCCCTTGATCTGAAGGATCAAGAGAGGGAAAGGAGATTGTGTTACCAGAACCCAGCAAAAGCTCCTTCTGCAGAACAGAGTCTACTAGCAGACTGTGTGTGCAGAGGCATGGTGCTGCTGCCAGCCCATCTCTATCCTCCCACTGTCTGATCTCCTGCTAAGTCATCCCCTTGCCTGACTCAAACCAGAACCTAGAGGGCAAGGAGGCCCAGGAAGTCCCATCCATAGAGATCAGCCCCCAGGGGCAAGAGTAGGGTAGAGAATGACAGATATGGATCTGAGAGAGAGGGACAAGTGGAGACTTATTATCACAGAAGGCAAGGAGAGTCATAACTCATGGCATGTTAGAGCAGGAAGAGGCTTTTCACCTTCCAATCCTCGAATCCTCATTTTATTGATGAGGAAACTGAGGCTCAGGGGACTAAAATGACTGTGTAACCATTGTAAACCCAATAAAAGGCATAGTTGATACCAAAGGCAATCATCTTCATTCCTATTCTCATAGCCTTTCCATTTCATTATGCTAGGAATCTGGAGTTGCGTAATTTATGTCAGAGTAGGATTAGCTAAAATGGGGCACCTACATGGCCAGTACCTACATTACCATTACTGTGCCCATCAGACATCACTAACCTATCACAGATTTCTTTCCTTCTGAGCCCAGCTGTACTTTCAGACTCTTTTTTCATCCTAGGGCTCCAGGCAGTCACTAATGATTGATCTATCTTGTTGCCCTATTACCTAACAATACAACATGTTTTAAATCTTTAAATACAAAGCTTCAGATTATTCTATCTATATCCTTGAACCATGGCTCTTTCTCTTGAAGGTGCTTCCTTGCAGACTTCCAAATTGCTCACTCTGGTGACTCAATGGAGGGCATTTATGGTTTGGAAGGAGGGAAAGCACCATAAGATTATTTCACCTAAAGTGTAGTAATAAAAAGCCCTAATCCCCGGTGGGTTTTCTCTTCTTCTCTCCTTGCAGGTTGACAGGACAGAGGTGATTCGCACCTGCATTAACCCGGTGTACTCAAAACTGTTCACTGTGGACTTTTACTTTGAAGAGGTGCAGCGCCTGCGGTTTGAGGTTCATGACATCAGCAGCAACCACAATGGACTGAAGGAGGCGGACTTCCTGGGTGGCATGGAGTGCACACTCGGCCAGGTGGGTCCACAGAGGTCCCTTCCTATTCCTTGCCTGCTTGTGGCCTCTCTTCCTCCTCTTTTTCCTCTATCCCTGCATTCTTTCTCCTTTGGTTTTATTTTTCCTTTACATGTAGCATTTTATGAGTTCCCATACAATGTCATATCCATTATAGTTGACAGTGTACTTACACAAGGATGATGTGGCAAATATGGGAAGACCTACTTACTTTGCAAAATTAACCATTTTTTTTTCTTCTGAATTCCTTCATTCTATCAGTTATTTCACAATTATTTATTGCATACTTACTACACTCTGATTGTGGGTGCTATAGTCTTATTCTGTTACATTATAAATTTCCATCTTCCAACTCAACTATGAAAGTCCCCATACAGAGAGTATTGCTCATTGAGATGTATTCCAAGCTTCTGGTACCAAAAATAGCCCAGGAGAGGGGCTAAATAGCTATTTGGTGAATGAATAAATGCTTTTACTTAATCCTCAAAATTATGTGAAATAAACATCATTATTGTATCGATTTATCAGTGAGAAAACTAAAACTCAGAGTGGTTAAGCCTAAAGCCCCACACTAATAAGTGGCAGAACTAGAACTCAAACGAAGTTGGCTTCATCCCAAACCCTGTAATTCTGCTTCATGACACCTTTCCTTTTTCCTTCCCTTCCCTTCTTGTTCTACCCAGAACTTTAGTAGGTGCTGAGGAGAAATCTAAATGAAAAAATAGTTCCTATGCCCAAAAGTAGACACTCTAGTTGAAGAGGGCACACTTTTTACACCTAAAATAGAGCAATTCATGATACAATGTAAACCATAATGAGACAGGACTAGTCATAGGGTTGTGGTCCAGGAAGAGTAAGCTTTGTGCTAGGTAGAATCAGAGAAGGCGTTGTAGATTCAAACTTTGAAAAAAATATGGTTCACAGATTGAAAAAGGAGGAGGAAGGACTTTCAAGTAAGAAATCAATATATAGAGGCATAGAGGTCAGAACAACCATGGTAGCAGTAAGAGACAGAGGACACCAGGTTCCTTGAATCAAGGTCAGATGCCAATTTACTGCAAAACCATTGATGATTGAGTTTCAGAGCCCCTCACTTGGGTAGAATGCTTCCAAGGCTCTGTGTGACATTTTTATTTGTCGTCTTGAACTTTTTTCTCAAAGCATTCCAAATTATATAAACCTCAAGTCCCATAAAACCTGCATCAATCCTATGCAGAGGCAAAGGTCGGGTTTAGGGATTAGTAAGAAAGAGCCTGCCTGGCAAAGAGATGACAAGCATGCATTTTTCTTAGCTTTAATTGTGCCTCATGCCACTTATCACTAATTTCTCCCATGTGAGCACTGAGTAACAAAATAGACAATGTTCTCAGATACCTTTTTAAGCAGATATAATGATTACTTTCATTAGATTATTCTTTGTTCCCTTAGTAAAAGCTAAAAGTCCAATGTAGAACTATGGCTGAGGGGAGGGAAAGAAGGAATCTGGGATATTCTCTATAAATATTATTTCTCTCATGACTTGAAAAAAGTTGATGGCAGATAGTGCTAAGGTCTTGCCAGGTACAATGCCTAATAAGTAGTACAGAATGAATGAATGAATGAATGAATGAATGAATGATGGATTTGAGGTAGAATTCTATAATGTATAAATAAAATAAGGTGATTAAAGTAGCATCTCTTATAGATATAAATGAGCCACACCAAGATTCTTTTTTAGATTATGGACATCCCCTCATGTATTAAAGTTATATACTACCCTAAGGAACAAATCTAGATCCATGCACGAGTCATATAAATCAAAGATATATTTCATTAAAATATTTAATCATTTTGTCCATGTGAATGGCCCTCAAACATGCATCTTTAGTTTCTCACAACCCTCATCTTTCCAGCAGCCAGTAAGTCCTTGACCCCCTTCTCTATGCCAGGCATTGTGCTGGAGGCCAGCAGTGTAGTGTTGAGCCAAAAACATTATCCCAGCCCTCAGGCTGTTCACAGTCTAATTGTGGTTAAAGATGGGAAGCACGTAATTAATTAAAGTACAACCATTATAATTATTCTTAAGGAGACGTATGGACTAGGAGAGCAAAGATTGAGAGAATGGTGTCAGGTGGAGAGGAGATCAAAGAAAGATGCTGGAGGGAAGTGACATTTACAATAGGACTTGAAGGGAGAATGAGTGTTTCAGTTGAGAAGAAAGAGGAAACACATTCCAAGCAGATGAGAAAATTATATACAAAGCCTCTGGATTCAGAAAGAAGTTTGGCATATGGTATATAGTATCTTCATTTGGGTTTTCCAAGAAGCTGACTCTGAGACAGGAAGTCAAAGGAGGTGAAGGAGATGTCATAGCAGAATAAGAATGTAAGATAGGAAAAGGAAGGCAGCCTGTAAGAGTGTCGTCAAGCCAGCTATCACTGTGGCCAACTGGAGCTTAATTCTGCGGGGAAAATTTTGGAAGCCAGTGTAGAGCAAACATCACAGAAGTATCTCACCCTAGAGATGAGGGAACTTTGCTATTTATATGCTTCCGGTATATAGTTCATTAGTCATTGAGGGCTGTTTCCAGGGTGGGAACATCAATCCTTGAGTATTTCTGGCTTATCACATGGGCAGCAAAGCAGGCTCCGAGTAGCCCAAGAAGCTACAAGCAAAGAAATACAAGTGCTGGTGGTCAAAAGTCAGTGATGTGCACTGAAGTCACAGGCCAGGGGAAATGAGCAGAGTATTGATGGCATCTGTGACACAGATGCTATTGGCTGCTTACCCAGGAGCCAGTCACTCCCCTCTTTTAGCTGTCAGGCCCTGATCATTTTCAGATCATTTTCCACCATGTAGCTGTGTAGAAAATAGCCCTATCCCTAGCCCAAGGGTGAATCCTGAGTAATCTCAGCCAATCACATGAATCCCATTCCCATTTGCCAGAGATTGGTTGGCTTAGGGGTGGGCTTGTGGCCAGTTCTAATCCATAAGACATGATAGTTTTTCTTGGAAAGCTTCTCTAACCTAAAAAAGGAAGAGAGAGAGAGAGAGAGAGATCCACATATGAAAAAAAGAGTTCTCTGTCTATGATTACTGGAACCACTGTAGCCATTTTGTAGCAAGGGTGAGGATGAGCACAACCTTAAGGGAAAGTCAGAGCCAGAGAGGTGGAGGCACTGGCTGATATACTGTACCTGGGCCCACTGTATCTGTGGGCTCCTTATTATGAGAGAATAAAGTATCCTGTTGTTAAAGTTGTTTGGGATGGGGTTTTCCATTCCTTCAGCTAAAAGCACCATAATTGATATAGAGTATACCATTGAAAACATATCAGTGAAAAATGGATGGACTGTCTGGAGTGGGGGAACTGGGGAAGTCCATTGGCTTAAATTTTTTGAACCCTTAAGATGAGGAATATATAGAAGTAAGCACTGAGGGTGAGATTACAATTAGTACGTTCTAAATATATCTTGATATTTTTGAAAGAACTTCCATATTGACCATTTCATTTGAAACTCTTGACAATGTTGAGAAGACAGGTATCATCATCTGCCTTTTATAGCTGAGAAAACTGAGGTTCAGAAAGATTCAGTTTCCTGACAGAGCCAAGACCAGATGTCAAAAGCTTTTGGTCCCTAACCCAAAGCTCTTTCTTCTGCCATGATTTAAAGAATGATAATGTAGAGAGGCCACATGTTCTAAGGTCTCTTTTAACATCTGGCTTAGGTGAAGCAAGTGAGCAGCAAGTCAGACTTGTTTAGTGTAACCCTAAACCATGTTTCCCAAGCTGTACTACTGTGCCTCTGACCCCAGGTGACACCCTAGTGTCTCTGGGTATCTTGTATATTCATGGATGACTACCCTTTAATATTATCAGCCATGTGATAGTGTGATTAAACTTTCCATACGTTTGAGGTAGGCATGAATTGGCTGAAATCAATCAGAATATTCCATTTTTGTCGTTGCAGGGATTAGTTCAGTGAAAGTATATAACTAATCAGAGATAGTGAAATGTATATACATATTTGCTAGAGCCTTCTGAGAAAGGTAAAGCTGTGAGGTCTGGAAATGGCACCCTTCAAGGAGAGAACATGGAGCTGCTGGGGAAGGGAAAGGAAGGGTGATAAAATGACAAAATGTGGGTAAAAAGAAGAGTCACCTCAAAGGGAAGAACAGAGAAATAGAGAGAAATCAGATCATATTATTTGCATGCTAGATGGTGTCCTGTCTGAAGCCAGTCATTCCTGGGAATTTTGGTCAATAGCTTCCCTTTATTATTTAAATTATTGTGGGCTAATTCTTTTTGCCACTTGCAATGTGGAGTTCTAACTAATCAAGTCATATTCCATAAAACTCCTGCTCTAGGCCATAATGACCGCTTTCAGACTCCAACATCCTATAATTCATCTCCACTTCACTCATTTAGTAACTGCCTTAAGAAGTTCCTTTTTCTTAGTTCATTAAAATCATTTCTCTCTTAATTAACATTTATTTTTATATATATCATTTGGCCCCATAGCTAGATTACGAGTTCCTTAAGGCAGAGGCCATAATCAGTACTTCTTCATGTCTAATGCAACACCATGCTTTATATATCACACAGGCTCAGCCACATTTATTGATGAGTTCATTTTGAAAATTTTAGATCAATATAAAACTTTTATTTATCATGGTAAGTTTCATTCGATCACATGTTCATTATTTCAACAAGCATTTAGCAAGTGCTCCAGATACACCAATACCCATGACGAAAAAGACAGAGGCCTGGCCCCAGAAGAGCTTACAATTAGCTGGGAGATACAGACTGGTAAATAAATAATTAAAATGCATGTTATTTCATGCCACAACAGAGATGTGTTCCAGGAGTGATGAGGGAAAACTTATCTCTTCCTAGAAGGGATGGAAGGTCTCATAAGAAAGATGACTCTGGACCTGAACCTCAAAGGATGAGTAGGAATTCACCAGCAGAGAAAAGAAATAAGAACTCTCTGGGCAAAATGACCAGGACACACAAAGGCATGGCAGCACAAGAAAAACAAAGAACTCTAAGTGACTCAACATGGCTGGATGGCCAAGTAAGGGTGGAAAAAGGATAGAGGAGGCTAAACAGGAGAAGACCAGCCAGAGAAGGAGGACTTAAGTGCCGTTCTCTAAAGTTTGGAAAGACCAAATGTGCTGCACTGGAGGTCCTAGAGGGTTTTGACTAGGGGAAGGACAAGATATGGGGTGTATATTAGAAAGACCACTTTAGTGTTCCTGAGAAAGGTGAGTGGGAGAGTGGATGTGGAGTCAGGGAAACCAGTTAGGAAGCTCAGGCCATAACAAGAAAGAGATGAAAGGACAATGGTGATGGAAGTTGAGGAGACCTAGGGCGGAGTTTGGCCAAGTGCAACATCAACAAACTTTGGAGAATGGATGAGGGAGGAGTGTTCAGGAAGCTGGCTCAGGTTACTGGAGGAGTGATTTGCCTATCTTTCAAAGGAATCAAATTGAGGAATCAGGTGGGGAATAGAACGTGATGCTGGCTTGTCAAACTCAGGATATCTGTGGAGAATCCAGAAGAGGTTGCCAATTGGCATTCCACCACGTGGATCTAGAAATGATATAGATTTGAGAGTGGACCCCCTATGACTCAGGTAGCCTAAAAGTGGATGGGATCCCTCAAAGAGATCCTTATTTTTAAAAGGAAATTCATTGAACATGCCATATATAAACAAATCATAAAAGATTTTTTAAAAATTGTTGAATATGCAAGGACATCTCTCTCTACATTCTTTCAGATACAAATGTGAACTTGATGTTAAATATGGGTGTGAATGAAAGCTTTCTCTTTTTTTCTAAATTGTTCTTTTCTCTAGTATGATCCAGCAAAACATACACACACACACACACACACACAAAAAAAAAAACACAAAAAGAAAATGTCAATACTTTCCTTCTTCATCACTTCAGTAGTTCAAGAAGATTTTTTTTCCTTGTACTGCTTAGTTAGGCAGGGAATGGCTAGATTTAGGAGCTGTTGAGCAGCTGGGGGAAAGGCACATTCAGGGTCTGAAGCACTGTTTCATAATGCTTAAATGCACATGCTGTGGAACCTCCTGGACTACAGTCAAATCCCAGCTCAGCTGCTCTCAAGTCGTATGTCCACAGGCAAATTCTTGGAGTCACTTAAGCTTCAGCCTCTTCATATGCAAAGTAGAGATAATAATAGGATTGGCCTCAAGAAATATTGTAAGGATTCAGTGAGAAAATACATATAAGGTGCTTAGTGGAGTCCCCAGCAGGAAGGAGCATTCAAAATATGGAAGCTATGATTAAAGACTTGAGAATCTAGGAAATGATGGGAAGAATCAACATATCTAGGAGCCAGCTTTGTTTCAGGAGTGAAGGTGGAAGTGAAATGGATGAAAACATTCTGACAAAACACCCATGTTCTGGGCAATTAGTAAAACCGAAGTTAGGACTTTGCCTCAAGTTTATTGAAAACTTTAGTCAAATGAGTCTCTCTGTGTGTATGTGTGTGTGTGTGTGTGTGTGTGTGTAACTTTGTTCAGACCATTTTTAAAAGATTTTATTTATTTATTTATTTATTTATTTATTTATTTATTTATTTATTTAAGAAAGAGAGAGAGCATGAGCTCAGAGCTCAATCCCAGGACCCTGAGATCATGACCTGAGCCTAAATCAAGAACCAGACGCTTAACCAACTGAGCCACCCAGTCACCCCTATACATACTATTTTTAAGTAAAAATGATTTCAACCGAGATCTCTGAAATAATTGGGGTCAGGTATTCTAATTCCTGTCTTAGCACAACGAAGGCCCAAAAGGAGAGAGAAAGTGACATCCCAAAACCCATGCTGGAAGTCACACATTCAGAGCTGTCTCCTCAAAGCTGTCTACAGGTACTTGCCCTGTCCAGGTGAGTTGGCCACATTCTCACTCTGCCATGTGAAACAGTGGGACTCGTGGCTTTTAGCAAAGGAAAATAGCAGCCCTCAGCATGCTAGAAACGGGCATTGGCCATGAAGTTGAGTACAAGCACAGCCAGTGACTTAGCACCTAGCAATAATGCCAAATGAAGGATCATGTCCTCCAAGAGCACTCTAGGCAGAACTGTGTGTTCTCAGCAGATGGCTGAGGGGGGCGAATCACAGAGATGTAGGGGGCCCAGAAAGCTGTGTTCTCCTTCTGGGTGAGCTTGGAGACTGTCCTTGGATTTCTGTTGGCAGAAAGAAGACTAGGAGCTAAGCCCCTCTCCTGCTGCACCCAACAGAGGGCATGCCAAGGAGAGCTATGATGATCCCTCACCATCTAAGAATAACAAGCAGACCTTCTTTAAAGGGGTGCCCTCACTTTCTTTCATTGCTTTTTAACTAGTCCAGTTATGCTCAAATTCTTCCACTTCTTTGCACACCAAATGCAGTGGGGACACTGAGTCAGAAATAATGAGAACAGTAAAGGTAGCAGTTACCTTTCCCTAGGTACTTGTAGTTACGAGTCACTGGGCTAGGCGTTTGCAAAACCTCACTTAAATTAATCAGCTGGACATCCCTGGGATGTAGGCACTACCATTATCCTCATTTACATTTGAGGAAACACACCGAATAAAGCTGAGTGGCTTATTTAAGTCTACACAGCTGGTAGATGGTGGAGCTGGAACTCAAAGGCAGATATGTTTGGCTCCAAAGCCCATCATAGCTCGTCACTGACCAGTATAAATTGGAATATAGTGTCAATGCAAAGCACAGAGCTGACCTAGCTAGATTTTTGTTTTATTGGTTTTTTTTTTTTAAGTTTGTTTGTTTACCTCATGTGAAGCTGATAGAGACAACATAGGAATTGTCTTGCAAAAAAAGAAAAACCACCTTGGTCTTCTTTCCTTCAGGTCTGCATACTGAATTTACTCTAAATACAGCATGGTTTCTTAAATAGTATCAATGTTTCAACCTCCCCAAACCAGAACCTTATAAAATCAGCACCCAGAAAGTGCCTCCTCCTGGTCTTTTCATCCTCAACCGAGTTGAGCACCCCACTAACCAAATTCAGTGATTGCACACCACCCCCCACCTTCCCTGGGTGTCTCATCATTGCTTTTCTTGTGGGCATTTCCTCTTCTCCATGGCTCAGAGTATAGTTACAACTGTCCTCTCTTCATTGTCATGTAGCTATACTTTAATGTAATTCTTCCCCCAAAGGGCAGAGGACATCTGTTAAAACCAAGAATGTCCTGCTTTCTGTCATCATAAGTAGGGCAGAGAAATCTATGATCCCTTAAAGGAGTCCTGTGCAGTCTGGGAAGCTCTGAACCCTCATTCATGAGAGAGGAATCATGCACTGCCTTCCCACGGAGCAACAGTTCTCCAACTTGAGCTCTAATCAGAATCCCTGGAGGCTTATTAAAACCCAGAGTGCTGGGCCCCACCCTCAGAGTTTCTAATTAAGTGGATTTAGCAAAAAGCCCAATAATTTGCATTTCTAAGATGCCAGGTGATGAGGATGCTGCTGGTGGGGGGCCACAGTTTGAGAACCAACTCCCCCAGGGTCTTGCAGGAGGAATGCTAATAAGTCTCCTGGACACTGAATCACTAGTTTTAATTATGAAAGAACTAATGTTTAGGGCAATTGTCTGGAGAAATTAAGGAGGACAAAGAAAACATCTAGAGAGCAGAAAAAAGTTGTTTCGTAATTTTTACATAGGATCACATACAGGAATTTAGCATTTACTTTCTTAAAGATCTTAACTCCCCTCCACTAAGTGTAGTTGAATGGACCTATTAGCCGGGCCACTGGTTCCCTTCCTGATACAGGTGAATGTTAGGATTACATCAACCACAATGGCCCCTGAAAGGATTGGCAGATCAAAGTTGTCAATGGTCAGTGGGAATTTGGTTTCAGGATGGGTTGGACCCAACCAGCTGACACTGGAAATGTAACAGTGCAGAAGGTGCTATCCAAGCTCATTGAAATGCTCACACTGAGATTCCACAGGTTGGTATTTTGTTGCATAACATTTAATATTCTCATGGCATAAAATTGATGGCTCAGGGAAGTTAAATTTACACATTACAGCAGGTAACTCATTTCCCTTCTGCTTCTCACATGAAAAGCTTTCCCTAACTTTGCCAAATTACTGCAGGCAGAAACCACATGAGTGATAAATGATGTCATAAATAAATACCATCATCTCAGCTACCATGGGCTGGCTGAGAAGTCCCAGGAAGTGGTCTCTCCATGCTTACTGACTTTGTTAGGCAGGTGGGATTCACATAGCGTGATTGTTGGCTAGCAAGCCCTCAGTTCTCCAAGGAGAGTAACATTAATTCTTGCCTTTTTTTTTTTTTTTTTTCTGTCTTTGTCTGACAAGCAAATCTAAAATTCGGATCCTAGGAAAATCCTTCTGCTTTGTCTGGAGTCTTCCTTTTGTACCTTTAAATCTCCTTTATGGTGTCCTGCCCTGGAGTGCGAGCCCTAGGTCCTGGATCTGCCAGCAACTCCTTATGTCACACTGGGCAGTTTGTTTACCTCTTGGTGATATGGTGACCTCATCTATAAAGGGAAGGTTTTGTCCTGATTAATCTCTAAATTCCTTCCAGTTCTAATAGTCAGCAATTCTTATTCATCTCTTTCTTCCTCTTGTCTCTGAAAACAAGCATCCCCTCCTGCATTCTCATCTCTCTTCAGGATAGTTTCCATCCCCTACCTCCCCACCCCTAGGCCCTTCTCACATCATCTGTTAGCATGAGGTCTTTCCTTCTTGCAAAGTCATGGATGTCATTCAGCCACACATTGTGTTCCCACCTAAGTGCCCCACAGGAAAGCACCTTCTCATGTCTACTTAATTTCAAAAATAGTTTTTAAAAGATATATTTAGTGGCAATTAAAATGGGCCTGTGTTTACAAGCCCTGTTCCACACATTGACAGTAATATGATACCTCTACTGGCTCCAAATGAGTAAGGAGAAAAGAACAAGAGATCTGGAAAATGGATGAGAATTTGAAAGAACTGATGTGTCACCGCTGAAAGCAACTCTAGGTGTTTGTGCTGGTCCCAACTCTTTAAGCCAGGACAGAATGGGGCACTCATCTCCCAGCCCACCCCACAATTTCCCCTGGGCCTGTTTCCCCATAGGGAGCCAAATACGCCAATTGAGTTGAAGGCCACCTGGGACCTCTAGCACAGCACCCACTCTTGCTTGTTTCCAGCCAGCTTTCATTCCAGTCCTTTTTGCTACAGTTCAGAACTACTGACCTTTAAAAATTCAAGCTGAACCCTGTCTTGATGGTGTTTGCAATGCTCTCTCCACCACCTGGCCTTTGCTTTTCTCCTATAAAAGTTGTCTTGCTGTACTTTCTTACTTATCAGCATCCTAAGTCCCTTAAATAAAAATGTCCTGTACTTGTCTTGGCCCTGAAGCATGAAACACTGTAGCACATGAACTGAATTATCAATATGCCAAACAGCCAATTCGCTGAAGTCAAATTACCAAAAATTTGATTCACCAAATAGAACAATAGCTCTAATATTAATTCTTTGGTAAATATTTTTACTTACCAAAACTAAGGTATTCAGACTCTTTATAAAGTATGGTACAATTATTTTAAAATTTGTGAAGATTTCTTCTTTTCTTTTCATTTAGGCTGCTTATGAAATTTAGTAACTGATTATCACAAACTTTTCTGAATATCAACTGTAGCCATATGAAAACTAAATTCTCTTTTGTCTTCTCTCCCAAAGGTGAGAAAAAAATATGGTACTAGCTATTAAAGTGCCCATTTCTTCCCAGGCCAAAAGACTAGGAGGATGTATTTTTAGATGACAACAGTGATGGCAGGGAGGTGGGATTGTGAGTGATTTTTAATGTCACCTCCATGTTTTTCTGTATTTTCTAAAAGGAATATATATCACCTCTATAAGCAGAAAAAATTGCAATAAATGTTAGTAAAAACATCATAATAAGTCCTATACACTGACTTCAGAGAACTCATATTCATGAGTTCTGTGTCATGACTATGATGCAGAAGTATTATATAGATAAACTTCAGAGAACTTTAGAATATATAAAGAAGTCTACTTTGGGAAGTGTGAGGGAAAGGTTTTGGGGCAAGATATTTGTGCAGCTATGCTGTTAGGTTTTTAAGTGAGCATTTTGCAGACGCTTCAGGTAAAGGCTTCATTTCCACCACCCCACTCCAGTTCCCACAGGGAGGAAGGTTCACTTGGGTAATCTGACTATGATCTTCTGTAATACCATTTTTTATTACAGAAGAGACCATGGAGGGCTTGGAGCACTAATAAGGAATAAGTCAAGGAAGCATCATTGGAACTGAAGAGAGGTTCTGACATTCCCCCAAAGCCTAGAATCTCCAGTTCAAGTCTAATTTGGGAAAGAAAAATTTTTTATGTTGAATTAACCTGATAAAGTTTAAGGGGAGAAGAAACAGTAACTGCTTGGGTTACAAAATCATTCCCAGATGTCTTGGTTTCAGATTCAAGGACAAAATGAGGCCAGATCTGAATTCATTAACTTTGTTTTAGATGGAATGTGAGCCTTTGGGGCTTCTCTGTACATGAGGGCAGGGCAGGTGAGACAGTGAGTGTGCTGATTAATGTGCTTCACCCACACTTGCTTGGCGTCTGCCCACTGGAGGCTTAGGTCAGCACATATTCCCAAGCCAGTTGTTGGAAACAAGGGAGTAGAATTGCTCCAAACCTCTCTCTCCCCAGTGAGAATCAAACCAAGAAAATTAGTATCACAGTAAATTTGCAGACAGAACTCCGGTAGAATCAGAAAAGCTTGAAATGGGGAGGAAAACAAAAGCAAGGTTGAGTTTTGTTGGATGAGTGGGATTCTGCTCTCTGGTGCTTCTAAGCCTCTGCTTAACTACTTCCAAGGAGAGGGGGATTCATTCTTACATGTAAGGTATCGTGATACCGTTATGGTAACCTATGACTGCATTTGCCCAGGTCATCCTAGTTTATACCCATTGCCAGGATTTAATTATTAACACTGTCGCCTTTCATTTTCAAATTGTCCAAGTTTAGGCAATATAGCTTATGGTCCCTTCATGATAATAAATCACCTCCATAGCTAACATTTACTAAGTGCTAATCATGTACCAGCATTTCTGAGCTTGGTGCTGATGACATTATCACCATCATCCTTATGGCTATCATCACTAGCCCAAGATTACATGCGTGTCATTAGGGTCAAAGTCAAGATGCAACAACAGGCATTTGGATTCACATTCAGAGTATTCAGTGGTTCCCCCCAAGCCCCTAAGGTATACTACCTCTGGGCTTCCATTTGACGACTTGGGAAGAAAAAGATCTATATCCCTTTACAGATCTCCCAAATCTTCCTACTGACTTTCTCACTAGTGGTCAGTTGCAAGGAAGAGACTGATATTCTGGAGGCCTTTTAGTATCCCAGATACCAGGTTACATGAAGCCAGTATCTTCTCCATTTGTTAGATCAAGAACTCAGCTGTACAAGCTCAACTAATCCATCCAAGATCATGCTGACAGCAAGTTGTAGAGCTAAGATTCACACCTGAGCTGATCTGATTTCAGTACTTGCCTTCCCATTATACCATATTGCCTACTGCAACACATTCAATTTCTACAACCATTTGCAGATTGGAAAAAGTGGAGTAGCAATTCTCCCTAAATGCTACTATCATCGTAAGACTGCTAACCAAGGTCAAGAAGGAAGCAACCTTTTTCATGAGTTGTTAAATTGACTCCTTTATCTAAATAGTCTCTTTCTCCTAGCTCAGGGAGACCTGTGACATCCATCTGCAAATAGACACCCCACTAGTATTTCTCTGAAATATTTCTGGACCAAAGAGTCTGAGCAGCTTGTAGTGTTTAGGCTTCATCCTTCCCTTGGCATGGACCTATTGTTCATATACCAATTAAGGATAGCAACCAGGTTTAAATAACTGGTATGCATTCATTCAGTGAATAATGCATTTAATGCTAGAAATAATAATTTAAAAGCTTATATACATTTATTCACTCATCCAAATAATTATGTATGAATTTATTTATTCATTTAATGGGCACCTATTACATGCCAGACACTCTTCTAAACACTAGGGCATCAGCCAAGAGCAAAGGGGATAAAGCCCTGTTCTCATGGAGTTTATCTATTCCTACATAATATAATAGACAATGATAGTGCTATGAAGGGAACCCCAACAGGATAAAGAATAGAGAGTGGTAGGCAGGGGGCGGGTGCTAATTTAGATAGGAAAGTCAGGGAGGGCCCTTTCTGAGTAGAGACGAGAATGAAGTATGGGTACAAGCCATGTGAAGAAATCCAGAAAAGAGTTTCAGGCAGAAAGCAGAGCAGCTGTTCTTACATTGTACTGCCAGACCTTATGCTGAAAACTTTGCATACATTATCTCCTTTAATCCTCACAAAAGCCCTGTGGGGAAAGTACCATTATTTCCTCATTTTCTGTTAGCCACTTGAACCTTCAAGTAACCTGCTTAAGTGCACACCATTTTTAAGTGCAGGAGTCATGAGTTAAACCCAGACCTCCTGACTCCCAGACACCATCCCCACTGCAACTACTGAGCGATTGTACACCTTGGCCAGTCTGCAACACTTGCCTGTACTTTTTTTTTTTTTTTAAGTAGAGCCATGCCCAGTGTGGAGCCCAACATTGGGCTTGACCTCACAACCCTGAGATCAAGACCTAAGCTGAGATCAAGAGTCGGACTCTTAACAACTGAGCTACCCAGGAGCCCCTGCCTGCACTTTTGATGCAAGATTGAGAGAATGATCCCTAAGAAAAATGATAACAAAGCTTGCATCATCCCTCTGATTCTGGTCCTTTGTAATGCTTTTGATTACAGAGGAGACCCAAGAAGGTTTGGAATGCTAGTAAGGAGCAAGTTAAGGATGCCCATGGGTCCACAACTGTGGGGAGTTTAAATCATTATGTCCCCAGGTACACCAGATATTGGACTGTGGCAACTTCTAGAGACTTTTGCTCCAGAGACCCTCCCTCAACTTTGTGGCAGGGCCCACATCTCAGGCTCTTCCAGACACGCAAGAACTTCTTCCACATGACTTCCCTGTAAAACAAGCAAGATTTTCCATCCCTCCACCTCATTATTTGTAAGGAGTGGCTTCATTGTTTCTCTGTATGTAAAGGCAATACAAGCCCATTTTAAAAACTATTCAGAAAAAGGGACACCTGGGTGGCTCAGCTGGTTAAGCACCCGCCTTCAGCTCGGATCATGATCATAGGATCCTGGGATGGATCCTGCTTCTCCCTGTCTCTCTGCCATCCCCCCAACTTGTGCTCTCTGGCTCTCTGTGTCAAATAAATAAATAAAAAGTTTTTAAAAATTAAAAAACCCCAACTATTCAGAAATACATAAAAATAATAAATAATAAAACCATCCTTCTTCACAACATGGAGAGATAGCTAGTAAACATTCTGGTTCATATTCTTCCAGATTTTTTCTATGTAAGCACATACATATAGTTCTTTTTTTAAATAACCATTTGGTCATTTATACATACCTTTTGTTGCTTGCTTTTTTCTCATAAAAATACATCATGAATGTCTTTCCATGTTAATATATGTATTTCTACATTAACTGTTTTAAGGGCTACACAGTATTCCATGATAGCAAAAATCAGGTAAATCATGTCAAATGTCCCATACAGTGGACACTATGACTGTTTGTAGTTTTCCACAATCATAAACAGCCCTTAAATAAGCATTGTGTTTTATATATCCTCATGCTCTCTGATACTGATTTTTTAAAAATAAATTAATAGCAGTGGAATATTCAGGCACACATTTTAAGGTCCTTGACACAAGGTGCCACATACGTGTATAGAAACATGGTAGCAACTGCCACTGCAGTTAAGGGAATGGAGCTGGATTAACTAGATTCAAATCCCAATTCTGCTGCTTTCTGGCTGTAGGACCTTGAACAAGCTACCTAGCCTCTCTGTAGTGGGCCAGATGGTGGCTCCAAAAAAGGTATGTCTACGTCCTAACCCTATAATCTGTGAACATAACTTTATTTAAACAAAGAGTCTTTGCAGATCTAATTAAGTAAAGGATCTCAAGGTGACATCATCCAGGATTATCCAGGTAGGCTCTAAATCCAATAATAAGTGTCCTTGTAGAAAAGCACCAGAGGACAGACACAGATGGGGAAGGAGAGTACCACATGAAGGAAATAGAGGGATGTAGCCACAAGTCAAGGAACAATGGCAGGTACCAGAAACTGGAAGAGACAAGCTTTGGAAATCTCCTTAAGAAACTCCAGAGGGAATATGGCCACATGGCTTGATTTCAGACCTCTGCCCTCCAGAACCAGGAGATAATACATTTCTGTTGTTTTATGCCACCAAGTTTGTGGTAGTTTATTATGGCAGCACTAGCAAACCAATACACTCTCTATACCCAGTGTTCTTAACCATAAATGGGCATATGGTACTACTTCATAGGGCTGTCACGAGAAATAAATCAATACACATAAGGTAGTTTAGAGCAGTAGCTGGCACATATTAGGTACTCTTGAAGCGGTATTTATTATGATTGTAATAGTTGTGTGACCTTAGTTATGTTTGATCCCCTGGTTCTTTCACCTGTTGAATAGTAATAAAAATACTCTGACAACCACAAAGTTGGAGTTTGCTTCTTTCACTTAGAAATGGTCAAAGAATTTCTCCAATCCTCTTCTGTCCCATGAACTACTAATTTGGTTGCAAGCCTCACTGAAGACAAGTCACAGACTGCCAAGTGTGGTGGTTGAAAAGGTGCCTTGTACCCTTGACCTGACAAAATGCTCTGTCCTGGGCACTGAGATGCTTTGGAGAAGGCAGGTCTTTCTCTTTCTCTTGATTGCCGTGTAGTATGGCTGGGGGCTGGGGAGGGTGGCCTCTGAGCCAGGTCACTTGTGATGAGGAGGAGGCCTTACCCTCATCATCAGAGGCAAAGGTGGATAACACAAGGTGGAATACACAGCAGTCCTAAATCCCTCTCTGAAACTCTCTCTCCACTCCATCCCTTGCTAAAGAAGTCAGAGAAAGGGTAAAGCCTGTAATTACACTTGAAGTAATTAGAATCCTGCTTAATAGAAAGCTTAAGATGAGAAGCCCAAACCAGTAGATCACCCATTGCTCCTGTCATTCTGAATCATTCACCCCAGAGCTTTCCTTCTGTAGGTCTCCCCTGGGGAAGCAAGGACTGTACTGAATTTACATAAAATGTATGCACACACGCATGTCACATGTCCTCTCCCCTGAATACCTGATAAAGCTTCAGCATGTACCTTTCTTCATTCCTACAACTTTGCCCATTAATGAAAGTCTAAATCAGCAGAATAGATTAATTTAAAAGCCCTTTTCCAAATCTTTAAAATCTGATTGTATTGTAATAAAACTGTCTACATTCAATTCTCACTTTCTAGCCCAGTGCTTCTCAACTTTAATATGCATGCAAATCACCTGAGGATCTCATTGAAATTCACATTCTGATTCAGAATGTGTAGGGTGGGCCTGAGATTCTGCATTTCTGACAAATTCCCAGGCCATGTGGCTGCTGGTGCTGCTGGAGGGTGCTAGGTAGGGTAAGGTAGGGATGTCAAACATAAAGAGCCAAGGGGAAGCTCTTCTATGTCCCACAGGTGACCACTTGCCTCCTACACAGCAACTAATGAAAACTTCTAATGTGGGTCTTGAAAAATGAATACGATTTGCTAGCTGTGGAGAGAGGGTATGAGTCATCCTAGGCAGAGGGAATAGCATAAGGAAAAGCACACTTGTTGAAGGTTTTTTTTCGTTTAGTGCATAGGAGAGGCCAAAGATCTCAGGAGTTACACTCTGTTTGGACAAGATTGTGGGTCCTTTAGGTCAGCAGTGAGAACAAGACAACCAGGAAATGGAGGGAGAACAACAAGAGAAATCCCTTCTAGCATAATCTATATCTTGAGCAGGTCTGATTTCTACCACCTGAAGTGATATTGCCCAGAAGTCCTGGGGAGGAAAATGGATAGGTGGGGATTCCCTAAAATGAGTCATCACTAAGGCATCATTGCATCCTTTCCTGAACTTTGAACCTCATCATGGGCTAACTCCATCCATTAGTTCTCTGTGTTTACAATTACAAATTGTCACAAACATGGTGGCTTAGAATAGTACAAATATATTCTCTCACAGTTCTGGAGAGACAGAAGTCTGAAATCAAGGTGTCAACAGAGTTATGTTCTTTCTGAAAGCTTTAGGGAAAAATCCATTCCTTGCCTTCCCCAACCTCTGGTGGCTGCCAGCATTCCTTAGCTTGTGGCCACATGACTCCAAATATCCAGTGTCCAGGGTCCAATGTCTAGTGTCTTCATGTCTCTCCCCACTCCATCTTAATGGTTTTTTCTCTTCTGAGTGTGTGTTATCATATTCCCCATCCCCTGGTTCTCTCTTATAAGGACACTGGGATTGCATTAGGGTCCATCCACAATAATCTACCCATTTTAAGATCCTTAACTTAATTACAGCTATAAAGACTTTTTTTTTGCCATATAAGGTAATATGCAGAGATATTAAGAATTAGGGTATGAATATCTTTGGGGGGTCAATTTTAGCCTAGCATAAGCCAAGATTGCTAAAGCACTTGGTGTCAGAGTGCAAAGCCATCAAGAGCCTAGTCTCTATAAATTAAAGGTCTTCTTTCTGTCTTCATACTCACCAGTCTCCTCATACTCATGCCCTTCTGATCTACAGTTCCTGCCACTCAGAGCATCATCCCTCCCCTCTGACTCTTCAGTTCTCTTCCAGAAGCTCTCAGGTCAGGAGTAGTTTCTTCAGAAATGCCTTACCTGACCTCCTGGATCAGGCCTGTCTTACTTCATGGCATGATTATGCTTCTCCTTGCAAATTTGTCATGTGTATTGTGTGGCTATTTCTGAGAGGGCAGTGCTCCTGCCTGCCTTGTGTCTTCACTATATTTTCAATGCCCATCACATAATATTCAACATATATTTATTCAATGATGGAATGAATCCTGGCTTCAACTATTATGAGGTATGTGTATTTTAGCTTGTTAGAGCTGCCATAACAGAATACCACAGACTGGTGTCTTAAACAACAGACAATTATTTTACCATAATTCTGGAGACTGGCTTCCAAGATAAAGGTGACAGCAGGGTCAGTTTGTGGTGAGGCCTCTTTTGCTGACTTACAAGCAGTTGTGCTCTATGGCCTCACATAGCCTTTCTCCTGTGTACATATGCAGAGAGAGAAAGTTCTCCACTATATCTTCCTCTTCTTATAAGGACACTAGTGCTATGGGATTAGGGGAGCTGCCCCTAAATGAGGGGGGGCTCCACCCTCATTTAACCTTAATTATCTCCTTAAAGTCCCTACCTCCAAATACAAGCACTTTGTGGTTTAGGACTTGAACATATGAATTTTGAGAGGACACAATTTAGCCCATAACATTATGTGACCTTAGATAAAACTCCTTATTTTCTCCAAGGCTTGCCTCTGTCATTCCAATTGCTTGGGGGAAGAAAGAGGGTTGATCATTAAATAACAGCAACGAGATAACATGTGTGAAGCACTCAACATGTTATCTAGCACAGAGGAAAAGTTTGGGTTGTCTTTCCCAGAAGCAGACAAAGACTTGAGAGCAGGTAGATTATTTGGGAGGTGAAGGAAAAATCAAAAGGGGAGTGGAGAAGTGACACAGGAAAGGGGAAGTAGCCAAAAGTAAAGGGTGCATTGTCTAACAAATCACCACTGGAACAACTAGAGCTTCATCCCAGGGGGGAAACACAGTACCTATGTAGAACAGATACCACAGAGTCACCCCCACCTCCCTGGGGCAAAAGAACTGGGGGATTTCTGTACCAAAGTCCATCAGTCATTGGTTGATGTTCACTGCCAAGGGTATTAATCCTCCTCACTTTCAGCCTGCCGCACCTGTAGACAACAGGCAAGGATACCAAAAAAAATCTTTAGGCAAGGAGATGCCAATGCCAGCTGTGGGAAGCGCTGCCAGCTTTGCAGTAGTAAAGCCTGAGAGGATCTGGGCATGTCTTCTCTCTCTGCTAGTGAGCCATCAGGAAACTTTGAGTGTTTTCTGTAGTGGTGGTCATAGTAATTGCTAGTTTGCAAAACTAGAGATGCTCCTTGACTAAAGGTTGTGGTATCAGGCAAGTGTAAGAAATATTTCTTACCTGGATGTACTCAGGGGCATTTGAAAATAAAGCTTTGTTGATGTCCTGCAGTTGAGCTATCAAACTTTTTCTGATCCTGTGATTTCCAGACTTACTTCCACAGAGTTTTTTCTTGTTGTATGTACTTTCCTTTTAAGAAATAAAAGTTCTCTGATACATGCTTTGGAGGTAATCAATTCTGATTCAGACCGGAGATGTGACTGTCAATACTGTAAGGAGGTTTCTCATCTGTTCACCACTATAGCCTCAGAACAGTGCCTGGCACAGAGAAGTTGTTCAGTAAATGTTTTTTGTTACAACAAAGTCTTAAAGAAATTTCAAAAGAGAATCTGAAGACATTTTCAGTAAAAGCAGTCTCACAAAAAATGACTATCTAGTCCCCAGAATTACTGTTTTATTTTTTTAAGACTTTATTTATTCATGAGAGACAGAAAGAGACAGAGGCAAAGGGAGAAGCAGGCTCCATACAGGGAGCCCGATGTGGGACTCAATCCCACGACTCCAGGATCACATCCTGAGCCAAAGGGAGGTTTAACCACTAAGCCACCCAGGCATCCCAGAATGACTGTTTTAAAAGACTTTGAAAGAAAGTTCAGTTGAATGTACACTTGTTGAAATATTGGCCAAAGTACTTTTTATTCTCCTGGCTTTGTTACTGTTCACCCAAATGAAACAGTGGACTTTCCTGAAAAATGAGGACCCATGCTGTTAGAATATTTTCCACTTCACAAGGAAAGAAGCACTTCCTCCCCTGATCCATCTGTAAATGCAGAGCACACATGGCACTGATGTCCTTCTGGTCCAACTTTGCTAAAAAGAATGTTTCAACTTCTATTTCCTCCCCCTATACTTCACCTTTTTGTTGAATGGTAAGGTTTGCAATTATGACCCCACTGTAGGGTGGAAAAGAATCAAATTAGAGAGCTTCTATCTTTAGTCTAAAATGAGTTCCAGTAGGCAGCATATAGAGGATTCTTGGTTTTTTATCCATTCTGTCATCCTCTGTCTTTTGATTGGAGTGCTTAGTACACTTATATTCCAAGTAATTAATGAGAGAGATGTACTTATTGCCACTTTATTACTTGTTTTGTAGTTGTTTCTGAAGATTTACTGATTCTTTCTTGTCTTTCTCTCTTCCATGTTTTGCTGCTTTAATGATATACTTGGATTTCTTTCTCTTTATTCTTTGCATATTTATTATGGTTTTTATTGTTTATTTATGGTTTTATTGTATTGTTTATATATTGTTACCATTATGTTTGTATATAACTTCTTCTGCATATAGCAGTCTATATTAGGTTAATGGTCATTAAAGTTTGATCCCATTCTTTCTCTGCTCCTCTTCATATTTTAGATATGATTTATTATATTTTATATCCTTTTGGTGAGTTCCTTAACTGATTTCTTTTACAGAAATATTCATTTTTACTGCTTTTGTGTTTCCTTCCTTGATACTGTATCTTTTTTCTCTTCTTTCCACTCTTTAATATTTCTTGTAGGGCTGGGTTAATGGTCATAAACTCCTTTAGTTTTTGTTTTTCTGGGAAACTCTTTATTTCTCCTTCTATACTAGATAGCCTTAATTGGATAGAATATTCTTCGCTGCAGTTTTTTCCCATTCATCATTTTGAATATATCATGCCACTCTCTTCTAGCTTGCAAAGTTTCTGTTGAAAAATATTCCACTAGCCTTATGGATTTTTCCCTTGTAAGTTACTGACTTCTTTGGTCTTGCTGCCTCTATATTTTTTCTTTATCACTATATTTTGCAAATTTAATTTCAATATGTCTTCGTGTGGGTCTGCTTTTGTTGATTTTTGTGGGAGTTCTCTATGCCTCTTGGATCTGGATAGCTGTTTCCTTCTCCAGATTAGGAAAGTTTTCAGCTATTGTTTCTTCAAATATATTTTCTGCCTCCTTTTCTCTCTCTTCTTCTTTTGGGAGTCCTATAATATGAATGTTATTACCTTTGCTGGAATCACTGAATTCTCTCTAAGCCTGTTCTCATTTTGTATAATTCTTTTCTCTCTCTTGTTCAACCTGATTATTTCCATTACTCTCTCTTCTAGGTCATTAATTCATCCCTCTGCTTCTTCCATCCTGCTGTTCCTTCCATCAAGCATGTTTTCAATTCATTCAGTGAGCCCTTTATCTCTGTTATGTATTTCTTATCACTGTAGTAAGGGTCTCCCTCAGGTCTTCCACTCTTTTCTCAAGTCCAGTGAGTAATCCTTATGATCTACAGATTTAAATTCTCTGTCAGGCATATTACTTAAATTAGAGGACTTCTAACAAGTGTATCCTCTTGCCAGGCAGAGCTGGCTGTTTTTTGGCCTCAAATGTCCTCTGACCAGATCTAAAGGCCTTTCCTAAGCCTTAGGCTAAGTAAATATTTTGGGAATATGTACTCCTTAAATGAGAGTTCCCATTGCATCATTACCATCATCATCATCATCACTTCAGCTGCAAGAGAGCCTACATGAGAAGTGAGATTTGCAACAAATAGCCTTTTCTCTATAAATCACTGACACAGCTGGCCATCCCCACCACTTTTGCCCAACAGTCCTAAGAATGGCAAGATCATTGTTTGTTGATCTTTATTACAATGAAAGCCTTGAAACCCTAATTATTACTCATTCTTTGGAGATGAGGGGCTGGGGGCTATAAAATAAGTTTGTTTGATTGCCTTCTTGATTAGCCATTTTATACCCAAATGCATGAAGGAATATTTCTGGGGAGATTGATTATCTTCTTAGCATGAGCAAAAGTCAGGAGCTGGAACACAATAGCATTCTCTTCACACACAACAAATGGGAATGTTGGCATTTCTAGATAAGAGTGAGGAAAGAGAATGTGACTATTCGAGTGCTTATAGTTAAGTCTCCCTTGGTCTTGCTTGAAGAATGAAAATGTGGATCTTGGAAGACACAGTCTGTAAAGACAGTATACCCATACCCACACCTAGTAATCCAATGAGTGGGTTTTTACAATACTGAGAGCATTGTTGGGGTCACTTGGAGTCATAAGGGTAGGATACCAAAATAAATGAAATAGTGACTATGCACAGAAGTATTTTGGAGGCCAAATTTACTTGGGAAATAGAGTATTTGCCTTTCTTTACTTTAACTAGATGTTGGCCTGGTTGCTACTTACCAGTGACCCTTCTTTTGTCATTTATTCATGTGTTTATCCTATTCCTCCTTGCTGAAAACCCCCTGGAGAGAAACTGTAAAGTCTTCCTAATATCCCTTTGCTCCTTGTTTCCTGTGTTTCTTCTGGGTTTTGGTTCATCTCAAGTTCAAAAATGATGTCTACATTTTTCTAAGAAATGGTAGCCTTTCTAAAACCAGTGATAATCTGTGAATGGGGAGGGAGTGGGGATAATGATTCTGACTACAGAAGAACTACTGGAACTTTCTTAATGAGTAGGGTGGGAAAATAGGGTGGGAAAATATGAGGAATTTAGATTCAGAAGTAATTATAAGAAGGAATGTCAATTCCTTTATCATCTGAAATGTTTTCATGTAATTTTATTGATAGCTGGCTGTGAATTTTAAAAAGCCAACAACTATGTTCTTAATCATTATGCTATACTGCCCTTAACCAAAGCCAGTGTCTTCAGATTTCTCCATTCTTGAGGTTTAACTTAATCATTTCTTTTAAAAATTGTTTTATTTTTAATTTTTTTGTTTTTTTTTTAAACTTAATCATTTCTTTACAGTCTTCTTCATGTTTACATATTGAGGGTTAGGCACACAAACATGAGATCCAGGGCTTAAAAGCAAACACAGAATGCAAATCCAGCAGTGAAAATTTTCTGAATCTGTTTCATGAGAGCCAGTCAAATGAAGCTAGAGATCAATTTATGGAGTCTGACCCTTGTTCAAATCTCTGCCACACTATCTTTTAGCCCTGTGGCTTTGGAAAAGTTACTTAAACTCTGTGTCCTATTTTTGTCACCTATAAAAAAAAGGAAATTAAAAATACCAAATTTGGGGGGAAATAAAATTAACATTAAAGTGACCACTAAAACAACAACGTTACTCAATTTCTCATTTCTTTCAGATTCTGTTCTCTCTACCTTACTTTATAGCTAGACTTAGTGAAAGAATCGTCTTCATGTGTTTGCTCCATTTCCTTCCCTCTTTCTCTCCTCTTCAGCCTACTCCAGTCTGTTTTCTGCCCAAACCTGAATACATATTCTTTGCTCCCCAAATTTAATGTCTTCGTCTAGTGTCCCTTATTTCAATGAATGGCACAACCACTTAATCCAATGATGCATTTATCATTTATCATACCTCCCTCTCTCTTCATATTCAGTCCATTTCCAAATTCCTCCCTCTTCTCTCCATTTCCATGACCACCACCATCTCTTGCCTGGAATACTGCAAAAGATTCTGAAATGGTCTACTCATCCACCCCACCATCTATCCATTTATTGTTCTCATCACAGCTAATGCATCTCTCTTTTGTGATGAGTTATATTTGCTTATTTGTCTTATCTCTGCCACTAGAATGTAAGTTCCATGAGGTCAAATATTGCATCTGACTTTTCCTACTGCTATTCTTAGTGCCTAGCACCAAGGCTGGCATATAGTGAAGGCTAAGTAAATATTTTGGGAATATGTACTCCTTAAATGAGAGTTCCCATTGCATCATTACCATCATCATCATCATCATCATCATCATTAGTAACCAGGTGATTTCTTACAGAAATAACTCTTTTCTCTTCATATTGCCAATTGAGAATCAGGATCTTTAAATCTGCTTGGCCTAGGAAAGTTCTGTGAACTTTTTGCATTTGACACTAGTACACTCAGTATTTTCATTGCTCTAACACAGACACAAAAAGATATAAGGATATCGGAGAATGGATTTGTCTCCCTACGTTTTACAGTGATTTCTTTTCCTATTCTGTAAGTAATATGTATATTTTTACCTATTGCTACATAAAAAATTATTCTTAAACTTGACAGCTTTAAAAATCCAGCATTTATGATCTCACAGAACCAGAAGATAGGGTGGCTCTGTCCTTTGGATCAGGGTCTCTCACAAGGCTCCTGTCAAGGTGAAGTTATCTAAGAGCTCAACTTGGGAGAATACCAGTTTCCAAACTCATCATGGGCCTGTTGACAGTCCTCTGGTTCTCACTGGCTGTTGGCTGGAGACATCAATTCCTTGCCATCTGAGCCACTCTATAGGGCTACTTACAACATTGCAACTTGTTTCCCTCAGTGCAAGGGCTCTGAGAGAGAAGAATAAGAAATGATGATAAGAAAAAGAAAAGAAAAGAAAGAAGAGAAAAGAAAATAAAATAAAAGAACAGAAAAGAAATGATCAAGAAGGAAGTCAGATTCATTTTGTAACCTAATCTCAAAAAGGATACCCCATCACTTTTCTAGTATTCTATTCATTAGAGGCAAGTTATTAGATCCATCCCACACTCAAGGAGAAAGAATTGCACAATGGCATGAATAGGACCATTGAGAGCCATCTTAGATAGAAGCTGTCTATTGCAAGGTGTGACTTTGTTCTCCCTCAGCAAGAGCACAGCTGTCATTTGATTCTTTTAAGCCTTTTCTCCTTTGAGAATTATGGGCTGCATCACCATCAGGACCTCAATGCCTTGCCATACATTTCCTTCAAAAAAAGGAAGAAAGAGGGTGTGGGCCAAGTTCTGTTTAGAATAGCTCCCAATATAATAGCAACTTTAGTTGTCATTGCATGTTGTGCATTGACACTGAATCATGAAAAGGACCTCAATTACTCCTTTTGGCTCGTCTGGGCATCAGTTTCTTAATGATTGACTTTAAAGCTTCGTAATGAATATATTAAAAATAGAACCCTAGAGATTATAGATATAGAAGTGTATATTTAGACCTTGGGTTTCTTTTCTTCCCTGTAGCCTATCCCCCACATTGCACAGAGGTTTTAGTGCCTTTTGGGATCATTTTGAAATTTTATCTGTTTTATTATAATATACCTGTTCAACATTTCCCATCTAACTTTGTTGTAATACTTCAGATTAAGCCACCTGCTAATTGACTGAGTCATCTGTAATTTCTCATGCCTTCACTCTTTTATATCACATGCTGTAAGAAAAAAGAAGGTAATAACTTGTATTTAGGAAAGGTTCATGGAGAAACTCTAGAAAATAAGTAGACATAGTTTTACAATTTCAAGTAGAGTTGTGAATGTAGAAGTTTATAAAGGAAAAATTAAAAAGTAGACCTACAATCATATAACTAATATCTCCATCTTTTGTTTCCTTTTATGTAGATCGTTTCCCAGAGAAAACTGTCTAAATCCTTGTTGAAGCATGGGAACACAGCAGGGAAGTCCTCCATCACGGTAAGTCCTCCATTAGCAGCCCTCTGTCCAGGTGCCCAGATGGAGTGGTTGGACCGAACTTGCCAATGGGAAGCAGACCCTCTGACTATTGGGAGTTGATACCACAACTGCTCAGCTTTCCAGAGTACTTCTCTCCTTCTTGTTTCTTTTTCCTTCTTATCTATTTTTCTTTCTTTTTCCTTTTTGCCAATATAATTTTGATCCTTCTACCCCAGGAAAAAGGGATAGAAAAAGGATTTGAAAGTGAGGCCATTCACTTCTACTAAGCATGTCTGCAATTAATAAATGTTTTAGTCGGGGACAAAGATGGAGTTGTTGAGAACAAAAAGAATATGGAATTGTCTGTGGTTCTCAAATCATCAAACTACCTATCCTTGCCTTTCTTTTTTTTTTGAGAATTAAAAATATGCACTAAAAGCAATTAGTTCAAGGTTAGGTTTGTTTTCTAAGGACCAGAAAGCTCACCATTTAGCTCTCCTCTTTGTTATGTTATTGTATTTGGTAGCCAGTAGCCACATGTGATTATTTCAATTTAAATAAAATTATTCAAAGTTAAATAAAAGAAAATATTCATACCTTACACTAACCATATATCACGTGTTCAGTAGTTACATGTGGCTGTGAATATGGGGAGGGAAACAGAAATCCAGATTCAATTGGCACAGAGATCCCCCAACAAACTCAACCCAAGGAGGTCCACACCAAGGCATAGTAATTAAAATGGCAAAAACATAGTGATAAAGAAAGAATTTTAAAGGTTGCAAGAGAAAAGAAGGCAGTTACATACAATGGAAACTCCATAACGCCATCAGCTTTGATAGCTGATTTTTCAGCAGAAACTTTGGCAGGCTAGTAGAAAGTGGCACAGTATATTCAAAGTTTTTAAAGGGAAAAATTTGCAGTCAAGAATATCCAACAAGGCTATCATTCAGAATAGGAGAAATAAAGAATTTCCCAGACAAACAAAAATTAATTGAATTCATGAACACAAAACCAGCCTTATAAGAAATATTAAGAGAGAGTCTGTGAGTAGGAAACAAAAACTACAAGTAAGAGTAAGAAAAACAGGAAGCACAAAAGCAAAAAAAAAATTAAGTATATCTGTAAATATTGGTCAAGAGAAGCACAAAATAAAAGGATGTAAAATAATGATACCAAATATCTGATACGTGAATGGGAGAGGAGGAAAGAATGAGTTCAAAATTAAGCTGATATATTTAACATCAGCTAAATATAGGCTGTTATATATAAACTAAATGGTGACCACAAATCAAAAAACAGTAATTGATATGCAAAAGAAAAAGAATAAATAATCCAAGTACTTTACGAAAGAAATCCAACTAATCATGAAAGGAAAAAAAAAAAAACACAAGAGAAGAAAAGCACAAGGCGTGATTACAATAGCAACCATAAAGCAAGTAACAAAATGGCAATAAATATACACAGATCAATAATTACTTTGAATGTAAATAGACTAAATGCTCCAATCAAAATACATAGGGTGATGGAGTAGATTTTTTTAAAAAAGATTTATCTATATGCTGCCTGTAAGAGACTTATTTCAGATCTAAAGACACACACAGACTTAAAGTGAAGGGCTGGAGAAACATTTATCATCCAAATGGAAGTAAAATGAAAGCTAAAGTAGCAATACTTATGTCAGATAAAGCAAACATTAGAACAAAGACTATATAAAAAAAAAGAACGAAGACTATAACTAAGGACAGAGAAGGATACATTATCATCATAAACAGTACAATCTAAAAGGAAGATACAAAAATTGTAAATATTTATGCACCCAACATGGGATCACCCAAATACAAGCAGTTAATAACAAACATAAAGGAACTAATCGATAGTAATACAATAGAAGTAGGGGACTTTAACATCCTACTTACATCAATGGATAGATAATCCAAGCAGAACATCAACAAGGAAACAGTGGCTTTGAATGACACACCAGACCAGATGGATCTAACACACATATTCAGGACATTCCAACATTCCATCCTAAAACAGTAGAATGCACATTCTTTTCAGGTGCACATGAAATGTGCTCCAAAATAGGTAACATATTAGGCCACAAAACGAGTCTCAACAAATTCAAAAAGACTGACATCAGGTCATGCATCTTTTCTGAAACTAGAAATCAACCACAAGAAGAAACATAGAAAGCACACAAATACACAGAGGTTTAATAACATGCTACTAAACAATGAATGGGTAAACCAAGAAACCAAAGAGAAAATCAGAAAATACATGTAGACAAATGAAAATGAAAATATAATGGTCCAAAATATTTGGGATACAGCAAAGGCTGTTCTTAAAGGGAAGTTTATAGCAATACAGGCCCACCTCAAAAAGCAAGGAAAGTCCCAAATAAACAACCTAACCTTATATCTAAAGGAACTAGAAAAAGTATAATGAACAAAACCCAAAATCAGCAGAAGGAAGGAAATAATAAAGATTAGAGCAGAAATAAACAAGATAGAAACAACAACAACAAAAAATAGAACAGGTCAATGAAACCAGGAGCTGGTTCTTTGAAAAGATCAATAAAATTGATAAACCTCTAGCCAGACTTTAGACTTACCAATAAAATTGATTAAACTTTAGCCAGACCCCCCAAAAAAGGATTCAAATAAAATTAGAAAGGAGAGAAATAACAACTGACACCACAGAAATACAAAAAATTATAACAGAATATTATGAAAAATTCTATGCTAGCAAACTGGACAGCCTAGAAAAAATGAATACATTTCTAGAGACCTATAGCCTTCCCAAATTGATCAGGAAGAAAAGAAAATTTAAACAGACCAATTACCAGCAATGAAATTGAATCAGTAATGAAAAAACTCCCAGTAAACAGAAGTCCAGGGCCCGATGACTTTACAGGTGAATTCCACAAAACATTTAAAGAAGAGTTAATACCTATTCTTCTCAAAATATTCCACAAAATAGAAGAGGAAGGAAAATTCCCTAGGTTGTTCTATGAAGCCATTATTCTATTGATACCAAAATCAGATAAAGTCATTACAAAAAAAGAGAACTACAGGTCAGTATCTCTGATGAACATAGGTGCCAAAAATCCTCAACAAAATACTAGTAAGCAGAATCCAACAATACATTTAAAAAATCATTCCCCATAATCAGATGAGATTTACTACTGAGATGCAAGTGTGGTTCAATATTTGCAAATCAATGGAATACATCACATCAATAAAAGAAGGGATAAAAATCATATGATCATATTAATAGATGCATAAAAAGCATTTACAAAATATAACATCCATTCCTGATAAAATCTCTCAAAAATTAGGATTAGAGGAAACATACTTCAGCATAATATATAAAAAAACCCCACAGCTAATGAATGTTATACTCAGTGGTGAAAACTTGAGAGCATTTTCTCTAAGATCAGGAACAAGATAGGATGTCCACTCTCACCACTATTGTTTGATATAATACTGTACTTCCTGGCCACATCAGTTAGACAAGAGGAATGAATAAAAGGCATCCAAATTTGTAAGGAAGATGTAAAACTTTCCCTATTTGCAGATGATGTGATACTATATAAAGAAAACCCTAAAAACTCTATCAAAAAACTACTAGAACTGATGAATGAATTTAGTAAAGTTGCAGGATACAAAATCAATATACAGAAATCCATGAGCCTACTGGTAATGAAGCAACAGAAAGGGAAATTAAAAAAGCAATCTCATTTACTATTGAACCAAAGATAACACACCTAAGAATAAACTTAACCAAGGTAGTGAAAGACCTATACTCTGAAAATCATGAAAGATATTGAAGATAACACAAACAAGTGGAAAGATACTCCATGCTCATGGGTTAGAAGAACAAATATTGTTAAAATGTCCATATTACCCAAAGCAATCATGCACATTCAGTGCAAGCCTTATCAAAATACCAGCAACATTTTTCACAGAACTACAATAGACAATCCTAAAATTTGTATGGAACTAAAGAAGACCCCAAATAGCCAAAACAATCTCAAAAAAGAGAAACAAAGCTGGAGGTATCACAATTCCAGATTTTAATTTATACTACAAAGTTGTAGTAATCAAAACAGTATTGTACTTACACAAAAACAGGCACATAGATCAATGGAATAGAATAGAAAGCCTAGAAATAAACTCACATTTATATGGTCAATTCATCTTTGACAAAGGTAGAAGGAATATGAAATGGGAAAAAGATAGTCTCTTCAACAAATGGTGTTGGGAAAACTGGATGGCTGAATGCAAAAGAATGAAACTGGACCACTGGCTTACACCATACAGAAAGAAAAGCTCAAAATGGATTAAGGGCCTAAATGTGAGACCTCAAACTAAAAATCCTAGAAGAAAGCATAGGCAGTAATTTCTCTGACATTGGATATAGCAACTGTTTTCTAAGTATGTCTCCTGAGGCAAGGGAAGCAAAAGCAAAAATAAACTTTTAGGACTTTCTCAAAATAAAAAGTTTCTGCACAGCAAAGGAAATGATCAACAAAACCAAAAAACAACCTACTGAATGGGAGAAGATATTTGCGAGTGACATTTCTGATAAAGAATTGGTATCCAAAATACATAAAGAACTTCTACAATTTAACACCACAGAAACAAATAAACCAATTAAAAATGGGCAGAAGACATAGGAGACATTTCTCCAAAGACAATATACAGAAGGCCAACAGACACATGAAAAGATACTCCATGTCACTCATCATCAGGGAAATGCAAGTCAAAACTACAATGATATATGATCTTACATGTGTAAGACTGGCGAAAATAAAAAACACATGAAAGAAGTGTTGGTGAGGATGTGGAGTAAAAGGAACCTTCATGCACTGTTGGTGGGAATGCAAACTGTCTTTGGTTGAGAGTTGCCCTTGGAGGGAAGTGAGGAGGTATTTATTGCCTGGTATTTCCTGTCCTGCAATAAGACAGGTTCCATGGGCAGAGGGACACTTGACACAAAAAATCTAATCAGCAAGTGGTTGGAAGTGCAGCTACTGTGGAAAACAGGATGGAGGTTCCTCAAAAAATTAGAGATATTTACCCAAAGAATACAAAAATAGTAATTTGAAGGGTTACATGCACCCCTGTGTTTATTGCAGCATTATTTGCTGGAAGCAGCCTAGGTGTCCATGGATAAATGAATGAAGAGGTGATATGTATATATGCATGGAATGTTATTCAGCCATAAAAAAGAATGAAATCTTGCCATTGGCAATGACATGAATGGAGCCACAAAGTATAATGCTAAGTGAAATAAGCCAATCAAAGAAAGACAAATACCATATGATCTCACTCATATGTAGAATTTAAGAAACAAAAAACAAAGGAGAAGATTTTTAAAAAGGAGAGAGAGCTAAACTAAGCACAGACTCTTAATATAGACAACAAACTGATGATTACTAGAGGGCAGGTGGTGGGGAGAAGGGAAGGAGGTAAAATAAGGGATGGAGATGAAAGAATACAGTTACTATGGTGAGCACTGTGTAATATTTGGAATTGTATTATTGTACTGTATACCTAAATCTAATATAACACTGTATATTAACTGGAATTTTAAAAATTAATAAAAAATAATTACATGTGAATAGGAGCTACTGTATTGGGCAGTGCAGATTACAGAACATTTCTATTATCATATAATGTTCACTTGGGTAATACTGGAAGTATTTCTAAAACAAACAAACAAACAAACAAACAAAAAACCCTGAAAATTTCAAGTAAAACTCCAGTATTTGAAACTTTGGCATCTTGTTATAAAGCCCTTGAGAAAGGTAGAGAAAGTGGTCTAATTATTGTGTAGACAAAAGGAAAAAAAAAGGTAGAAAAATGTACCAGGAAAATCTGAATTGCTGGGCGTGGGTAAATTGCCAGGTAGCAAACCTCCTGAGTTCTTTTGAACATTCCTTTTTACCTTGAAAGTGACCGATTCATTTTAAGAAAATGTATTAAAGCCATTTTTAAGGGGAAAATTCAAAAAGATTCCCTGTGGTGTAAGTTATGACCACTCTCACAAGCACTTACCTGAATTTGTTGCTTGAATATTTTAAATGAGGCATTCATATCAAGTTTTTTTTTTTTAACTTCCATGTTCAATCTACACAGATAGTTCAAAGAGTCTTTGAAGACCCCATTGGTGTTCTAAAAAGCCATGGATCCAAAGGCTCACTCCCAAAGCGCCCAAACCCAGAGAAGCTTTGGCATGGTGAACCCAGATACGAGATTTGCTTTTGGCCTTTGTTCTTTCCCAGAAGAACAATACCTAACCTTGCCACTTTTACTCTAAGACATTTTGAAGATTTTGCTTCTCATACTTCCCAGGCAAATTTAATCTCCTTCTTAATTTTATTTTTTTAAAGATTTTATTTATTTATTCATGAGAGACACAGAGAGAGAGGCAGAAACAAGACATAGGCAGAGGGAGAAGCAGGTTCCCTGAAGGGAGCCTGATGTGGGACTTAATCCCAGGACCCCAGGGCCACTAACCTGAGCCAAAGGCAGACGCTCAACCACTGAGCCACCCAGGTACCCTCTCCTTCTTAATTTTTTATTTTTTAATTTTTTCCTTCTTAATTTTAAATGTTTAAATACCTCTCTTAATCTTGGTCCTTGGATCAGAACAATGGCTTCAACAGCTTCTGGAAAATGCATAAAAATATGTGAACCTTTTTTCCTTTAGGTGATTGCTGAAGAATTATCTGGCAATGATGACTATGTTGAACTTGCATTCAATGCCCGGAAATTGGATGACAAGGTAAAGTGTTTGGCATTAACCTTACTGAAGGAAGTAATAAAGCTAGCACACAAAGTTTAATCAGATTTCCCCCTGCAGCTGTTTTTTTCCCTTTCAACCAACATTATTAAACAGATCAAAGATTTCAGAGAGGTCTGCAAAGTAAGGCTTCCCCAAATTGAGAAGCAATTGATGAGAAGGGGAAGGGACTATAATTAAAAGAAGACAATTATGTCACACCAATTTGTTCCCAAACGCCACAGGTCAATAAGCACAGGTAAATATGGTTTAACCCCATTGCTAGGGACATTTCATAAGAAAACAGATGACATGAAAGGGGAGAGAAGTGACATTTATTAAGCACCTATATTTTCCAAGCACAGGGTTAAGAGCTTTGCATGCCTCATCACATTTAATCATTCTTATAACTCCCATGTAGCAGGCATTAGTAACTTTGTTTTGCAGATGACGAAACAGTTCCAAAGAAGAAGTAACTTGTCTAAGGTCACTCCATGTGTTAGTCTAGATAATCCAAGAAACAGATACCGAAACAGAATTATTCATTAGATTTTATTAGGAACATAGGGAAATCTGCAGACCATAATGCAAGTCTTACCATGAGTAAAGGAGAGAGCGAGAAAAGGGTGGGTAGCAGTGTCCTGGAATGCCATTCGGTCTAAAGAAGGCTAAGCAAGGCCATCAGGGAGTCCTAGGGCCAATATTGGCCTGCAGGAAAGTATCATGTCCCCCATGCCTGCCTTAATATCCCCTGCACATGCAGGCACTAGCTGGGAGCGGCTGTTGGGAAGCCAGGGCTCTGTGCAAGTAGAGGGATGTATTTCAGGGCACAGCAGCTGAGGCCCTCAGTCATTTACACTCCCTGTAGTGGGAGGCGTCTCTCTAAAGCAGTTTTCTTGGCTACCATATCCTGCTAGTAAGTGGCTAAAACTGAGGATTCATTTCCATGTCAGTTTCATATATTTTTCTATTCTTTCTATTATATCTGACAACTTCTACCCAATGACAGGCCATGTTAATCTTATATTTACAGAAAAGTTCCTCAGTCTCCACCCCATATAGGGGAGAGAGGACTGTCCTGTCCACCTTCACCATATATTTGTGCTTTAAGTCAAAAAACACAGCACATTAATAAATGTATTCACAAAGGATTCTATTTTCCTAGAGCACAACCAGAGAACAGGGGATTTTTGGGGGTGGTATCACTTTTTCAAAAATTGCTGACAGGTATTAGGCTTAAAAAAGTAAAGCAATGTTTCAAGCAATTCCCAAAAGTCTCAGGTAGCCATATATATCCTGGCATATCTCACTCACTTTCATGTATGAACAGTACTCAGCCCATTAATAAGTTCAGTGGTTTTCTGAAAGTAGCTTGATGCCTATCACAATAGATTGAATGCAGAAACAGATACAAGAATCCTAGTGCCTTCTATTAAGCCATTAAGTTATTAAACTGATGTGTTTTGTTTAAAGATTTTATTTATTTATTCATGAGAGACTCAGAGAGAGGCAGAGACATAGGCAGAGGGAGAAGCAGGCTCCCTGCAGGTAGCCTGATACAAGACTTGATCCCAAGGAAACCGGGATCATGACCTGAGCCAAAGGCAGACAATCACTGAGCCACCCAGGTGCCCCTGTTAAACTGATTTGTACAAATGTAAAGGAATGCCGTTTTCCAACTATTTTTAAATTTAGAAAATATAATTATTTTCCATTAAAACACTATTTTGGGGGCAGCCTGGGTGACTCAGCGGTTTAGCACAGCCTTCAGCCTGGGGCATGATCCTGGAGACCTGGGATCGAGCCCCACGTCAGGCTCCCTGCATGGAGCCTGCTTCTCCCTCTGCCTGTGTCTCTGTCTCTCTCTGTGTCTTTCATAAATAAATAAGTAAAATCTTTAAAAAAATGCTATTTTTGTTATGGTGTATTGAGTTTGTCTTTATATTTTCAAAATGACATAACAAATGAATATTTTTTAACTTTCAGTTTTAGTTTATAATAGTAAGTATTGATAGATAAAATCTATGTAAACAAAAGCTTCTTGGGGTCCTAAATAATTTTTAAGAGTGTAAAGGAGTTTTAAGACCAAAGAGTTTGAGAACTGCTATTGTAGGATATACCAGGGAGCACTAAGTACTTTGCAAACCACAATGAGAGAGAAATGCCTCTTTTCTTTTGATAGAAATAGTCATTTTAAACTTGCCTTTCCAATATTGTCAGTAGACCAGCAGCCATCTACCTATGTTGGAAATCCAGAGTCCTTGAAATCTGTCTTCAATGGCAGCCACAAATAAAATAGATTAAGTTTGCAACAAATAACTTATTTACCTAATGTTAATGCAGCTCCCTTAATGGAGAGGTGGGCTCTAATTTCTAAAGCACATTTATTACATTAGCAGTGAGTTGGCAATTAATCTAATAAGTAAGTAGAGATATGAATGTAATCACTTTAGAACATTCAAGCTGACAAAGAATGTTCTTTCTCCTCTTTCCTGAGAAAGTATTCGTGTTGGTATGTGGAGACCACATGTGTATTAGTATCATTATAAAGTACATTTTCAGTGCTCCCACAATGCTAGACTGATGGGGTATTGTATAGACAAACAAATATGTCTCTAAAGTAGAAGTCAGCAAACTTTTTCTGTAAAGGATCAGATGGTAAGTATTTTAGACTTTGTAAGCCATATAGTCTCTGTCTCAACTACTCAGCTCTGCCTTGAAGCATGAAAACAACCATAGGCAATACATAAATGAATGAGTATGGCCATGTTCCAATAAGAAAAACAGTGGGCAGGATTTAGGCCACACATCAGAGTTTGGGAACTCCTGTTCCAAAGCACCATTAAATCTCTCCCTGCTAGGCTGATTTCACTATATTCAAGTATGCCTGCCTAAAAACTAAGCTAACCTGAGTTGATGATAGCAAGTTATGATTAATGAGCATCTACAGTATAGGAGGTGTCAGGTGTTTAACCTATATTATCCCCAAAACTCAAAACCATATTCCCAAAGGTAGAAATTATTTTTTCCACTTTACATGTGAAACATAGTAAGGTTAAACAGCTTGCCCAAAGTCATAAGGGTAGGAAGGTATAGAGTTTGGAATGACTCCAAATCTTTCAGATTATCTTTTCTTATTCTAAGATTCCGTTTTCAAGATCACCATCATAGAAATGCACTGCTTCCTTTTCTATTCCAAACCTCAGCTGAGTGCTTATTGCCCTCTTACATGACTAAATTTCTTTCATACTGAGCTAAAAGTGCAGAGTGATATGGCCTCCAAGTTATTAAAAATTTCACCATAGCAAAACTTCAATAAAGTACCTGTATCATTAGCCTTACTTGCATCAAGCTGTCCCAAGGGCCATCTTAATGCGGATGGTCAAACAAAAAAAGACAAAAATTCCAGATTGTGTCACGTAACCGTACAATTAGACCAGAGTTGTCATTTTTAAACTACAAATTTCTGAGTGTACATTTAAGATATTTTTGAGCTGCTCACGAATTGTTTTATTTACGGGAATCAGATGCCTTCTTAGTAGTAATCATCCCTGATAGTTGTGTAGTACTTTACAAACTGCCCTTGCACATTGTCTCTTTTATTGATAATAGTCATGGCCTCCACACTTTTTGAGTGCTTATCACTGCCAGGTGTTGGACTCAACATATTGCATGGATCAGCTCCTTTAATTCTTCCATAGTATGAGGAGGCAAAAGGTGTCATTCTCTTCAATTACTGACCAGGAAACTGAGACTTGAGGAAATTAAATATCTTGTTCCATATCATGCAGATTGTAAACGTGGAATCAGGATTTAAAAACAGTTCTTTTAAAAAAAAAATTATTTATTCACAAGAGGCAGAGAGAGAGAGAGAGAGAGAGAGGCAGACACATAGGTAGAGGGAGGAGAAGCAGGCGCCATTCAGGAAGCCTGATGTGGGACTTGATCCTGAGACTTCAGGGTCATGCCCTGAGCTGACGGCAGATGTTCAACCACTGAGCCACTCAGGTGTCCCTGAAAGCAGTTCTTTGTTTTCTTTTTTTTTTTTTTTTTTTTAAGATTTTATTTATTTATTCGTGAGAGACACACAGAGAGAAACAGAGATACAGGCCGAGGAAGAAGCAGGCTCCATGCAGGGAAGCTGATGTGGGACTCGATACTGGGTCTCCAGGGTCACACCCTGGGCTGAAGGCGGCACTAAACCGCTGAGCTACCTGGGCTGCCCCCTGAAAGCAGTTCTAAAGGCAGTGTGCCCATATTGGATTTTGAGTTACTTGAGGGCAAAGGTCATATCTGATCTTTCCTTCCTTGCTTTATAGTACTTCCACCTGACAACATCTCTGTGCTAACCCTAAATAAATAGTATCTTAAAAGGATGTAAAGTGAAATAGAAAAAGCATTGCAATATACTCCCCAGAGGGAAAAAAATGGTATTAAAGTGTATGTAAAGTATGATTACAAATATATACTTTTTCTTTTTTCATTCATCCATTCATTCATGAGAGACACAGAGAGAGAGAGGCAAAGACACAGGCAGAGGGAGAAGTAAGCTCCTTGCTGGGAGCCCTATGCAGGACTCATTCCCGGGCCCCAGGACCACACTCTGAGCCGAAGGCAGACGCCCAACCACCCAGGTGCCCTCAAATATATTTTTAAAGAAATAAAAGAAAATTTTGTCTAGATTCTAGGAAAATATTTACCAGAATGTTATTCATAGTTGTGGAATTATGGGTAAGAGTATGGGCCATTTTTTCCTTCTCCTTTTCTATATTTTCTATTTTTAAATAAAAATAACAAAAGTTTAAAATTATCAATGGAAGGAAAAAGAAAAAGTGTGGTCAGCAATTTTAAGTGCAATTCACCAACACATTCCCTGAGGGAGCAACAATCTATTTAAGGAAACAAAGCCTAAACCTCTTAGAGAGGAATCTAAGGGCATCTAGGAACAAGCTAATGTGGCTTATATCTATTATCAAAGGACGGTAAGAGGGAGGTTCCAATTTTTTAAGATGAGTGCTGAAGCAGAAATAAGGGGGAGAGGTGTATGAATGTTTTGAGTAAACATGTGGAGGTAGGAATCAGCTAGCAGTGTGTCTGGATGGGAAACGGGCCATTTTGGTAGACAAACAAGGTTTGCGGACAGACTTATTGACAAAAGCAGCCACTGTGGGTTCTTGACAAGACAAAGGCTGTGGTAATTTGGCACCTTTAAAAATAGAGCAGAAGGACTCTGGGTATTATGGTGCATGGTGCTTAGTTCTGGGCTAGGGTGAGAGGACTACAAAGGGGAAGATAGATATGTCTACCTCCCATCTTTTTTCTAAGATGCCCTAAGAAGTTTCTAGGCTGATATTCTTTTTTTAAAATATTTTGATTTTAAGTAATCTTAACACCCAAGGTGGGGCTCAAACTTACAACTCCAAGATCAAGAGTCACAAGCTCTACTGACTGAGTCAGTCAGGTACCCCAAGCTAATATTCTTTACTGTATAGAGCCAGTCATATTATTTTCCTGCTCAAAATCTGTCATTGGTTGCCAACTGCTTCCCAGGGCAGGTGCAAAGTCTTTGGATAAGTACTCAAGGCCCTTCATATCATGGAGCTGACTTTGCCAGGGTTGTCTCAAACAAACCCAGATGTGTAGACATCTTAGGCTGTAATGGAATTAACCTGCTCAGTGTGCCCCTCTGTTTGCTTTTTCATACCTTCGTGCAACCTGTTCTCTCCCTAGAAATATCCTCTTTACAACCATATTTTCCAGTGCAAATGCATCAACTCCTTCTCTCTTCTGTTGTACATTCATTCATTCATACTTAGCCTTGGGTTATATTTATTTGTGTACTTGTCTTACCACCAAAATAGATGGTACTTTGGAGGATTGAAACCAAGTTTTATCCTTCCTTATACATTAACATCAAGTTTGGAGATTCTATGATCAATATATTTCCTGAGACTATTTTGTTGAGCTGAAGACTAGAATGACTATGGGCTTCATTCTGCTTTGCTGTAGGCTAGAATTTCAGGGTGGAGGGAATCACCTGATGAAATATATAATAAAAGTGTGGTAACTAAGGCTGCTGCCCAGAGAGCCTCCTACTCTACACCAGGTGTTCGTATCATTCATTCATTTACATATGTATTCACTCATACATTCAGTAAACACTGAGTACCACTAAAGCCTAGACAAAATGGTAGAGATATAAAAGAAAATCAGACAAATTCCTCCATTCTGAAAGTTTAGAATCCATTGGGGGGAAAATAAGTTTAAAAGAAGGATATGGATATGTCTACTTCCAGTAATGAAGTACCTGCTTGTTTTACATTATTCTCCCACTGAGAATGGCTAGAAACACTGGATAAGATACAAGAGACATATGTTTGGGCATCCTCAGGCAGTCAAATTTTGAGGAGCCAAAAATGGAGAGGAGAGAAATCCGCTGAAGTAATTCAGACATTCTATCCAGATTTTCCACTCAAGGCACTTTCTCAAGGCTGATTCATAAAACACCATGGTTAGATAGGCTAAGAAGCCTAGCAGAAAATAGTTTCTAAGAAATAAGGAAACTGAGCCAAAGTCTTTGTCGTCTCGTGGGCCTAGAGAAGCAAACTGAAGTTCCGTGTTACTGAGACAGCTAGGGCTCAAGATTCATAGATGTTTTGGGAAAAAAACAGTCTGAGTGTCTTATCCTCCCAAGACAATCACCAATTAGCAAATAGCAGCATAAAGAGAAACTGAACAAAAAGCTAGAGCCAAGAGATTATGGCGCTGAACAGATCCTTTGAAAGTCTCACAAAAATTAGCACCGAGGGCATGTCAAGGAACAACAGCCCTTATAAACACAAAGCCTTTCAGTTATAGCCCTTTAAAGACAATATTCAAAGAATAAATGAATAAAAAATTTATTGTGTCTATAAAGATTTTTGAAGAAACCAATCTCTAAGTAGCTCAATCCTAATTGGATACAGGTTACTGCCCAATTCTAACTGCTTGCCAGAAGCTAAAGACTCATCTGAAGCCTTTATAATCTTTCTTACACAGTGTCTGGTATACCAAGAGGCAGAAACAAGAAACAGATAATAAAAACAGACCCATAGGTGATCCAGATATTGTAGTCATCAGACATAGGCTTTAACAATAACTCAATTAATATGTTTAAGACAACAGATACATTGCTTTTCAAACAACCAGCATTGAAATTGATCTTTGTGGAATACTTTGGATTTAACTCAACCAAGAATGTAATTCTCTAGGGACTTGGGGTTCAGATGTAGCTCATTCTAGCTAAAGGTAGATTACAGAGATAAAGAACAAAGCAGGGAAGGGTCAAATCCAGGGGTATGTGATTCAACGCATGATCAAATATGTGTAGGTGGGGAAAAACTAATTTTTGTTTGTCTATTTTAGGATTTCTTCAGTAAATCTGACCCATTTCTGGAAATTTTTCGTATGAATGATGATGCAACCCAGCAGCTTGTACACCGAACTGAGGTGAGAAGAGTCATCTTCAGCTGTACCATCCTATCCCCTAAGATGATAAATTGGCCTTTTTTGAGAAACCTCTTACATTTCTTGATGTCTATAGCTACACATTAAGACCTGGAGTCTTTACTGTCTTTAACCTCTGCCTTTTGTACCTTTTTTAATTATCAACTTAGATGTTAGAAGACCCTTTCACCTAAATTTTTCATTGTTGACCTTTAATACAAACAGCAGCAACTTATTAATAATAAAAATATGAATATTAGATAACATTCGATGAGAGTGATTAGATGCCAAGCATTGTACTAAGTGATTTATATGCATTATTTTGTTTAGTTCTCATAACAATCCCTTGACATGATTATTATTACCCCCATTTTATAGATGATGAACTGAACCTTTGGGAAGTCAAGTGACTTTCCAAGTTCTCAATAGTTAGCAAGAGATAGAGCAGAAGTTTGAACTGAGTTTGTTTGGCCTGAACTTCACTATAATTTAGGAAGCCAATCTGCCTCCCCAGTAAAAGTTCATACAGTGGACTGATGTCAGGCCTATTGTATGAACAGCTGTCCTATCTCAGCTGCCACTTGGTCTAGCTGCATTTCCTTCTCAAGCTCTCTCCTCTTTTTCCCTGGGGCCCCAAACCTTATCCCTTATTACCCCTACCACCACCCGGTACCATACACACACTCAACAACCAACCCCATTCTCTACTTTTATTTCATTTTATTTACAAACTAGTCCCAGAGAGAGTCTGTAGAGATGAGAGAAATGCATTGATAAGGAGGAAGTGGGGTAGTTGTGATGAAATAGCTGAGAGAAGACTGTTGGGTATACACACACGTGCATGCACACACACACATACACATGTACATACACACCAATGGTGGGGTAAGGAAGAAGGAGCCCTCATGACTTTCATAGGATGATATTGAGGGTGCCATGTTTGCTACTACCCCATATTAGAAATCCATTTCCATTTTCCTGAATTAATAGAGCTGCAAGTAGCATTAGGAGAACTTTTGTGTCGTATTTAAGATAGACAAGAATTAAGTAGTCTTGAATGGGCAAAGTCTATGGATGGATATCTGGTACATAGTTGGCATTTCATAAAACATGCTGAATAAATGAATGAAATATAGATAGTATGTCTGCCACATGTTATAGTACAATTTGATACTCTGGAATTTAATCCCTGGGGATTGGTTTGAGGTGCAGTAGTTTCCCTGAGTGGCACCTAATTGCCACCACCAAATAGAATCTTTTTCACACATACAGATTTCTGTGGTGGTACAGACTTCTTTCAGGAGAAGTGAGTAAACTTTGGTAAGAACTGGAAGTGGTATATCCATTCATGCTTTTGCTCCAGATAGTGAATGAGGGCTTTAAAGTGCAGACAGAAAGGAGATAGAGGGTATATTATTTGATTTCTTCACAAGATCCCCCTCTCCTTTGCTCCTGACAGCAGTCCTTTTCTCATTATTGGTATTGGTAAATTCTCATTCCCAAAAATCTCTAGAACTCCTCCCATACCTCATTGCTGAGGGGTTTCTGGAGTCTCACAAGAAATGTGATTGCAAAGTTTTCCAGTAAGTCAGCAACATAACAGTGATTTATTTGCCTTTCTTATTCAACATATATGAAATAAGTACTAGGCAATACTGTTCTCTTGGGGGAAGTACACACACACGCACACACACACACACAGATTCTTTTTTTTTTTTTTTTAATTTTTTTTTAATTTATTTATGATAGGAACACAGTGAGAGAGAGAGGCAGAGACACAGGCAGAGGGAGAAGCAGGCTCCATGCACCGGGAGCCCGACGTGGGACTCGATCCCGGATCTCCAGGATCGCGCCCTGGGCCAAAGGCAGGCGCCAAACCGCTGCGCCACCCAGGGATCCCCAGATTCTAATTTCATAGGAAATTTCTAGTTGCAACTTTGATCTGCTATTGAGATTTTCAAAACCATTGCAATGAAATATCATCACTTCTTAGTGTTTTTATATAAGGACGAGAACTTTAACTCAAACACTTTTATCTAACTTTTCTTCTCACTATCACTTTGATCATCCCCAGGGTATCAGGGCCCAAGACAAAGCCTCACAGGAACATTATTTTTATACCTTAATGCATTAAAAGAAATTTAATAATGAGTCCATGATACAATCAATAATTCATAGTTATATTAAGGAATCCAGGAGAAGAGAGAATCACTTATAAAATAATTATGTTATTTGGATAGAGAATTAATTTTTTTTATAATGCTGACTTCTTCTAACTAAAAATTTCATAGGAAAAAAATCAATATAATAGACTTCTATTTGACTTCATTTGTAAGTACCCTAGAGCAGTCGTTCTCAAATTTCATGCATCAGAATCCTATAGGAGACCCATCTCCAGAGTTTCTGTCAGTCGGTCTGGGTGCAACCTAAAAATCTGCACTTTTAAGGTGGTGCTGGTTCTCCTACTATTCTAAGGACCACACTTTGGGAACCCCTATCTTAAAGTACACAGTACACTCCTAGGCACAGAGTGGATTCTCATCCATTCTAAGCCCAGTAGAATTACTTGAATCATAGTGATGGCAGGCTAAGACTTGATTTGTATGGACCCCTGGGCAAGATTAATTAGTAAGCTGCTTTCAAAAGGATTTCACTGTACTATAGACTTAGTTCGTGACACTAAAGATCTGAAGATCTGCCCTATTATGCCTTCCTAGATAGATGGGATAAATATTCTCCTGGGATTTTTCTTTTAAAAACTCCTCTGACATGCACTCTGCTCAAACTCGAGCTCACGAGTTACCAAAACCCATTTAGTTCTTTAGTAGTAGAAATGACCTGCTACACTCTGTAGACCAGCTAGTCTTTAAGTGTAAGTCTTTACTTAAACCACCATGGGAATGACAGTCCTATAGAACTAGAGATCCTTTATCAGAGGCCAGAGGCAACCCTGCCTCCTCAATCCTAGCTCCCTTTGATGTATAACAGGTCATCTCCAGCATCCATATTCTGGACAGTATTACTGTCATTATTTATGAGACAACAGCCAGGACAGTGACCACAGGAGTTCTTCCCATAATGACCCACATAGTGGGCACCCTTAAAAGATTTGCTACTCCCAAGTTTTTATTAAGACACTATTCCAGGCTATTGTCCTTTTCATAAGCACCACAATGCTTCTCAGTTTTTATGTTGAAACTTGAAAATGTCAAGCATTTCCTCCCCAACCCAGCACTTCTTTCTTTTCTCAGGTGGTGATGAATAACTTAAGCCCAGCCTGGAAATCATTCAAAGTATCAGTCAATTCTCTATGCAGTGGAGATCCAGACCGCCGGCTGAAGGTCAGAAATCTATGTCTAAGAAATGCGATTGTTTATGTATTTAACTCTCTTCTTTCTCCTCATGTGAATGTTGGCAAATCCAACATTTTCGGTACCACTTCCCCAAATCTCTTAGCATCTTGATGGAAGATGCAAGAGCTATTTCTTCTGCAGGAGCCACTGAAGCTTATGAGATAGTCCAAGATAAATCCTGATTGTGTTATCTTAAGAGGCAAAATCCATGGCTTCTCAGAGACAAACTGGTAATAAATTCATAGTGCAATTGAGAGATATTAAAAATACAAACACTGCTGTATCAATTTATCTATTGTTGCATAACTGACAATCCAAAATTTAGTAGCCTAAAAAAGTAACCATTTCTTTAGCTTATGACCCTATGTATTGGCATAGTTGAGTTCATCTATGAGATTCTTCTCTTGGTCATGCTTGGACTCCCTCGTGTATTTGTAGGGTGGCTCTGCATCTGGGGCTTGACTGGCTATCATCTGGAATGACTGGGTATTTGAGCCATTTATCTCTTATCATCCAGAAGGCTAGCCTGGACTTATATACACAGTGACCTAACAGTTCCAAAAGAACAAGGACAGAGGTTGCAAAGTCTCTATGGTCTAGTCATAGAACTCATATGAGGTCACTTCCTCCATCTGAGGTCACTTTCTCCACATTCTGTTGGCTAGAGAAAGTCACATGGCTATCTCAGATTCAAAGGGTGAGGAAGTAGACTGCCTCTTGGTGAGAGGAGTTGTGAAGTAATGGTGGCCTTTTTTTGTCCAATGTACCACAAATGCTTTTTGGATATCATGGGAATATACAAGTTGGAAGAAAAGACACATCGTGAGAATGACCAAAGGACAACCAGAGACAGAATGCAGACTCCAGGAGGCATTTTTTATAATCTAAAGTCTGACCTTGCTTTTGCCTTGGAAGTCCAGAAACTCCAGGTTATCCATGCCCCCAGAGTTGATTCTACCAATTCAGGATGATTAAGTTAATTCAGTAGAGACCAGAGCCTATAAACTGAAAGGCCAATTAATTCATGTCCCATGAGAAACATGCCCATCAAGCCGATTCAGCATTCACAGTAGCTTAATCAGGGCATTTTCTCTACGTGGGCCAGCTGTCAGAAGGTTGCTGTAATAGTCTGAAAGCAGAGCCAGGGATAGCAGAACCTGCTGGATAACTGGGATGGGGAATGGCTTCAGACTCTGAAAGCCTGGGACCCCTACCTCCACTATGTGAAGATAGGTCCGTTAGGCAGACTAAACATTCATGTGGATCTCTCAGGGCACCTACTCCCCTGGAAACTGTTAGATGGACTTTGCCAATGTTTGTCTTTGTAACTTTACATTTTCCTCACCGTTTTGGCCCACAAACCTTTCTCATAGAATTCTTTTGATTTGTCAGTGCTGTCAGATTAGAATCCTGTCTGTTTGGTTAGTCCTGCCTTCTTTAATGTGACCTTATATATCTTTGCCTAATACTGTTCTGTGTGGACTTTGTGCTTGACTTCTCAGTGAACACACTTACCTCCATGCTCTTGAGGAGCAACTCAGAGTTGTCCCTAATATCTTGTCTCCTGTAAAACCTAAGATATTTCATGCCTCATTTGCTATCGGGACTATCTTTCATGTCAAAACCAGGCCTCCTGGCTGTTTGGGACTTCACACGTCAGCTCATATGCAGAATGCCAAGAGTTTCAGTCTCAGGCATGGGGTGGTTATTATCGCCTGTGTTCTGAGCAGCCCCCATCTCATTCCCAGTGAGATAATTGGCCCTATTTGGGGCAGAAATCAAATAATATGCCTACTAGCCATAGATCAACTTTGTCATAGGGAGTTATTAATCAAATAAAAGGGGAGGGTTGTAATAGCATGAATTAAAATGCAGAAAAGAAGCACTTATGGCCTTGTGAGTGTTCTGCAGTAGAGAAACAAGTAGGAATAAAGGAGATAGTGGATCATAGCTAGATAAGAATGAGAGAGAAAGAAATAGGGTATTGGAGAAGGAGAAGGAGAAGGAAGAAGGGAAGAAGGATCAGAGCTCCTCAACAGCTTCACCTTTGGCATTTGGCTTTTGTTGTGGGGGCTTTTCGTATGCACTCTGATGTTTAGCAGCATTCCTGGCTACTGGATGCTAGGATACTCAACCCGCATCAGTCTTATAGCCAAAAGTCTCTTCAGACATTGCTAAATTTTTCCTGAATTGTCTAATTACTCCTGCTTAAGGACCCATGGTTTCCAACTTAGTAAGCATCAGAATCACCTAGACAACTTGCTAAAACACAGACCGCTGAACCTCATCTGTAGAGTTTCTGATACAGGAGATCTAGGGTGGGCCTGAGAATTTTGCATTCTAATGAGCTCCTGGGTGATGCTGCTGCAGCTGGTTTTAGCCTACTCTTTAAGGATGCTGGTGTAGACATTTGCTTCTTTGTTTTTTCTTTCTTAAGAGTTATTTATTTGAGAGAAAGAAAAAGAGCACAGGTGAGAGGGAGAGACAATCTCAAGCAGACTCTACACTGAGCATTGGGCTCTGTCTCGTGACCCTAAAACCATGACCTGAGCTGAAACTAAGAGCCGGATGCTTAACCAACTGTCCCATCCAGGCGCCCCAACGTGTGCTTCTTCATGACCAATTTCCCATAGCCTAGTGTCTCCACAGCATTTTCCAGCACCCAATCTCCCCTTTACCACTGCTTTTCTGCCTGGCACTCATACCTATCTCTACTGTCCCAGCCATCTCGACTTTGCACACACCTTTGCACACAGCTTTCTCTCTGTCCGGGATGCCTTCCTCAGTCTGCTTTTCTTGAAACATGTCACTTCCTTTCAAGTCTCTTAAAACTCCCTCCACCTCCAGAAAACTTTCTTTTGCTTCTGTGGGATGGCTTCTAGCCTTCTCCACCTATCCCATTAAAATACCTCTCAACTTGTTTTGAAAATTTTAAATGAGACATTTTAAATGTCTTGTTTTGAAAATTTCTGTTTACATCCCTGTCTCCTCAGTAGCTGACTTGTTCTTTCCAGTTTGCTCCTTCAGGGTGAGAACCATGTTTCGTTCACTGCATATAAATATGTTTAGCATAGGACTTGGCACAGAGCAGATACCTGGTAACTTCTCACTGAGTGAATGGATAGAGGAGAAAGGAAAGTACTGAGAGATCAGCAGGGGATGTCTGACCTTACTGGGGTGGGGACTGATGTGAGGCAGAGAATGACCCACACCAGTATTTGGTATGGTGGAGTTTACTAGGTCACAAGGCCTATATTGTGCTCATCTGCTCACACTATCCAAATGCAGCTTATCTAAAGGGTGGGATAGACTTCTGTATTGCCCTGTATATGTATTCATTATTTTGTCACAAAGGCCACTGTGAAACTCTCATAATTCTGCCCCCAGCCAGCTTGCTCCAAAATGAAATGGTACCATATTGGCAGGCAGCATTTCTGTCCCTATGGGTGTCATTCTTTCTATCCCCCCAAAAATTAGAAAGTGAATTTAAAAATTTTTAATTTTAAAAACACTCTGTCAGGTGAGATTTTCAATCTTGGCAAAATTTTAACACTTAGGTCTTTGTCTCAAATGAGGCTTGATATCTTTAAATCTCATTTATTCAGGACGCACATGAACACCAAGTTCAAATAACTGACTTTTTATTTTGCTTTTATTTATTCTGTACCGCTCCTTTGTGTAAAACATAAAAGCATTCAAAGAAGCGTTTTTTCAGATACTGATGTTTTAACTTATTATGGAAATGTTCAAACGTATATAAAAGTAGAAAGATAATATAACTCCCCATGCCCAGCACACAACTTAAACAATTACTATCTCATGGCCAATTTTACTTCACACACACCCCGGAATAGTCATTTCCCCCCTACTCTTCCCACCAGATTATTTTGAAGCAAATCCCAGACCAGGGCAAATTCATCCGTTAAGCACAATGCCAGGGCCCAGTAGACTTTCAGGACTCCACGAAGACATTTTAATTTCTTTTAAGATTAGAAGGGAAAGACTGAACTTGTAAGATTGAATAAAATGTTTTTAATTTTTTCTCACCTCAGAAAGCAATGACATTTTTAGGATCCCCAAAATCTACTGTGGTGGGAGGGGGCAAAAATGCCGAGGGCCAATGAAGGTCATGATGTGGCCCTGTCTCAAATATCACTTCATCCCAAAATGCTTCAGCATGTATTTCTAAATCATTTTACAAACAAAACCATTATATAATATCTGATTATTAATCTAAGAATATTAACCAAATCTCCTTAATATTATCAGATATTCAGCCACTATTCATACTTGACTGATGGTCTGCCTCATTTATTAAAAAAAAAAAATGCTTTTTCTTTTTTTTTTTAAATTGGGATCTAAATAAGGTCCAAGCATTGCATTAGACCAAATACCTCTGAAGTCTCTTTTAATCTGTTAGTTCTTTCTCCTTTTTTTACCCCTTACAATTTACTTATTGAAGAAACCATGTTGATTTATCCTATAGCATTTCTCACATTCTTGTTTCATATTAGTGAGTATTGGGCTTGATCAGATTTGGGATCTGTTTTCTAGCAAAAGTGTTAAGTGATGTGGCTTTCTTACAAAAGTGTTAAGTGATGTGAACAATCTTTGAAGAACATTGCCTACATTCTTTAGTTTGTTAGGGCTTCCCAAATGGCAACTTTCTAATTCTATCATTACTTATCTATTGTTTAATGTCTTCTGTATAGAAAAACTTTCCCTTTAATACCTATTTAATTTCCTAGCTGTGATTCATATAGGAGAGGAAAAACACTTTACTTTTCCTTCTTTTTAAACCAATTTTCAGAATAACAAATTACTTCTCTAGCATGCTCCATAAATGACTAGTGAAGAACCCCAGCATTATTAAGAATTTATGGATTTTTAAAATATATCTGAGAGTTTCAATCTATTTCAGTTATTATTATTCCTCTGAAATCTTAAATTTCTGCATGTTTAACTAATGAAAAGTGCTTTAAGTTAACTCTTGAGTTCTTTTGACATAAACTTAGTAGTATATTATAGTTTCCTTGCTTTCTGGTATACATTTTAAAATTCATGAATTTTGAATTTTTTTTATCCATCAGATCTATCTTTCTGTGGATGCTGAGCTGTATATTAAAGTCTCTTGAAATATTTCTTCTCCACAGCTGAACCTCTACCCCATAGACTCTCAGTTCATTTGTTTCATTTTGCTTTCAGCTTCCAGGACTTTTTTACAAATTTAATTTTGCTTTATAATTATATAAAATGTTTACATGATTCTAAAGTCAAAACTACAGAACAAATATATTCAGAAAAATGTAGCTTCCATTGCTGTCTCTTCCACTTTTTACTATCTTCTTTTACAGGTAATCATTTTGTACTACACTTTAATACTTGGCAGAGCTAGCTCCTTCCACTTCTGTTGTATTCCTTGTCTTTTTAAGGGTTTTCCTGGACATTTCGCTTGTTTTTCTGCCCATTTAGCTTTACAAACAACTAGTACCAGGAAATAACTTGATGATATTTTTATTGATATTGCAAAGGAAACCTCTTTAATATTGAATCTTCCTATCCTAGAATATGTCTTCCCATTTGTTCCAGTCTCTTTTATATACACAGGAGTGCTTAATGTTTTTCACTTATAGGTTTCCAACATTTATATTTCAATTTATGCCCAGTTTTTATTTGTTCCTTTAACTCTTATAAATGGAATTTTCCATGATGTCTTGTATCATTTGTCAATATAAAGGTTATTGAATTTTGTCTGTTTTCTTAAACTGCTATTTTATTAAGTTCTATTATTATTTACAGTAATTTTCTGTTTTTTTAGCATTTTCCAACTACATAATTATATCATCTGAAAATAGAGATTGTTTTTACCCATACTTTTATCCTAATGGCTCTAGTTATTGCTCTTCTTTATTTGCGTGGACTAATACTCCCAATACAGTGTTGAATAATAGAGGAAAGGACATCTTTGTCTTACTCATCACCAGAGTGGAAAATTCTATAGTGCTTTTCCAGTCATTCTGACTGAGATTAATTTTTGAAGTGATTATGAAGGTGTCAGAGGCTTAGTGCTTTCTTAGCCCTGTCTCCTGAGACTTAAAGACCTGTGCTGGCATTTGGAGAAGATTCTTGTTTGCTTGGTAATCCTAAAGACAAAAGTCATTGCTCTTCTTCCTGAATAGATGTAGGCTTGTATTTAATATTAGCTATTTAATGAGATATATATTTAACACTTAGTATTAGCTGTTTAATGAATTTATCCATGATTTCTACAACATATCAAAAATCATAGTTTCATTTACTTCCAACCATACAATGAGACTGTTTTCATTATCTTCATTTTACAGATGAAGAAGAAACTGAGGCTCAAAACCCTCATGCAATCAAATGCCAATTTTAATGCCCTTTTTATTGAGTTGTACTGTCTCTATTTTTGTGGTTTTTCTTAGAAAATGAATCATCTTGGTAAAGCATATCACCTACCTCTGAACCAACCAGAATGTTTTATTTACCATCATTCTAACATTTAACAGAAACGAGACTTGTATGTATGTAACATATCTCATGAAGTGTGAGAAACTACCAGTTATGTAAAGCACCACTAAGGGGGAAAAAAGTTCTTAATGAAGCCATAATGCAATGCTTTCTTACCAATATGTGGTTATAAGAAAATCTATGCCTCTTAAGTTCTCTGAAATCTGGTATTAATAATTTCTTTTGATTTGATCAATACATTATTAATATCCAGCATATATTCTTTAGAAGGCAAGGCTAGTATTCAGAATAGATTCTAGCAGAAGGGGTCTTAGAGAAAAGGGTGAGAAGGCACTATCAGCAGGCATTATTGACACATTGTTAACACCCTAATTGTACCTGGTACTATGGGAAAATTCCATGACAGAAGTCTAGAAAGTCTAGAAAAACATGATATAAGCTATTTTAAGGCTGTCTCCTGTCTCCTTTTCTAATTCTCAAGCCACAGAGATAACTTGGACACTTTCTCCATGCAGAGTTCATCTGGCTTTTTCTGAGTGTGGTTTGCCTTGGAAAATGATCTACAGTGATCTCTGTATTAATCTGTCCCCATGCCTATGCATGAGAGAGGGCCAGGTTTTTCACTGAGGTCATGATGCACTGGGCACAAGCAAGACAACCAGGCAGAAAAAAGTAACAGAAAAAAAAAAAAAAGGAGAAACAGGTCTCCAAAGTCCAAGCAAAGATTATAGGACTCAAGAGCCCATGACAGCATTAGAGGAAGACCACAGTCCAGAGCAACCAACAAATGACATTTTCACCCACAATTCATCTTACACACCCTTTATGCTTTCTCTTTTCTGTAGCCTTGCATGATGGATTTAGAGTATTTATGTTCATGAACCCCCGTCTGACACCCCCAAAGTTGGATCTCTGGCCAATCAGAAAGATGCTCTACTGAATCAGGATCCTAAATGCAGTAGTCCTGGACGCTTCATCTTAGCAACTTTCCTAAACAATATTGGTGCAAGCCATTTGCTAAGCACACATTGAGAAACACTGTCTTCCTACTGATTCTCCAAACCTAACTGACTTGCTGGTACTTCTTTTGGGTAGGTCAGTATTTTTATTGCAAAGCAATGTGTATACGTATGTATACATTCTACTCTTCCTTCTATATGAAATCCTTAGCATTTGTCCTTTGGTTACAGACTGCTAATGGTATCCTCCCTTTCTCAAGTGTGACCAGGCCATTTTGAACTGAAATTGTATTTTCACTATAAATTCATTGTCTTTGCTTTGGACTCTCTGAGCCAGACTGACTTACAAGTGCCAAATGACTCCAGGAGTAGGTTTTTGGAGTTTGGCTAGATCTTTCCCCTCTGACTCCCAATACCCCGTGACTCCTAACTCCTTGATTCCTAAGTGCCTCTTCTTCTGATCCTTTGGGCTTAGTTACCAAATTTGTTTTCTTTCTACTTCATCCTGTTTTTCTCTAACAAACCTTCTGACTCTTACTGCTTGAAAAGGAAAAAAACCCACTAATCTCAGTTCTAATCCCCAGATCTCCATCCTTGACAGTGGCCCCAGTTCAGCCCCATAATTCCTCCAAATCCAGAGATTCAATCATTAGATACTCCATGGGTTATACCAACATTTTCTGATTCTTGGTACAAAACACAGGAAGTCAGGAAGGTGGAATTGAGGGGTCCTAGGTATTGTGGGAAACACCTGCAATAAAGACATAGAATAATAATTCCCTCTCTATCTACCTTACAACTGAAAGGGAAAAAAAAGAGCTTGAATGGCCCATGGACCTGTTATATTCTCTTGAGATCTGTTAAAATTCAAATACTTTTTTTAAAAAAAGATTTTATTTATTTATTCATGAGAGACAGAGAGAGAGGCAGAGACAGAGGGAGAAGCAGGCTCTGTGCAGGAAGCCCAACATGGGACTCAATCCTGGGTCTCCAGGATCAGGCCCTGGGCTGAAGGGCAGGCACTAAACCACTGAGCCACCCAAGGATCTCCCCTCAAGTGCTTTTTTAATGGCCTTCTGAGCTCAAGGGCTTCTTCTGGGCTCAAGGGCTTCTGGGTTTGTGTCTGTCAATAGTTCACTCAGCCTAAATGTCCCACAATTACCAGATGATTGCAGACTCATCCAGGATTCTCTACATTGGATCAGCCATGGCACAGGAATTCTTAACTCCACTTAAATGGCATCCCTGACCCTGCAGGCTGCCTCTACTGAGATCTGTAATCAATACTGCAGCATGGGAAAGCAATAACCAGCTTAAATAGTGTGAACTCATGCAGGAATAAAAGAGGCTTCTGAATGGAAGAAAAACTACATTCTTTCTCAACTTTAATGATTCTTTCATTTTTCATTAATATTTCCCCTTTTTTACAGATGAGGAATTCAAGACTGTTTAGGAATACACAGCTAAGTAGCACAGCCTGATTTATACGCAGGTCTCTCATGCTCTGTGGTCCTTGCTCTTCACTGCTGAAAGACAGCTAACATTTACTGAATAACATTCACCAGCTAGCTGGTACTATGCTGGATAGTTTGCTTAAATGATCTCCTTCAACCCTATACTTATCCTAGGTTGAACAATACTGCAGTAACCAAGAACACCCATGCAGTCAAAGTTTATTTCTAGCTCATGTAACAATCATAGATAAATCTTCCTAATCTGTTGTCTCTCCTCCATGCAGTGATTTGAGAACCCAGTTGCTTCTATCTTATGGTTCACCCATACCTTAGGGCCTCATTGCTATTTGCATTTAGCACACAGAAGGGAAAAGAGGGCTCTCTCCAGATGTTTTAGCTGAAAACAGCACTTAGCATTGCTTGTCTGTATTCCAATGACTAGAACTCAGTCATATGACCACAGTGAACTGCAAGGGAGGCTGCAAAATCTGATCTCATTGGGGCCTAGAAAAGAAAACAAATTTTTGGTGACCAACTAGCTGGCTCCTCCACTGGAAGACACTGTTTCTTGTTCCCATTTTGCAGATGAGAAAACTGAAACTTGGAAAGATGAAATAATTGGCTTAAATTCACAGAGCTTGCAGGCAACATAGGTAGGATCAAGTCTGTCTAACTCTGGAAACTACACTCTACAGCTGCAATAAATTCATTGCATCTCCAATAAAACTTTCTGATAATAGAAATATTCCGTATCTGTGCAGTCCAAAAGAGTAGCCACTACCCACATGTGGCCAGAACAATTCTCTCCCAACCTCTCTTCTCTCTTTTCCTTTAAGCCATCTTTCTATTTTCAGTCCCCTCATGTTAGGATCCCATCCCTTGATTTTCCAATCAGTACCACCCAAGGAGAAAATTCTACTGCTTCGTGTGTCAGGCTTCTGCTGCTAATGGGAGCCCTCTTCTGCTCAGTCTTTAATAATTCCAAAGGGGAAGGAATGGGTCAACAGTTACGGGGCTTGGGGTGGGGTTTTTTAACCACATAATCTAGTCTTCTATTTTTTAAAAAAGAATCTTGTGGGACACCTGGGTGGCTCAGCAGTTGAATGTCTGCCTTTGGTTCATGGTGTGATCCTGGAGTCCCGGGATCGAGTCCCATATTGAGCTCCCTGCATGGAGCCTGCTTCTCCCTCTGCCTGTGTCTCTGCCTCTGTCTGTGTATCTCTCATGAATAAATAGATAATATTTTTTTTAAAAAAGAATCCTGAGAGTTAGTGTTTAATGGATATAGAGTTTCAGTGGGAATATGAGAAAGTTCTAGAGACGGACAACGGTGATGGTAGCACAATGTGAATGCACTCAGTACCACAGAGCTATCAATCCTCTTAAAATAATTTAAATAGTAGATTTTATATTACATATCTTTTACTACAATAAAAAAATAAATTATAGACAAAGAACCTTCTTCCTGTTACCATTATTTTGAACTTCCCCTTGCGAAAGAACTACTAGATATTATTGTACTAGCAGCATTTGATATCTACTTATACCTGGTACTTTATCTATGACGGCTCTTGTCTCAACAATCTGGAATCAGGGTATGACAGTTTCTAAGAGCTTCCTCACCCCAGATTCCTCCCTCTCAGAAACCCTTCTAAGCGGGGGAGAGGTAGTCTGTCCTTTCACTACCACTATAAATAACGAGTGTAAAAGAGGTGACCTGGGGTCACCTGGATGGCTCAGTGGTTGAGTGTCTGTCTTTGGCTCAGGTTGTGATCCCAGGGTCCTGGGATCAAGTCCTACATCGGGTTCCCCACAGGAAGCCTGCTTCTCCCTCTGCCTATGTCTCTGCCTCTCTATCTGGGTCTCTCATAAATGAATAAATAAAATCTAAAACAAAAAAAGGAGGTGACATAACCTGGTCAAACTACTTTGTTGGGACAGTTGTCCCAACGATTGCTCTGTCTTTGACTAACCTAGATCATATTTTGTAAGAAATCACCTTTAGAAGATAATTTGACATTCTGAACTAAGAGCATCAAATAAACACTTATCAGTGCCCTGGTGAGATAGTTTAAGGTACAGAGGGAGACCTCTTGTCATCCAAGTTGGACATTTCTCCACTAGAGAGAACTTCCATCTCAATAAGTCACAATTGCTGTGATGGAAAGGAGGTTTCTCCACATTGTTTAAAAAAGTTCTCCTTTCTTCGCTTTACTCTGTGCTGGTCTGTGGAGCCCGGGCCATCCTGCAGCTATACCCGGAGAACTCCGAGCAGTTGGAGCTGATTACGATCCAGGCCACCAAGGCTGGCTTCACTGGTGGCGTGGTGGTGGACTTCCCCAATAGCACCAAGGCAAAGAAGTTCTACCTCTGCTTGTTTTCTGGGCCTTCAATCTTTATGCCAAAGCCCCTGAATAAGAGTAGAGAGTAATGAGGAAGAGGAGGTCCAGGAGTCCGTGTTCACACGAGAGAGGATCCCATACAGGATTGCGTGCCGCAGGGTGGTGAGGAAGAGCCGTGAATGGGTCCTGGAGAAGAAGGAGCACTGTAGGCGGCAGGGCAAGGAGGTCAGACCTGACACTCAGTACTAACTAGCTACTGGAAGGATGTTTGAATAAAACTAGGAAGCTAGAAAAAGCTGTTGAATGATGAAGGGGAAGGAATATTATAAGCAGAAAGTTTGAGAATCCCCTGATGCAGCCTTGTGGCATAATTCAAACTGGTGCAGTCACTGCACTATCCAAATGACGTTGTATTTTGGTGACCCAAACATTCACTGATGCTGGTTATCCTGGGCTGTTGCTTATATTCACTTGTTGACTTATTTGTTTGTTAATGAGAGCCACATTCTCATTCATTGCATTACTTTGTTAATTTTAAAGCTGAAAAACTTGCCTCAAGATCTCAATTTTTATTTTTGCACTTTGGGAAATGTTGTTTTTAAACCTAGCCTTGTCAATAGGAAGGCTTCCACAAACTGAGTTGACATCCCAAGAGGCCATTGCATTGAGTCAGTTTCTATAGAACATTCAGCTACTCTGTCACATTAAACAGGAAATTTTTTTAAAGTATTGTAATCTGCAGCCATCCTAGGCATTTCTCTCTAGAAGATCTTTTAAATAAAATTAGTAAGAGAGCCATCTCTTAGAAAGGATAACTTTTATAAGGAGAGAATCCTTAAAGCCAAGAGAAATGACCCCTTTTTAGGTTGCTTGATAGGATGCCACAGTCCCTCCTTCTTAGGAACTAGAGGAGGTATCAGCATCTCCTTATGGAGATGTTGCTTATGAGATCCCAGCTGCCTGGAAAAAGGCTTGAATTTCCAGAAAGATGTTAGGGAAAGCCAGGGTTTCGTATGTGGGGAGCACATGAAATTCATGTCAGGGGACAACAGATTGAGTGACCTTGTAAGAAATTGAATTATTTATTCCCTGATTGTATATAAATTACCTTTCTTCCTGTGTCCTTTGACTCGTTGTAGAAAGGACACAAATGCTTTTGTGCCGCACCAATAAGGAGAAGAAAGCTAGAATGATCATCTCCTCTGCTTCTGCACAATAGAGTTAGAAACAAGCTGGAAATACCTCCTTATGATGCCTACAGAGGCTGCTCCGGCTGGACTGCTCCAGCTAGAGTTCCATTTTACCTGGTGTGGTCTGCAACTTCTTTGCTTATATAGGAAAACAGCTTTGTCCAATCACCCTCACTTGATGAGACCTAGAAAAATTGACTCATAGTAGGGGTAGATGCATAAGTCAGGAGGTCAATATATTAAATTACAAAACTTTCAATACAATTTTAATAACTTAATTTAATAAGAACTATAATCCTTGTGCTCCACACAAGGTTCCCCTTCCCTGATATCTGAGCATTTGTGAAGCAGAATTATCAATCAGAAAGTTACTTGGCGAAAAGATGGAAAAAAATCAAGGCAAGGGTGTGTGAGGTCTTAAGAGATTCTACTTTGGTTAGCCATTTGACACAAAGACCCTCTGGAGAGTCTGATTAAGTTAATAGGATATTTGCTTTTAAAATGCATATAATTCTGGGGCTTTGTGAATTCATTAAAGCTGATCTCTGGACTCCAGACCTCTGAGCTGAGCCATGGTGAGTCTTGTCAAAGTATAATTTTCAAAACGTTAAAAGCATGACTCTCATCCAACTATCAAATGAACATATGTCAAAGATTTTATTCACCTCATTCATTAATGAGGAAACCAATAAGATGATTAAACTGTTTCCAATAGCATTTTAAAGAATTGGGTTTGCATAGTCTTCTTTAAACAGGACTAAGATTTCTAGAAATAAAATTGGTTAATGTCCTTCACAGCAATAAATCATAAACTTCAGGGTTATCTTTGCTACCAGACAGAAATCACTGTGTCATATACAAGTTTACCATGTATAACTTCACGGAGTCTGAGCTCTTAGTCCATAGATAATAAGCAATGGTATATTCATGTAGGAAAATGAATCATCCTTGGGCGGGCCTGTTAAAGCTTCAGCATGCCATTGAAAGGATTTGCAGTCACACTTTTAGATAAGTTATGGATGTTTTTTCCTCATAGGCTCAGATAGCCTCTGAGTTCACATTTCTAGAGCTTGATATATGCCTGAAATCGCTTACTGTTCCTATTCACCCCCTCTCCACCTCTGAATGGCTGGCCCATTAACATTCAGATGTTGGCTCAAAACTCAACCACTCAAGCAAGAGATGGCTTCCAGGCTTCATTAGCCATACATGCATCCCTCCAGTTAGAATCCATCTTATCACCTTATCAGTCTTCTTCATGGCACCTACCATCGTCTGTAATCATGTTTATTTGTTTACATGGTTACTATTGTGCAAATACCAAGGTCTGAGGGAAAGGAACTGGCCTAAGTCACCTCTGTATCCTCAGCCCCTAAAAGAGTGCTTGCATATAGTTGGTGCTTAATAAATATCTGACTAATGGGCAGAAGCATGGATGGATGGATATATATATATATATATATATATATATAATATATATAATGTATGTGTATATACATTAGCTAGAGCCTATGGAAGCCATTCGGCCAGGTTTTTGCTATTTGGTCTGCCCTTTTAAAGGCCCTAAGAAAAATACTCCTCTCGTCCACTTATTCTTACCCTCACATATATTGACACTACTGATTAATTTATTAGTCCTATCACATCACTTTTGACCTGTGACAGCTCCTGTCAAGGCAAGTCTAAATTCATTATGGAAGCTTCTTTCCCTATTGTCAGTGTTCTAGAGAACACCCAAATGCAGCCTATTTATCATTATATAACCCCCCCAACTCACAGATTTTCTATTGAATTTAAACACATCTTTCCCTCTACCAACCTCAAGGTTGCAGGAAGGAAAGAAAAAAAAAGGGAAGAGAAAAGTCTGGATGAGGAGGAAACCAGCCAGGAAAGACTCTCTTCCAGGAGTGAGGGGCTGCAATGAAAGTCTCAGAAAAAGAGACAGGGTCTTGGCCTCACCTGGCTCTCACAGCAGAGCTTTTGGGGATAAAGGGGCCTAAATTCCTCTCAGAAAAGGGATGGGAAGGAAAGCAGCCTGGTAGGTTTTCCAAAAATTGGGTCTCGTTCAATTCACTTGCATAGTTCACAGTCAGGTACCTTATTTCCTTCAACCCATCTCTGAAATAGCGGGGACTAAGTCTCATATTAGGAATGATAAATGCTGGCCTACCGTTAAGCCATGAGATTTGGAGGGGAGGTGGGAGAGTGGTGGGGTGGGTGAGACAAGCAGGATTCAATTAAGTCCCAGAGTGGCTGACAAAAGAAAGGGCCATTCTCTATGTTCTGATCCTCAGAGCCTTTTCTGTAATTTACTTGTCTTTTTTTTTTTTCTCCTTCCCTTCTCCCTGGCAATGAAACATCTACCCAATATTATTGTTGTTGACCACCCACATGCCTGGTTGCACTGTCATTTAAAACATTTTATGACAGCTATCCCATGAAAGAGTCAAATCACTAAATGGACTTGTCAGGAAGCATTACCTCCAGCTCATCTCGACCAGCTGGCCCTCTTCATAAGCACTCTTATAATTCATTCACCCCTGCCACTCCCAGTAATGAAACCGACTCTTGAAGGCATACAATGTACCAAACGCAGCAGACCTTATGACAGGTCAACATATGATCTAGAACAATGTTGTCAAACTTGAGCATGCATAAGAATCTCCTGGAGGGCTTGTTAAAACACAAAATTCTGGGCCCTAACCACCCCAGAGTTTTTGATTTCAGGAGAGATTTTGCATTTCTCACAACTTCCTAGAAGATGCTGATGCTGCTGGTCCAGTGTTCACATGTGGAGAATTACTGATATTGAAGAAGTAGTCAAGAGACAACTTCACCATCATGTTTCCCTCAAGTCACCAATCTCCATCTTAAAAGTACTCTATATCTGCGTCCATTGTTTCCTTCTTTCTGAAACTAGTTTATTCCTCTGCCCACATCACTCTAGTTCCTTACAGTACTCAAAGACTCTTCCACAGCTGGTCATTGATACAAGTATTTTAAAACTAAGAGGAAGCTTTGAGATCATCTAGTCTCTCAATCAGGGTTCCTCAGCTTCAACATTACTGACATTTGAGCCAGATCATTCTTTGCTCTAGGAGGCTATCCCATACATTGTAGACCATTTAGCAGCACCCCTGGTCTGCACTAACTAGGTGCCAGTAACACACCCCCATACCCCAAGTTGTGACAACCAAAAATGTCTCCAGACATTGCCAAATTTCCCCTTGGGGACAAAATTGCCCCTGGTCTAGAACTACTCTAGTCAAATGTATCTCTATTTTTTAAAATGTTTTTTTTTTTAATTAGAGTTTGATTTGCCAACAACAAATGTATCTCTAATCGTTCCCTCTCTGTTGGGGTTTAAGAGTGAAAATTCATGGCATCCCTTCCTGAATTTGGTCTAATTGAGAAATAAAGATGGAATTCAAACACAATTCAAACTTGGAGATTAAACTATCACTTCATTGCTGCTAAATCAAGGAATGCTTCCTCTGGGAGAGGTTTGAGTTATAACTAACAATAGCTGAGGAAGCCCACAGTTAACCTTAGCATGGGCAGAAAACAACTGTGTTGATACCAGGTGGCACTGCAGTAGCATAACCATGACAGGGATTCTCAACCTTGGACACATATGGGAATCACCTGGAGAGCTTTAAAAATTACAGATTCCTAGACCCCATCACAGATCAATTAAATAATTTCTGGGTATGAGGACAAAGCATTGGCAATATTGATAGGCTGCCAAAATGATTCTAATGTGCACACACAGTGGAGAACTACTGCTCAACTCAATAAACTAAGAAGATTGAGCCCCTTGTTGGTTTTCTCTGATGGGTACTGAGGAGACAGCAGCCCAATGCATGAACTCTAGTAAGTTTCATTAGAACCAATGAGTCTTCAAATTTCTGCTGACATGTACGTTATATAAACTTATTATAAAGAATACAAAATATTTACAGGCTTCAAAGGAGGCTTTCTGGAAGAGTGTAGCATCTAATCCAGGACCTTCAAGATATGTAAAGAGGCCCAGAAGTATGTGATTAATATACATAGTGCTGTCACATTTTAATATGCTGGGAAAGAGATCACAGGGCAGGATAAGAGAAGGCAAAGCTACTGGAGTAAACAGAACCTTGTGGGTCATGCTAAGGAGTTTAGATTTTTATCCTGAGAGCAATGGGAGACACTGAGGGTTCCCATTAAAGGAGCAGGGGTTTCAGGGTGGGAATGATGAGTTTGGTTTTGTTCTTACTAAATTTAAAGTTTGTATGGGCCATCCAGTGGGCTGTTGGCCCATGATTGTCTCAATTTTAGCACTGAAAGTTCTGCATCCCAGGAAACCATCAGTCTTGGGCAGACCAGGACAGTTGAACAATCTGGCAATTGCCTCTTTGAGTCTGATTCAGAAGAGAGAGCTGGCCAGGCATAAGTGTAAGAGTTGTTAATAAATGTATGATGTGTGTGTGTATGTGCATGTGTGTGTTTTTGAATATGCATGCAAGTGCACATGTATATGTGACTAGAGGGAAACACGCCAAGATAATAACTGTTAATAGTGCACATTTATTCTAAGTACACATCAATTCTTCTAATGAAGATTTAAAAGATTTTTTAATTCCATGTTTTAAATTTTTCTACCTCAAGCATGAACACACTTTTGCAACAAGAATAAAACACTAGTTTAAAATACACAATTTAAAAAATAAATAATAAAAACACAATTTTTAATATCAACACCAATTTTCTATATTTGCTTAGACCTTTTTAGTACTTATTTTAAAAAGCAGAATGGAAATTATTTTTCCAAGTCCCAGAGGGTTTTCCTGATGATAGCAAACATATCTTAATTTTGTATAATAACATGATACGAAGTTAGGAAATAGACAGTGAATCAATTTGGCTTATCTCCCCTTAAAGTCCAGTGTCTTAGATGTAATGTAACCTGGCAATAGAGCAACTGCTTGGTGAGACAAAGTCAAACAATCAGAGGAGACTGCTGTCCTTCTATATACTTTTATTGGTTTCTAAAATGAGTATCATTTACCACATTTCTGCATTGCTCATTCTACAATTACAACCTTTATATTACACTCTAACTATATATGACAGTATGCCATTATTGTGCACCTACTATGTGCCAGGACCTATGCTGGATATTTTCCCACATTCCATCTACAAAACAAAATTGTAAGGTTAACAAAGAAGGACACTAAAGCTCAAAGAGTTGAATACACTTCTAAAAATTCACAGATCTCCTAAGGACAGAACCTGAAGCCCCGGTTTGAAGGCTTCCTAAAGCCCCATGGTCCTTTTATCAGGCCACACTATCTTCCGTAGATCCACTTTGTGATGCTTGGGCTAAGTGATGTCGATCCCCTGGGGAGATCAAATCGCTGTCCCCAAGGTAGAAGGAAAAACAAAATGGTAGATTTATTTACCCATCATTCTCCTTGACTGAAAGATCAAGGAAGAGGAGAATGTCACGTCCATCCCTGCAGCTTAGTATCACCCATCAGTCAGGAAACAAGAACCTCAGGGATTTTTGTAAGCTTGTTACAAAATCCAGGGAGTTCCATAATACATTAAATCTCTTGGGAGGACCCTATATAGGCAGAAAGGAGATACTACCATGAATAGTTCTTTTTTGCTTTTCTTAGTTCAAAATCAGAGATGATAAAAACTCTTTTCCTTTTCTGCCTACTTTGTGTGTACTGAATTTATTTCCAAATGCTTCCCAACATTTTCTCATCAGACCTTCAGTTAGGAGGTAGACAGGCGATTATTTCCATTTTGCAGATGAAGAAACTAGGACCTAGGACATAGATTTAAGTAATTTGTACAGGATATCACAGAAGAAAAGCCAAGAAGCTATTTTCTCCTCCGTATTCATCAGGATTTTAGCCAGGCATTTAGTAAAGGACTATCACAGATATTAAAACAAGAGACAGTTAAGTGCCAAGCAACTAACAATAGCAGGAAGCTTTACCACCCCAGGTCTAAAGAGACAAGGAGATGGAAGTTAGATTACCAGAGAGCTAAAGTGGACCTCACCCCCCCCCCCCCCCCCCCCCCCGCCTTCCCTCTAGGAGCCATGGCTGTAAAGGAACACAGGTAACTGCCAAAGCCTTGGTGTGGCCAGGAAGCAGTGGAAGTAAATACCCTGAGGCTCCCCTCTCCTACTGGTGCTTCTCCTAATAGGAAGTCAGCTCTCAACTAGTCTTTCTATTGGATTTCCATTAATGTCATGCACAGTCTACTGAATGCTCTTACTTTAGCACTGATGCTTTCTTTGTATGGCCTCTCTTTAGTGACAACAGTGGGTTCTGGGTGTAGTTGTTTCTTAAACATGAGAAGGAGTCTATATGAGAACCATCTACCAGGACCATAAAGCTACTGGACTGGAGAGTTCAAAGAGTGGAGTGATTCAGCATTGGTGGAGCTTGGAGTTTAGGAAGGCAATCTGATACAATCTCCCTTTTCATTTTACTGTGGTGTGCTAAACTGGAGCAGCATGCCAAAAAACTATTGCTTTTTACAAATCAGTTTTTCACCTGGACACAGCCATCCTATCAGCAGTTGTCCCTGTGTTTCCAGGTTCCAGGCCCTGCAAAATCATCACCAATCAAACCCAGGAGCATAGAGTAGAGTACGACAATTTTTCGTTTCCATTCTTGCCTAGCTAGTCGTCACTTTGTTCTAGGGAGAAAGGACTTCTGCAAAACAAGTAAGGCAGGTAGATAACTAGCACTTGTTTCTGGCTTTTCCACTTACTTACAGGTGATTGGACCCCTTTGGATGTTTCCCAGAGCTTAGTACCAACCTCTCTGAGCTTCTTCAATAGTCAAGTGAAGGTTATAATACCTGCCCTTATTCTAGGATTGATTCATTCACTTATTCATTCACTCATTCATTCAACAAATTTTAAATTGCCTACCATGTGCCAACACAGCCTTAAGAATCCACATTTAAGAATTGTCATCAAGGAGAAACCCCAGAACTTTCAGAGCCATCTCAATTTCAATTATTTAAGCCTTTTATTCCTTAAAGGTGATAACTGTTTGCAGAATATCTTTTAAGTAGCAGCTCGCTTGACTCCTTTAAGTATGTAATCATTCATTCAGTCATGAATAAATCTCTCTTTAAGATCTACTCTTATGGAGCACCACGGTAGGTTCTAGAGTCACAAAGGTGAACATCTCCACCATCAGAACATTCAAAGTGTGAGAAGGGAGCCTGATGTCAATGCAGAAACAGATGTTTCTTAATATGCAGTAATACCAAGGAAAGAAAAATTCATAATGCACCCATTCTGAGGTCTGAGAGAAGAAAGTTACAGTTAGATTTGGACCTCTCATAGTTAATCTGGCTTCATAGACTTGAACAAGGGAGAGAAACAGTGAAGGTGCTACTGAGGTGTCCAGACAAGAGATGGTGAGGCCTTGAAGCACAGTGACATTGAGGGTAAGAGAGCAAAAGAGTCATCTGGAGACTGATTAAGGCAATAAATTTGGCAGGAAATGCTGACCGCCTAGATACCAGTTGGGGAAGAGGACAAGGGAAATGGAGGAATTCAGAGTCTTCTCCAATTTCTAGCTTGAATCATCTTATTAATTCCTCTCATCAGCCTTGCAGGGTAGGTATTGTTATTGTCCTTTCACTCAGGGAGCCTCAATATCAAGTATCTAGTAAGATCAGAGCCAAGATTCAAACCCACGCTACCCTGACTCCAAAGCCCATGCTTTTCTACTATAAATTGAGCCTTCTCCATGATCTTCCTATTAGTCAGGCCCCTCTTCTTAGATCCTGAACTATTAGATGGGAGAAAGGAAAAGAAAGGACGTCAGGACTGGAGATGGTGGAGGTCAGGTAAAGGATGGGGCCTGACAACCAGACTTCCTTCCTTCCAGCATCAGCGCCTCTTTCCCACTGCTCTTCTCCACCAGAAGTGCACAGTTCTAAGAGTTCACCCAGAAATGTGGTCCTGTCTGTAGGAGTCAGTATAGGCAGTGTCTGCAGTGATTGCTGGCAGGCAGATTTGCTGGGATGGCTCATGGCATTTCTAGGTTTGGGGAGGTATCAGATGTGTTCCAAAGTGAATCACTTAAGAGAACCAAACCAGTATCTAGACAGTGAAAGGAAGCTATTTTACCTCTCAAAGTTTCCTCTGGATTTGTACAACAGTTATGAGACGGCTGTGGGGAAAGTAAAAAAAGCTCCTCTTGCCCCATCTTTTCTGAGATTCTGCTCCCATTTCAGCTGGTGGTTCAGATGACAGAACAGTGTGCCAGCTGTGGATCTAAGCTCTGTGTCATCATGATTTTGAGGTACGTTCTTTAGCAGTCATGGAGCCAGAGATGGTACCCACCTGTCCTCAGGCCTTTCCTCATCCTGACATGCTTGCATATCTCTTTTTCTTCAACTTACCCATTTACTACTGCTCCAAATTGCCAAAGAACATTTCAAAGACTCTAATGGCCCAGAGTTGAGATGGTTTCCTAACACGGGATATGTTGTGACTGTCTTCAACGGACTCACTCTCTGAATTTAGCCCCGTGGCATTCATTGGGCCTTGGAGATATAGGAGAGGTTTTGTGATGAAGTTTCCTGAGGACAGAATTTAACCTCATGAGTTTTTCTGCTGTCATAATATGTAAGGGAAAGAATTTTCATAGAATAGGTGGTTTCAGTTAAACCAATAAAATTACCTAAAGAAAATTATATTTTCCTGTTGATTCCAGTTTATAATAAGAAACATACGGGATGGGGGAGCCCTTTGACCTGACTCTTAATTCTTGGGGCATTGTATGTTTTGAGAGAAATGTACCCAAGATCCTTCGGTCTCCTGCCTGATATGCAATGAAAGGTTCTCTTTCTTTTTCCTTCTATTTGTGTATAATTTGTTACCTTTGTCCAGCAAAGTTTGTGTCAATAGAATGTTCACTATCAGTGCTATCCAATGGGGCATGCACTAGCCATGTATAGCTATTGAGCAGTTAAAATGTGGTTTGGGGCAATAAAGGAACTGAGTTTTTAATTTTATTGAATGAATGTAATGAATTTATACTTGGGGACACCTGAGTGGCACAGCTGGTTAAACCCCCAAGTATTGGGTTGAGCTCAGGTCATGATCTCAGGGTCCTGGAATTGAACCCTGGAATTGAACCCTGTGTTGGGCTCTGTGCTCAGTGCAGAGTCTGCTTGAAATTCTCTCTCCTTCTCCCTCTCATGCTCCCCCCCCCTCTAAAATAAATAAATAAATATTTTTAAAAATTTACACTTAAATTGCCACATGTGGCTAGTAGCTACCCTATTGGACAGTGCAAGTCTAGATAGGTCAATCTAATGTCTCATACAGTAATTGATTCAATAGAAAAGTGATTATACACTTTTCAAGACTATTTAGAAAACTTACAAATTGATCATCTACAATAACCTTTTTAAAAATTGGTGGACCACTTCCAGGACCAGTCCAAAAGTGACTATGTCTAAATCATTTATTTGGACAGTTTGATAAAGTTAAAAGCCTTTCATTCATGATAGGGACTAAATAATTCTGGGACCAGCAAGTTTTCTGAGACTTTTTATAACTTCAGTTCTTTGATAGTCCATTTTAAATAGGAAAATGTTGCTAGATCCAAGTTTGAAGGAAATCATAGAATGATTTCAGTTCTTCAACTGAAGTTATACAAAAGTATTTTAAAAATCTAAATTCATTTTCGATCCTGAGAAATGTCACCCATTAAAAAGCTATCATTATCAAGTTTTACAAAAAGGTTATATAATCAATAAAAAAATTTGAAGTTTAAAAGTTCATATGTGACTGCATCTGAGTACTATTTGATATATTAAGTTCATGTTTCCAGATATTTTAAGTGTTTGGAAATTTCCTCTCCCAAAAGAAACAATGCCTCCTCCCTTTATTTTCCACTTATATTCAGTTTATGAAGTAATGTTACAAAACCAAGGAATAGTCTTTCTTAAAACATAGCTAGAAATTCTTTAACCCTTAGTCTCACTTGAATTCAGAAAGAACATTGATTCAATGTTACCTTCTTATTCTCTAATCTCCTTCCAGTTATAAGGCATTGTCAAGCTCAAGAACAATAGGGAAGGTCAAAGTAGGTTTATAGTAGGAGTGATCATATTTACTCAATCTAAAACATTCACCTCAAGGATGGAGATGAACAAATAAGGACTATGAAATTACTGAATATTACTAGCCCCTTAACTAGAGATCCAGGTTTAATTGTCCCTAGAATTGCTTTGCTAAATGAAGCTCAGCCACATTGGATTGGGATAATAAGTGAGTTTGATTACTTACTTTCTTGATTGGTTCTGACAGCTCTACCTAAGGAAATGTTCCAAAGTGAAGCACTCTTTCAAATCTGGATTTCCTATGGATAAAGCCTTGGCAAAATGTTTGCCCAATCGGGGCATTCATATCTTCTAAAGTTAATAAGTCAGTTAGTTAATGGATGCTCAGAGTATGCAAAGTTCAGGAGATTATTAAATGTGTTTCCAAAATCTGAAGGATCAATATTCCTGTTAATAGGAAGGATACACTGTTATACCTCACAAAGAACAAGATCAAGAGTTGGAAGAGTATATTGTTATTAAATTCATCAAGGCTTGTGATATAACTTGCAAGATTAATTGAGGTCAGTGTGGTTAACCATAACAATCCCCAAAGATATCTAAAACCTTAAACATGTGCAAATTTTTTTAGCTTCAGAGTTCTAGTTTTTAAGTTATTCTATATAAATCATCATGGATTTTACATTGATAAATGAAATCTATTTAGCATAGATGAATGGTAATACAAACAATATACATAATGGAATCTTCTTTACCCTTTAAAAGTAATGTTGCAAAACAAAGTTTCTAGATAAGGCATGTGGGGTGGGGGGTGTGGTAAGGAAAGGGTGAAGGTTGAACCAAAATCATCTACAAATGTTTTTCCTTCCTCCTACTTTCTTTTGGTTTATTCTATTCTTTTTTTTTTTTTTTTTTCATTTAAGTTGAACAGTTGGCTTGTCAGGTTTTAAATTTTTCTATTTATTTTTAATTCAAGTATAATTAGCATACAGTGTTATATTAACATCAGGTGTACAATACAATGATATAAAAATTCCATATAGTTTTTCATCTTTCTTCATTACTAATATAAACACTTAAGGCTTTAACTTTTTATTGAAGGATCATTTTAACCACATCATACAACTTCTGATATTTAGCGTCTTCATTGCCATCTAGTTCCAAGTTACATTCAATTTCCATTATTATTTCTTTTTTTATGAGTGATTCAATGAAATTTTTTAAACTAGATACATGGAGATGTAATTGTTTGGTATTTTTTAAAAGATTTATTTACTTACTTGAGAGAGAGAAAGAGCATGAGTGGAAGGGGTAAAGGAAGAGGGAAAGAGAATCTCAAACTCCCTGCTGAATCCAGAGCCCAACACAGGGGTCGATCTCAGAACCATGATATCACATCTGAGCCAAAACCAAGAGTCAGATGCTCAACCAACTGTGCCCTTGATGCACCCCTGTAGTTGTTTTTTAAAATCAATTTTTAACTTAGCAGTAGTCACAGAACATGATCTGTATTATACTGATTCTTAGACTTATTCTGAGACTCACTTTGGGCCCTAGCCTTATAGCAAGAGGTCAGTTTTCATAAAGATTTTATATGCACTGAGAAGAATATGTTTTCTCTAAATTAGAATAGATTCCTATGGCATAGTGGGTTAGCAGTGGGGAGGTGAATGGAATTACTATAGAGGGGTAAGGGTGGAAGCAAAGAGATCAAGTTAGGAGGCTATTAATTTAGGCAAGAGATAGTGGCATGGACCAGGGAGATAGTAGTAGAAGCGACGAGATATAATTGGACTAAGGATATATTTTAAAAGTAAAACCACATTATTTCCTAAAGGATTGTGGAGTGTGAGAGAGAGAAGTCTTGCCTGCGCAATTGGAAGAGATGGATGTCATTAACTGAGCTGGGGAGGACTGCAGATGGAGCAAATTTAGGGTAGGAGACTCAGATGAAGATATGTGTTAGACGTGCAAATGGAGAGGTAGAATAGGTGGGGAGAAGGTGTGAACTGAAGACATAAGCTTGGAATATAAACTTGGGAATTTGGGGCTTATCAGTGGTTTTTAAAGCCATAAAGATTGATGAGCTCACCTAAACCCATGGTTCTTAACTGGAGCTGACTGGGGTGGGTGCTATTGGCACCTAGTGGGTAGAGGCAAGGGATGCTGCTAAACATCCTGTAATGCACAGGATTATTCCATCACAACAAAGAATTATCTGGTTTAAAATGTCAATAGTGCTAAGATTGATAAAACCTGACATAGGAAACCAGGATAGCTAGAGAAGAGAATGTGCTCAAGGACTTGGCTCCAAGCACTCTTTACTAGGAGTTCAAGGAAATGGGGAGAAATAATCAAAGGAATCTGAAGGTGTATGTCCAGTGATATTGGAAGGAAACCAAGAGTATCATGTACTAAAAAGCCAAGTAGAGAAGGTCTATGGAGGAGGAAAAAGAGATTGGCTGTCTCAAATGTGGCTGATAGGTCAAGAAGATAGGACCAGGGATACCTGGGTGGCTCAGTGGTGAGCATCTGTCTGCCTTTGGCTCAGGTCATGATCCTGGGGTCCTGGGATCGGGTTTCACATCAGGTTCCCTGCAGGGAGCCTGCTCTCCCTCTGCCTATGTCTCTGCCTCTCTGTCTCTCATGCATAAATAAATAAAATCTTAAAAAAAAAGATAGGACTGAAAAGTAATCATTGGAATTTGCCTTGGGTCATTGTCAAGACCTTCATGTTGACAAGAGCAGTTTTAGCAGAGTGGTATTGGCAAAAGGTCACTGAGTGGCCTTGGGCAAGGCGACTTGGCCTCTCTGAGTTATTTCCTCAGTCATAAGGTGAAGATAATAATCTACTTCATGGAGTTGCATAAGATAATGTGAACAATGTGTGTAAAGCACCTAGCAGAGAACTGGCACATAGTAGGCATTCATATAATGTAAGGTCTCCTTCCACAACTGTTCCATTTATTTCCAACTTCTGCTTCCTACATGCCTCCCCCAACACAAACCTACAGCCTCAATGCTTTATCATACTCTAGGTACTATTTAGTCTTATATGAGGCAACTCTTTCATTAAAATTCACTTCTTATTGGGCACCATATTTCACTTATCCCTTATTATGAACAGAGGAAAGGGCAATGTTAATAATTTGAGTTTTTCTGTATTAGCTAATAGATTGGACTGGGAGAGAAATAGTAGCAGTTTGAAAATATGCAGAATCACAAAGTAATTTCTCATGAAGTTAAATACTGTATTATTAAGCTGCATTTTGTATTAAGTCTTTCTACAGTTTTGAAACTGTGCAAACCTAAAACAGTAGCCTCATTTGCCAGGTTTATTATAGCTCTGCATATTTTCCCCACATAAAACTCTTGTTTTCCAAAATCTCAAAGCCAAAATCCTCAGAGAGCCATGTCAAAGCATGGAGATTGTTGGAAATCTAGAGAGTGGAAAATCACTCTTTAAAACCTTTTACTCTGGAATCTCCCACTGATACCATATTCTCTGGGGACTCAGGAAAATGATCATATATTACTCTAATGATTGCATAGTAAATTTATAAAAATGAATTTAATTTCAAAAGGCCAAAAGTAACAAAATTGTGGGGAAAAAAGCTCTCTGAAAACATGTCATTCTGCATTCAATTCTAATTTCCATAGAACTAGGGGTCCCAGAAGTTCATCCAAGTAATGAGGTTTTGTGCTAATCTCTCAGTTAATCACACACAGTGAGCTCTTGGTCCAAGTGGCTCCTGACTGCTATAATAGCTCAGAAAGCCAAAGAGGAATCCTCCATGATTTAGCTTCTAGTTGTCCTCAGTCCCAAGTGATTCCCAGGCAGCCTGATTCTCACATCTCCCAAGTCTTGGAAGAGAAGTTTAATTGATCCCCCTACCTGTGTATCTCCTGTATTTCATTAAGTTGAAGAAATGCAACTTGCTCTAATTTTTATATCTCAGAAATCAGGTCACATCATACTGGCATGTTACTATAGCCAGCACTATCCAAAAGAATACTTTGATTTGTATTTCCCTAATGACCAGTGATGTGGAGCATTTTTTCATGTGTCTGTTGGCAATTTCTATGTCTTCTTTGAGAAATGTCTGTTCATGTTTTCTGCCCATTTTTTGCCTGGATTTTTTGCTTGTGGGGTATTGAGTTTGGTAAGTTCTTTATATATTTTTGGATACTAACCCTTTATCTACTACGTCATTTGCAAATATCTTCTCCCATTCTGTAGGTTGCCTTTTGGTTTTGCTGACTGTTTTTTTTTTTTTTTTCTGTGCAGAGATTTTTATCTTGATGAAGTCCCAAAAGTTCATTTTGCTTTTGTTTCTTTTACCTTTGGAGATGTGTCTAGCAAGAAACTGCTGCAGCTGAGGTTGAAGAGGTTGCTGTCTATGTTCTCCTTTAGGATTTTGATGGATTTCTGTATCACATTTAAGTCTTTCATCTACTTTGAGTTTATTTTTGTGTATGGTGTAAGAAAGTGGTCCAGCTTGGAACAGTTATTTAAATTAACAACTCAGGAAACAACAGATATTGGCAAGGATATGAGAAAGGGAACCCTCTAACAACACTGTTGTTGGGAATGCAAACTGGTGCAGCCACTCTGGAAAACAGTATGGAGGTTCCAAAAAAAAGTTAAAAATAGGGGCTTGTGGGGTGGCTCAGTCAGTTGAGTGTCTGCCTTCAGTTCAGGTCATGATCTCAGAGTCCAGGGATCAAGCCCTATGTCAGCCTCCCTGATCAGTGAGGAGCCTGATTATCCCTCTCCTTCCCCGCTGCTCGTGCCCTCTCTCTGTCCAATAAATAAATAGAGCTACCCTACGACCCAGTAATTGTACTACTAGGTATTTACCCAAAGAATACAAACATAGTAATCTGAAGGGGCATATGAACCCCAATGTTTATAGCAGCAATATCCACAATAGCCAAAATATGAGAGCCTAGATGTCCATCAACAGATGAATGGATAAAGAAGATGTAGTGTATATATTTATACTATATATCCTACTCTATATTCCATATATATACATATATATATGTGGAATATTTCTTGGCCATCAAAAAATGAAATTTAGCCATTTGCAATGATGTGGATGGAAATAGAGGGTAATAAGCTAAGTGAAATAAGTCAGTCAGAGAAAGATAAATACCATATGGTTTCACTCATATGTGGAATTTAAGAAAGAAAACAGATGAACATAGGGAAAGAGAAGGAAAAATAAAATAAGATGAAAACAGAGAAGGAGGCAAACCATAAGGGACTCTTAACTATAGGGAACAGACTGAGGGTTGCTGGAGGGGAGGTCAGTGGGGGGTGGGGTAATTGGGTGATGGGCATTAAAGACAGCAGTTGAGGTAATGAGCACTGGGTATTGTATGCAACTGATAAATCTGATAAATGCAACTGACTAAATGCTACCTCTGAAACTAATAATACAGTATATGTTAATTAAATGGAATTTAAATTTTAAACATTTTTTTAAACAGAATTCTTTGTCTGTATCTGTTCTGCCTCATACAGGCACCTCAAGCCACATGGCTCTTGTGTACTTGAAATGTGGCTGGTACACCTAAATATGTGAATTTCTCATTTTATTTAATTTTCATTATTCTAAATTTATATAGCCATATGTGGCCAGTGGCTACCATATTGGAAAAGTTGAATTCTTCCAGAAAGGATTTACATTTGTTTCTTCCACTCACCTGAGGAATGACCAACTTGAGATTCCCTTAAATTAAATTTTCTGCTTGAGGCTTCTTTGGACTGCTCTGGTAGTTATGATTTTAGGCCATAGACCTGAGTGAACACTAGCTTGGCCTCAGACTCTCAGAAGAAGTTTTCATCTCTCAACCAGTGACAAGACTAAGATATGTAAATGTTCCTGCTGTCCCTTCCTACATGATGGTTTTGTTTGTTTGTTTGTTTTTTCCCTCTGTGCTCTTACCCACAGGATAACCCAATATGGAGTCCCAGCATCGTAGAAGTCTCCTATTAAACTCTTCGTCTTGAATGTTTTTTATTTTTATATAAAAACCTAAAATAACTATGCTTTGTTCAATCAGCAATAACTTAGATCCAATGAAATATGGTAATGTGATTTCTAATAGATAGTAGAAGTTTAATAAATGTTTGTTGAAAGGGAAGGGAGGGAGGGCCAAATAGGGTCATACAGTTTGAGTGTTTCTTATAATAATGGTCCTATGACCCCTTAAATGTTTGGGGGGAGGATGGTTAAATGCATTCTAACTTTTGTTTGGATGGAAGAAGAAAAGAATTGGAGAGGAAATATGCATATGAGATGCTGGTAGGGTACAGGGAGAAAGAAAGGCTTAATAACTAGTGTATCAGTCAGAGTCCTGGCAGAAAAGAGATGACAAGCCATAGATGGATGGAACAGCATCTCTTTTGGCCTGGCCTTTTGAACTAGGCTAAAGCCCTGTTTGTATAAGTGAGACACTGTTTCATGAACCTCTTTTTTAAAAGATTTTATTTATTTATTCATGAGAGACAGAGAGAGAGAGAGAGAGAGAGAGAGAGACATAGGCAGAGGGAGAAACAGGCTCCATGCGGGGAGCCTGATGTGAAACTCGATCCTGGGTCTCCAAGATCACGCCCTGGGCTGCAGACAGCCCTAAACCACTGAGCCACCCGGGCTGCCCTCATGAACCTCTTTATGAGCCTCCATGCACACGTGCAGCTTTGGGATTCAGTTAACATTGCAGGCCATTGTTAATTCAGTTAACAATGAGCAGAAGGTCCTTCTCTTTGCTTCTACAAAACTTAGTCCTGCTCTAGACCCTACACCTTGCAGTTTTGAGAACTTTGAAGGCCACTTTCCTCAGTGCAGGTGTCATCCTGGACACAAATGGAAACTCTAATTATGATGCATCCTTAAGTGGTTAGGGAGAGACTAAGAAAAGTGCCTGTGGCCCTTGATGATGAAACTGGACAGGTTGGTTTCTAAGTTCAATCAAAGACTTTCTAAGATACTTGAGATATAAAGGTGACTGCAAAGGAAATCTGCAAATGACCATTCATTTCTGCTTGAATACATGGAGCTCAGCTCTACCAAGATTTTAGTAATAGTGTTTGTGGGACCTCACTTCAGTTGAAGAGTAGGTGAGAACTGGAATATTCAGATCATCAGAGGGGAGGAAATGAAGAAATTGAGTTAGTTCTTCTCAAAACTGAAGCTTAAATTACGGAGGAAAATAACAATAAATATCCTTTTCATCTAATCCATACAGATTTTATCCAGAAAATGTAAATAAAAAACTATTAATTTCTGGAAAGCCATAAGCCTATTGGACCCAAGACACAAAGCTGGAATTGTACATAGTCCATTTTTGGCCTCTGGATGATTAGATACCGAAATGTGAGAGAGGTATTTGGCATTCCAAACAGACATCCCTGGCCTTGGGTGAGAAAGCTTGGGTTTTGGTCAATACTAGCAAAACTTCAGCACCTTGGTGAATTCACTTAACCTGCCAACCACAATATCCTCACCTGAAAATGGGATATGATACACTCTCTGACCTCAAAGAGTTTTTGTATCATCAAGCAAGAGAATAGGAATCTAGTAAAGTGCTATATGATTTTAGGGGGATGAGCATACTTTAGGGCCAATCTAAGGTGAAACATTATCCCATTGAAGAAAGAAGAAATGATGTTCACCTTATAAAAAATTACCCCAAATTAAGAGCTCTAGGTTCCAGCCTGTAGCTTCAACCTAATTAAATCTACTTGGATTTGGGGTTGAGTTTAACATACACAAAGTTCTGTCAGTGATAAAAGAGAGTGGAAAGAATGTGGAAAGTTAACAGGCTTTCTAAAAAATATACCCATTTGTTATTCCAGTTTTGTTTCCTTACTCTGCTGTTACACTTAAACTGAGAAAGAGAAAAAAGAAGTTCTAGAGGAAGGGATTTTCTGTGTATGGTGAGAAAATAAGACCTTTTATTTTCCTACGTAAGAGCAAATTACTTCTCTCCAAGGTGTAACCCTGGAAATCTCTAGGGGTAGCAATAATTCCTAGAAATTGGAGCCCAGGTCTCAGCAACTAATCTAACTAGTTCAGATAGCCTAAACTAGTACTTCTCAAACTTTTATGTGCACAAAAATCACCAGAGGATCTGTTTAAATCTAGGTTTTGGTTCAGTAGGTCTGAGGCAAGGGACTGAAAATCTGCATTTCAAACACACCTGTGATCACAATGGTGTTGATCCACAGATACATTGACCCATACCACCATTTGATTAGCAAGGGCCCAGGTTCAGCAGCTTATAACAGTTTTGTGTTAAGGCAAAAATCAATTCCAAGAGGGAGGACTGCAAATGAAAATAAAGAAAGCATGTTCCAGGAGTACAGGAGTGAGGTTTGGGCAAGAATGCCAGTTCTTGAGGGGAGTGATTTGGGAAACTTTCCTGAGACAGAAGGGGCCGACAGCACAATGGCCAGCAGGAGGAGACCTGGTGGCCTAGGATTATACATGCAGATTAGAGGATGATAGCAATTTGTAAAATGGTTTTCCATAGGAGTCATCCTAACATCATAACGTGAACAAAAATCATTACCCAATAATGAACTGTATTTCACCACACTCCATTTGTCTTGTTGCATAAATATAAAACTTCACACTTATTTTTTTTAGTTTGACTATATAACTACAGTAGAGTTTAGTGATATAGAAAGGTGATATAAAAATAGAGTTGATGGGGGCACCTAGGTGGCTCAGTCAGTTAAGGGGCTGCCTTCATCTCAGGTCATGATCCCAGGGTCGTGCTCAGCAGTGAGTCTGTTTCTCCCTCTCCCTCTGCCATTCACCCCTGCTTGTGCTCTCTTGCTCTTTCTCTGTCAAATAAATAAATGAAATCTTTTTAAAAAAATAAAGTTAATGATGTGGCAGATAGAAATCAGAACTCTGTAGACAGAATTATTATGTTAACTTCATAGTCACCCATTAACTACTCAGTCTTTCCTCTATCCTTGTACCTATTATCCTCTGTGAAGTGTGGCATGTGGTCTGGATTTACAGCATACTAGTGGATTTGAGCATATTTCTGTCTCTTCTAGATGCCCCTGGGTGTAGCCACCAAGTAACAGGCCAAGATAGTGATGCAGAATCAAGCCCAACTTGAGTGTGAGGAGATGGCGTTCTAGAACCAGCACCTTCAGTACCATAGATAGAAGCAAATCCACATGGAGGCATATCTCTGACTTCAATATGGTCTTTGCAGATAATCTGCTCCTCGCCACTGTGCACAAGACAGTCATTTCTAACCTGCCCTATCAAGTGCCTGCCTTTCCTACCAATTATGCCCCCTTTCCTTACCTTATAGGACTGTTGCCTAATGTGTGTATACAGGACACCACACTCCTTTTCCCATAGGCAGATACTGCCATATATATTCTTGGAATTTAGCACTCACATATCAAACAAGCCATTCAAGATGCATCTATAATATCATACCTATAGGAGTAGGAGGTAGCCTTCAAGACTTTTAAATGAGGCACACTTTAGGACAGGAATCCATGGAAATTTAAGGTCATGTTGGTGATCAGATACTCTAATTTATTGACAAGCTGAGCAAAATCAAGGTGCCACTCTTCCTTATAATAGTATAGCAAGTCAAATTTCCTTCATAGCAGTAAATCAACTGTACTCCCTGAGATTAAGCTCAGGAGTAAGGAAGTAAAATTACAAGGGGTTCCTGACAATGGTGAAACTAGATAGTAGATAGCAACCAGGCCCAGAGGGGATGCCTACAAATAGGAAACTTTCTCTGAGGTATGAAGAATCATAAGACAGGGGGCTCAGTTTAGGAAGCCAATTGATTATCATTGGAAAAGTACACACTGGAATGTGACACCCAGACACGTGCCATTTAACGGCCAAATTTCTAGCAAACATTATCCTAATTTCCTCAGAATGAGATTTACAGATTGTAAGGGCCAATGGGGAAGATTCTCTGAAGCTGGCCATGAGGGTTGCAATTTCTAAGGGATAATGGGCTAGAGGACGCTTGAAAGTGATAACATCAGAAGTAAGAACAGATGACCCTAGCAAAGGCATTGAGATGGGGCACTGTCACTGGCAATTACAAGGAATAGAAACCATGGATCTTGTCACAGGAGGGAATTAGGGCTTATCTGCCAACTGATAGTAGTAAACCAGGGACAAAACCATAGACTTTAAACTTGGGTCTTAATCTGACCCCTATTTTGGCTTTTCCTAAGAATCCCACTTGGCCACAAGTGCCTTCCTGCTCGACCTGGAAATAACAGAAACCTGATGGCTTAATACATCATAGATTTATTATCTTACAGTTATGGAGGTCAGAAATCCAAAATGAATATCTTTGAAATAAAATATCAGCTGTGCTTCAGTTTTTTCTGGAGGCTCTAGGGGAGAATCAATTTCCTTGCCTTTTCCAGCTTCTAGAGGTTGCCTGAATTCCTTAGCTCATGACCCCTTTCCATCACTCTAACGTCTGCTTCCCCCTTCATATCTCCTTCTTTGACATCTGCCTCCCTCTTATAAAGACATTGTGATTACATCAGGCTCAGCTGGATTATCCAAGCTAATCTTCCTATCTCAAGATCTAATCATATCTGCAAAGTCCCTATTGCCATGTAAAGTAACATATTACCAGGTTAGAGGAATTAGGATGTGGACATCTTTGAAGAACCATTATTCTGCCATAGGTGGCATCTTCAGTGAAGGACAAAAACAAAAAGCATTTATGTGGCCTAGAGGTGCCAGGCAACTCTGGACCCAAGGGACTCAGGAAAAAAAAAATGGCCCACTGTGCTAAAAAGAAAAAGATTTACCCTAACACAATGTTGTCAATTTAAAACCTTTACAAACTTTAACATAATTTCTTGCTCTAAGAAACTCTTTAAATCATTTCATTGCAATATAGCATCATCATTATTTTTTTAAATCAACCAATTACAGTAAATTTTGTGTTCTGAAAACAGGGACACGATAGTTGGCTACTCTCCCAGAAATGCTTTTACATTTCTTTTCACCTATGAGTATTATGAAATCATCTCTAACACGTTATGCAACCAGAGCAGTACACCTTCATGCTGCTATGCTCTCACACTGGAGCTCTGGGTGGATTTCTCCTGGGGTGCTCACACCCAAGGGGTTGTGGTAGGATGGCCATTTGCTGCTTTTGCCTTACTTAGAGGAGGATTTTGTTGTAAGGCAGAAGCTTACAATCCACAGAACTTTGGACAGTCTTCAAGGATTGAAGACTTTGCTTTCCTGTAATCAGTAAAATCCTGCAGATTCTACATCCTTAATCTTTTTCCATTCCCCCTTCCTCTTTAACTTCATGCTACTTGTCAAGGCAGCACACTACATTGCAAAGTTTCCCCCAAATGACTTGATCCTAACAACCATCTAAGATGCATATTAAACATGCAGATTCCCTGGCATCTCATTTAGAAATTCTGATTTTAAGTCTTGGCAGAGTCCTTGGAATCTACGTGTATAATAAACACTGTCCCCCCATCCACGTGATTCTTATTCTCAGGCAACAATGGGCAAGACTAACATGATGAAACAAGCTGGGCTTGGAAATCAGACACACCTTTGAACATTTTTCAAGCTGGTGAACTTCAACAAGTTACTTAGCTTTACTTAGCTTCTCTGAACCTGTGCAATGAAGAGTGCATAGGTTGTTTGGAGAATTGAATAGGATTATAGTACATTTCACTGTATATAGAGCCCTAGAGTTCAGTAATTGTGAATTATTTTATCTCCTTGAGCTTCATGCCTCTCCCGCCAGTACCTGCTATATTGTGGTTTTCACAGTTGGGAAATGTTGACTGACTGCAAATGTCATAGAACAACAACCAGCAGTGGAAAAAGAAAAAAAGAACAACAACCAGCAACACTGGATTAATCTCTTTGCCAGGACCTCCCTACCCACGTAGTCATTAACTTCATCGTGTAATTACATGGACTTTCAAAGCTCTCCCTGCCATAGTGCTCCCTCCCATTCATGAGGAAATGTCCACAAAGGTTCCCCTTTCTTCACCCAGCTGTACAAAGAATGCTAATCTTCCTCACAGCTGTGTCAACCATAGTCCTAGAAAGTGCTCCAGGAAAAGTTTGACTTTTATTCTACAAGAAAAAGAAGCATGACAGATTTACTTCTCAGCAGGCTAAGGTTACAAGTGGACCCTAGTCAGGAGTCCCTGCTGGCCAGAGTTTCATCACCACTTAACAAGAAAGGTGGAGTTGTGGAGACATTGTAGGCAGGAATTAATGGCTCCATAAAATGTTCAGTGGATTTCCCCTGTCAGTCCTTCTTACTGTATAAAAGTGAATGTGCCTTTCTTATATTTCCTTCTTTCTTTCTTCCCTCTCTTCTCATCTCCCTCCCATCCTTCCTTCCTTCCAAAATGCCTTCTCTGACCCCTCATTCTTAGAACCTTCTTCTCTGTTTCCACAGCATTCTGTCCTCATAATTATCATAGCAAGTGCTCAACTCTGTCACAACTGTTGGTGTTTGCCTGTCTTTCCTCTTTACCACTCCTCTGCCCAGCACCTCAACTCCCTACACACACAAAATTATAAGCTTCTGAGAAAACAGGCACCATGCCTTGTTATCTTTGTATCTTTAACTGTTAACATAGCGTCTGACACATAGTAGTTGCCCAGGAAATAGTGAATGAATGAATGAATGAATGAATGAATGAATGAATGAATGACTTTGGTGATAGTAGGTTAATGTTGGTGTCTCACAGAAGCCTTTGAAGGAGATGATCACAGTGATTAAGTGAAGGCTCAGAATGGTTTGATGGGAATCAAATAAAGTTACCACCATTCAAAAGGATCCTGTTTATAATCCGGTGGAAATTCTGACTTAATTTGAGGAGAATTCCTGTAATTGCAAAGTGTTTCACAGAGAACCAAAGATACTAAGAAGACATTGTCCTTAATAATGAACGTTTGCTATAAATCCAGGAAATGTGGCATTGGGATAAAGGTGAGCATTATAATAAAGACCAGCATTTCATTTCAAAATTTAGGTTATAAATTGTTATCAAATATACTATCTATAGAGGAGGCATAAGTGTTAGAAGTCAGAGGATCTAAAAAAAAAAAAATTAATTAAAAAAAAAAAAAAAAGAAGTCAGAGGATCTGGGTTTCCAAAAAGCGGCCTAGCCTCAGTTTTAGCTTCTTCATCTGAAAATGAAAATGATACCTGTGCCCATTTCAAAGTGTTGTCAGGAGGGCCAAATGAGACTGATATGTGATAGCAGTGGGGCTATTATAAATGGTCCCACAAAATAAGTGATTGAATAGGTTGGCAAGATGAAGTTTTTACTGTCTCTAAGCTAAGAGAAAGTAGAGCAAGGCTTTAAAAGCAACAATATCATGAGTAAATTTTGTGCTGTTCATCCTCCTACAAGCTGTTTTCTTACCCTTAAAATTAGAGGGAGTAGAATGATCCCCAAATTGCCAATGAATCTAAGATGCTAAGATTTCTACGACCAACTTGAGGCAAGGCATACTGAGTAAGTTCCCATGTAATGAATCTAAAGATACCAGCACTCATCAGAATAGTGCTCAGACCCTATAAATCTACATGACACAGGGTGCGGGGTAAGTATCTGAAGCACATTGTCCTCTTACAACTGCTTGTTGGCAGTATGTCCCCAGGCTTCATTATCCCTAGTGGACCTGGACCAATTGGCCAAAGCTTTACAGAGACTGGCAGAGCTAATTATTTATAGATGTAGCTCATCAAAGACTTTGCACCTTCCTTTGTGATGAGGGCTGATTTCCTTGACTCTCACTGTTCTTTCTCTTTTATGTATTGTCTGTTCCTTAATTCTTTGCATTTTCATGTGCCTTCAGTTCTGATTAATTCAAAGCTGCGAAGATTTTAACTTACTAATCCATCAGTTGGGAGGGAGTGATCGGGAGGGAAATGAGAGAAATACTATCCCAATTCTACAAATAGAAAGCCTGAGCCCAGAGACCTCAAATGAAGATTGGAGAGTAGGCATCAGCCAAATCCGTCACTAGAGGATTTCCATAAGAGTTTATGTTGATTAGACTATCTGTATTAAAAGGGATTTTGGAGACCTTTAGTTTGCGTGAGTTGTATAAGAATTCACCTTAAAAAAGGAAGATTTTAAAAAAGGATTTTGCTACAGACCCAGGATTCCAGGAACAGCTGAACTTCCAGTTCTCACAGAGCTTATTAAGTAGTTCAAGACTCAATAAATCATTCAGGATTGAGTGCTGTACTAGTGACTAGATCATCTGGTCAACCTCCTAAGCAGCAAGGATTCACAGATATTCTTGTGCTCTACCATTATGGCAACTCGGCTATTCTTCTTGTATCCTTTCGCTGCTATTCCCAAAACCAACTGCTTCTTTCTTCTTCTCTGTGTCAAGTTCTAATTGATCCCTTTGTATCTGATGAGCAAAATATCCAAACCAGGTCATCTACAGACTCCTGGCCAACCTATATACAAACTGGCCATCTTTAGACAAGGTGTCTACTTCAGGGGAGGATGGGCATGAGGTGCCCTTATGGCAAGTTGTATGAAGAGAAACCCTCAGAATAGGAATGAGGGAATAAATGTTCTGAAGCCTAGCCTGTTCAGTAAAGGGTTCAAAGTCAGTGCCATAAGAGAGGCTGAGATGTCTATATAAACCAAATTTATTTCCTGTAAGTATCTATGATTTATTTTTTCTTAATATTTTATTTATTTATTCATGAGACACACACACACACACACACACACACACATGCACACACACACACAGAGGCAAAGACACAGACAGAGGGAGAAGCAGGTTCCATGCAGGGAGCCTGACGTGGGACTCAATCCTGGGACTCAATCCTGGGACTCCAGGATCATGCCCTGGGCTGAAGGCAGACACTAAACCACTGAGCCACCCAGGGATCCCCCCACTACCTATGATTTATAGAACAAAAACAAACCCACTCCAACTTAAAAAGCACAAAGATTTTGAGAATTCCTTTATGTCCTATTTCATTATTTTAAAATTCATTCTATCCTAGTCTCTTCTTTAATTAAAGATCATTCAATTAGTGAGATTCTGAATGTGCTAAAATACAATTTTAATTTATCAAAATTTAATGGTCATTTCACTTCTAAGGATCACGTATTTATTGAACAAAGTGAAGCACACATATTCAAGGTTGTGTTGGTTTAACCATAAGTATCGCTATGGTGTTATTTTCTGTGATAATCTATTGCAGAACTAAGTGCATTAGATTTATCCCAAGGGACTTGGGCTTTTGTGGTGAGCTGGTGACCAACTATTTACAAATTTGTTGCAGGAAAATAATGTTCTGAGTTCTCAACATTCAACTGACAGTGGGAACTCCTGGAGTATAATAATTTCTACATTGAAAATTAATGCAGTTTTATTCCAGGAATCTTATATCAAGCATTTTTGAAGCAGCCACTTTTGACAAACATTTTAAAAAGGTCTCTGCTCATCACAACCATATTATGACATTTTGATTCTTTCCATGTCATGGGAAATGGTGTAAATATGAGGGAAAGGGGACTGTGTATTTATCTAAGACAGTGGTTCTCAAACTGTGGTCACAGAACCAACATATTGCCATCACCAGAGAATTTATTACAAGTACAAACCCTGAGGCCTCACCTCAAATCCACCAAATCAGAAACTTTGCAGATGGGGCCCAGAAATCTGTGTTTTAACAAACCTTCTGAGAGATTCTTGTGTATACTAAAGATTGAGAATACTGATCTAAGACTTCTGTGAGCTTCAGAAATCCCAGGAGGAGTCCATTTCCCATGAGAATAATGCAGTAGCCCCATGACTTGGTTAGAAACAAGAGGCTGTATTATATTTCTAGCCACTTCTGAATGGGGGTTAAATATGGGAGGAAGCCCAAAGTAAGGATAAAAGCCATCAGTGTACACTGGACCTGTTCCACTATTCTCTGTTCTTCCCTTCTGCTTCAGCAGGCTGCTTGCCTATGTTTCTAAGCTCCTTCAATTTCCTAGGTAGAATTTCCTCCTACTTCCTCTCTCTCAACCCAAACTCCATTATTTCCTTCCAGATTGCTTCAAAAATGACTTTTTTCAGGACACTTTCCCTGGGACATATTCCCTCTGAATTGCATTCATCAAGCATTTATTTACCACTTACCTTTTTCCTGGAACAAGTTAACAAAGATTCCATCCCTGTTCTCACATCCAATGAGAGCACACAACAGATCTCTTCTTTGCTTTTATGCAAACCTTTCTCCATAGTTCCAAACAAATTGTCCCCCCACCTTCATTTTGGTTTTAGCTTACTTTCAGTTAGCTTTAGTTACTTTCAGTTTATCTTTCCTCCTAGATGGCAAGCTCCTAAAGGGCAGTGATGCATGTTTTAAACTCACATTGTATATAGTATGTTTCCTGGCAGCCTACTGAGCACATATTGGGGGGCATGCTGTTGGGTTGAATGAATAAGATTATGATTGGAACAATAGTATAGACATGTATAGAATGGAATCTATGCTTTCATAGTAAGCTTCTTTGTATTTTCTTCCTCTGCCCTTTGATCTATCCTTACCCACTGACCTAGAATATAAAACCAATAAAATCCTAATGACAACTGATTTGAAAAAAAAAAGATAGGTTCATATTTCACTAGCTGGGCTGGAAAGAAATCCAGAAACGTACTAGGGCAACTACCAAGTCAAATGCCAATTCACAGAACTCTTCAGTAAATTTAAAAAATAAATCTTAAATATTGGGCCTTATTTACCTCCCTTACTTTTGGTTGGGCTTTGAAAAAAATTGTAGAATCCTGACTCAGGGCCAAAAGGACAAATTGGATGCCTTTAATTAGTGAAATTACAAAGAACCTGCCAAATGAATGATTTGTACATGACACAGAGGAGAGCAGTGGTCTCTTTAGCAGTGATTATATATCCAAATTTTTCAACTGAACTAGATTACATGCCACACTGAATTCTCTAAGAGCAGCTGTCTATTTCTTACAAATTCTCTTTGACTCACATGTCAAAGCAATACTTAGGTCTATAAAGCACATACCTGCTTGCCAAGGTGATTGTTTGCAAATTTGAATAATAATATATTAGAAGGTCCATGTTTGTTAATTTGTTCACCTCTTCATAGATCAAAGCTCTAGAGAGTATCCTAAAAGCTAAGCTTCTAAGTAAGGACAGAATGAGAAGAAGGCAAGGTTCCTGTGGCTCTCTTAGAAACTCATGCTGGGGAAATCATCTTCAACATCATCATTATATCCATGGGATATTGAGCTCTTCAGTCATCAGAAGACTTTGATATTTGCTACTTTATCATGTGGCTTTAGTGACATACAAAACTAGAAGAACTTGCCATGGAAAACACATGGCTTTGTGAAAAGGATAGGTGGGAGGAAGAGAGATGGAATGATAATTTCTGTGAATGAAGTAACTTCTTGCTACCTATTGTGAGTTCTTAATCGTCTTTTTAAGGTGACAAAAAAATGAAAGCTACCTTTTTAAATAAAATAACACTGTGGATCACTAAAGCTGTCAGTAGGAGGAAGAATCTCAGAGGAAGGAAAAGCAGCTGAATTAAAAATACCTACACTTCCTACAAGTAGTCACTAATTAGCAGTCTCAGGTGTACTCTGGCCTCACGATAACCCAGCTTTCAATTTAACTCTGTCCCTATCATGGACACACAGTTTTCCTTTGGCCAGTCTGTGGCCCATCTATGACAAGGCCAGACCATTCAAATCAAATGTCACTGAAAGAAAGGTGAGAACAAAGAGAAAATAAACCTGAAGCAGTATTACATGAAAAATATCTGGTTTACAAGATATGATTCATTCTCCAGGGCTCACAGTCCTGCTCCAATGGGTAAGGTGAGGATCTTCAGGTAATCCTTTCCCTCCTAGCACCCACCCATCAGTATGTACTAGATGTATGTGCATCCTGACATATCAGACTTGAAAACAACACTAAGGAAATTGGTTTTAATCTTATATTCCAACTCTGATCAATAGAAAATGACCAACTGGGATGCTGGATTGAGGAGGGTTCCAAGGTTTTATCCCGATTCAATGAGGAAAAACATAATGATTGATTGGTGGTATCTGCAATGGATGAGGATAAGAGGATGGGCAGGGAGTATCGGGAGGGACGGATGCAGGGTATTTGGTGCAGGGTAATTGCACCCTACTCCAGATCTAAGAGAGTGATTCTAAGATAGGTACAGAATCTTTCTTTCACGTCTTTAAGGACCTGACTCTTCTTCCATGGCTGATACTTAAAATAATGCCTTCCCATTTCAAGGAAGACCTCACCTAACCACAAGATCTAATTAGCCTTGATATTTACACAGAAGAAACTCACACTAATGGTGGAGTCATATCTTTCTGTTAACCATTTTTCCTTCTGGAAAGAATCTCAACAGTTGTCTCGAGCTTCTTTTTGGCCACTTGGAACCTGGAGTTTCTGAACTTACAAGTAGCTATCACAGGCAGAGATATCTGATCCTTCTGGATGATTAACATTTACAAAATGGCCAATAAATGAGAGGGAAAATCTGACTTGGTCCCATCTACCCATGCTCACGGTGAATTTAATAGGCATTTTTCATTGCTGGTCAGCTCAAAGAGTAGAACAAGTTACAAAATGGCCATGTAAGGGACGACTACTGCAGAAGAGTGTAAATTGCTTGTTTTAAAGGCAAATGGCAGAAGGAAAACTAAGTGAAAGGAGGGACTAGTAGGCAAAGGAATAATCCATGAGTAGGAGGGACCTAAAAAGAGAAAGTCATTCCAGATAAAGAACTGAATGATCTTCATTAGTTACCCTCCCAAAGAGCATCAGTTAAAAATCAAGCTAAGCCACAAAAACACGACAAAATCATGCTAAGCAGCAGGATTGGACTGAATGTAAAGGTGCAGCAACCAGCTTTAAATCTGGATCTGAAAACAAAGTCCCTATCAGCATTAAGCCTCACACTAGCCCAGAACAACAATTTAGACAGGGAAGCACCAAAGCTTCACAAGTCAACCTTCACATCCCATATGTGGCCCGTTGACAAGTGTTTATGCAATATGATTGATTGCCCTGCAATTTACTTTGTCAATCAGTCACAGAGTTAATTACATGTTACTCTTGGGCACTATTATAAATAATGGTATGGCAAACAGTGCTAGATTTAATGGTCCTTAGCGTTCAGCTATTAAATTGATGACACAGCCACATCAGTATTGATGAACAAGGACCTTCTCCATCAAGGATAATTTATATCACTAAACGTAATGGGCTATCCCGCTCCCAGTTTTGCCAAGACATTATTCACACTGATACAAGCAATGAATCCATCAATAAAGGAGGAACAAATATATTTTGTTTTGTGGGGTTTTTTTTAATCCCCTGATAAATACTGATCATGTGGAAACAGGGACTTTGTATCACTGACATAGAGCTTCGGGAAATGTGAGTTCACCATAAAACTTGCCAAAATGGGAAAGTCAGATGGATTCTGAAGGAATAATTTGCATCTAAACACAGCCTCTCCAGGAGGAGTCTTTGAATGTGCTGTCCACCCTGATTAAAACATCCTTCTTTTCCACACCACCACCCCCGACCGCCCCATATACCTGGTTGACTACTTATCCATCAGACATCATCTTAAGTGACGCATTGTCCAAGAAGTCTGTGACTTTCTGAACTGGATTAGACTCCCATCATAATCTGGGTCATCCAGAAGATGACTCTGAAACAAGGATTCACATAAATGTGTTCCCAGGATTAACTGATAGATAGTTGGCAAATAGGACCAGAGAAGGAAAGGAGGCAAAGTAAGGATCAGATATCAAGCAAAGTCTCAAAGAGGGGAATTTTAGTCCAATCCTGCCAGGAATATATACTTTTTAAAAATGTAGTTACATTTCAGAGTTGTCTCAATCAAGGATAGCACTTAAATCTCTGCATGTGTCAGTCACTGGCTAAGGGCTATCCTGAGAATTTTGAGTACTACACAAACAGGAAAAAACAGTCTGGCAGCTTGAGGACAGTCCTCTAAGTGCTAGTGCTGGGAGAGAAAGAATATCAGGAGTGGTGTGCCCCACATTGGATCAAATGTGACATGGGTGGAATATACTGATAGTGTCTGCTATACTGGCTTTTCATAGCACTCTGTACCCTCTATAAGATAGCATTTATCATACTGCATTGCAATTGCTTAATTGTCCATCATTCCTACTAGATCGTAAGCTCTATAAATGGCAGAAGCCATGACTATCTTGTTCCTCATTTTATCACCAGTGGCTAGCACAGTAGCTGGCCCACAGTTAGTCTCCAAACAATATTTGTGAAAGGAGAGAAGATAGGGAGGGCAGGAGCAAAGCTGGTTTAATGAAAGGTTTATACATTACACTAGTATAATGTAGCACACATTCAAGCAAACACAAATCTTGGTAAAACAGCATTCTTAAAGGGGTTATGCTGATGTAGTTTCACTCATTCTGAGCATGAGAATCTTGGTTCTAAAAGTCAGGTATGGTACATTCAGTCATGAATTCATTTGTAACAGTTCAGGGGGAGCTCTTAAATCAAATGGATGAGAGGAAAATAATGAAATCCAGAGTCTGAAGTGAAGGCTGTGATCATTTTACCACATAGTCAATTGGAACAGACATAAATATGACAATAGCAAGATTTCTATTAATTCTTAGTTCCTTTCATTTAATATTGAAAATCCTTAGCTAATATGAGCCAGAGAACCAGCTCTATTCTGATCACATCTGGATTGCTTTTAACGTTTCATTCATTCTTTTTCATGTATTATTTACATGTATTCTTTTAAAACTGACTTCTTTTTTTAAGTTAAATTCAATGAACCAACATATAGTAAACACATCATTAGTTTCAGATGTAGTATTCAATAATTTATCAGTTGCATATAACACCCAGTGTTCATCACATCATGTGCCTTCTAAGTGGCTTAGTAAAATGAAAGTTTATTTCTCAGTCAAGGAAAATACAATTGGTGTTCCACGGGCAGTCTTCATACAGTGATTCAGAGATCCAGGCTCCATCCATCTTGTGGCTCTACCATCATCTGAAACCTTAAAGTCCTTCCCTTCCAGCCAGTGGAAAATAAAAGAGTGTGAAAGCACACCTACTTCTTAACCTTCAATGCAGAGGTGAAACACAGCACAATCCCTTGCTGGTGACCAGTCACATGGCTGGGAAATGTAGCCCATCCAGCAATGGTGTGCTGGGTAGCTAACCTACTCTGCCACATAGTCATTCAAGAAATAGTTATTAAGCACCTAAAGTACACAAAGTTCTGTGTTCACTATAGGGAATAAAATGGGAAATGAAACAAGAGTGGTTGCTGCCCCAGGAGCTAATTTATAGTTCATAGAAAAAAAAAATTAAACATGAAAACACATAATCCCCTATGTATAATACAGAAAAGGTATGGGGACAGAAGAAAGTTTATTTTTATTTATTTACTTTTGTTGATATTTTATTTTTTTGGTAGTTGAAAATGGTATCATATTCATATTGTTGTTTTAATGTACATTTCTTTTTATTTTTATTTTTTTACATTTTTAAATTTAAATTCAATTTGCCAACATATAACACCCAGTGTTCATCCCATCAAGTGCCCTCCTCCATGCCCATCCCCCAGTTACCCCATCCCCCCGCACACCTCCCCTTCCATAACCCTTTGTTTCCCAGAATTAGGAGTCTCTCATGGTTTGTCTCCCTCTTTAATTTTTCCCACTCAGTTCCCCTCCTTTCTTTTATGATACCTTTCACTATTTCTTATATTCTACGTATGAGCGAAACCATATGATTGTCCTTCTCCGATTGACTTATTTCACTTAGCATAATACCCTCCAGTTCCATCCATGTTGAAGCAAATGGTGGGTTTAAAACAAGCTAGATCTAGTTTGAATGCCTGAGGAAAGAATATTTAAGCTGACACCTGAAATTTAAACAGAGTTGTCTAGAAAAAGTTGGAGAGAAAACCATTCTGGTTAGAGGGAACAGCACGTGCCAATGTCCTGATAGAAGGATATTTAATGTCTACTATCCCAGAATAACCCAAACTTATTTGAGGATCAGCCCTTTTTTATTTTTCACTATTAACCTCCCATACAACTGGTACTCTATAAAATGAACTTTAAAATGCTTTGCTACTATGTGGATTAATAAATTTTTATTTCTGTTCCTTCAAATAATAACCTTACTGTGAAATTTAATTAGATACTTGAGTCTATTCATCAAAAACAACCATTGAAAATACAATGACTACTAGGTTAGCCAGAAGAATTTCTAAGTAGTTTCCACTACTTTTCCTGACCTCCCAAAGTAGTTATTGATGAAGCTGTTACTGGGAGGTCCATTCCCATCAGTGAATGGATGGGTTTACACCTCCAGGTAAAGAAGTTCTGTTTTATCTCCCCAGAGACAAATATAGCTATTGGTCTGTCCAGTGATAGAAATAGAACGAGAAGAAAGGTTCAATTACTTGGGTAATAAGGCTGATAAGATAGGTCAGTGGCCTTGCTTACCACTGTCAAAATCTCAGCTCTCAGCTTGTCCATCTTGCAAATGTGTGTCTGGCCCCATCCAGATGAAAAGAATAGGGTGTCTTCCTGGGTGACTCATACAACCAAGTTCTATCTCTCAGGAAAATGTTCTATTCAAAAGTCTGTCTATAATAATTATTGTTTAGAAGAGGAGAAATGAATCTCTTTGACAAATAGAGTTTCACCAGTAGCAATTTTAGGCTAACAACATAGTCAAACTTTTGGTTTTCTCATTTTATCTGGGAAATTCCAAACTCTATCTCAAACTATGTAAGTAAGCATCATAACTCAGTGAGGCACAGATTGATCATGAATGGCCAAGTCTATGGAGGAAGGCTAAGTGACAGAGACCTTTCACACACACACAAGATGAAATTTTGGAAAATAAGTATTGAATTTACCTAAGCTTAGCTGGAGTAAGTCTACATAAGGCTCCAATCAGAAGCTAATTCCAGGGTCAGGACCCAAGATCCAGATGTGGGTCAGATGTGATGGTTGCCCAAACGAGTCATGAGTGAGAGTATCCCAAGGATTAGTTAGACCCTAAAGAGTCCTGAGCCAAAGCTTGTGTTTAAAGGATAAACTAGACACCCAAGCAAATCAAAGAAACATTATAAAGACTGGAACAGAAGAAGGACAAAGATCAGTGGTTGTAATGAAGCAAGAGGATCCAGAACAATTTTTGCAAATCTGGCTAGAATGCCTAAGTTTGTTTTATATTGTCTAATGGATAGATGATAAATCCAATTTAAATACCCAGAATCAGTTTGGACATGGCAGCAGTAAAACTGTTTTCTGATTATCATTTCATGTGATTGATTAGGAGTGGCTCATTTCTGTATGCTTTTAGGATCTGTTTTGTTCCCTTATTTTAAAACTTCCAAGTCTTGAACACCTATGATGGTTGCATAGGCAATAATTAAACAAGAGTAGCGAGTATATAAGTTTACATTGGGAATACACAGTAATCAGGTTGCCTGGCTGTGCCAAGATTTCCTCCTAGCTGTCCATGAGTCCTACATTGCCAGTTTGTGGTTTACATACCCATTTAAGCAACACAAATGGAGTCATCTGTTCTTTTCTGGTCTTCAAGAGCCTTTTCCTCCTCAGGGACCCAGCAGGAGGTAGTCTCTAGGCATCAAATTATAACAATCAATAAACCACAAGCAGCATGGCTCATTTAGAAACAGAGACACAGCATTTTGCTGGAAGAAACAGTGATTACTTACCACAGGTCCAGAGAATCGTGGTGTTTATTAGAGAGCAAAAATGTGGGATTCAACATGACCAAATGCTAACTATCCCTTGGCCCTCAAACTTGTCCTTTTGGTGACTCCCATGTAGGCGAATGGTACACCAAAATACCCAAGCCAGAATCTTGAAGACTATTCTAATTTTTTCTTCCTCCTTTTCTTCTCCCTCAGTGCCAACATCTACTTAGAGATTAAGACCTATAGTTCTATTTCCTTACTCTTTGTATAATCTTTCCAGTGCCACAGGTTTACTTCAGGCTCTCATTGGACTTCTGTTTCTCCTCCCTTTTATTCATTTTCCACTTGGCAGCCAGAGTGATCTCTCTACATTGCCTACAGAGGACTAATTCAGTGAAGGAATTCTATAAAATGTTCTTCTGCTTGATAAATGCTGGGGTGGATTGACTTCATAAAAACAGTGAAATAGCACCCTATCCCAACTGTCAGGTAATCAGTGTCCCGAGTATCTGCACATTAAACATAGTAGATATTCAGTAAATATTCATTCAACAATGATTAAATAGGCAGTATGGTATATGGAAAAGCACAGACTCCCCCAAGAGAGCAAGGTTCAAATCCCAATTTTACCACTTCTAACTGAGTAACCTCAGGAAAGCTACCTGATGTACCTGGGCTTCAATTATTTTCAAACTGCTCTCAGTACCTGCCTAGCAGGTTTGTTGTGAGGATAAGTGAAATGTGCTTTGAGAACCTGGCCAATGAGTACTTTGCAATCAAAAATAACTCAAATCCTAACTGTATTAAAAACAAATAAATTGACAGAACAAAAACATGTCATTATTAGGCATCACCTATACAGGGTACTTTATAAGGAAAATTGAGGATTTGTGACCTCTGGCCTCCAAGACTTGAAGCCTACATTGCATATCTCACCTCTATTCAGAACATCAGTCAAAGGACATTTACCCAGGGCTCATCACTCAACTGGAATTCAAAAGCTTTCCAAAAATCTAAGATGGAAATCTAACAGTGAATTTAACATGAGGATACTCCAATATCAAATAAGGATTTTATAGTTTCGAAAGTTTAGTTTGATTTCCAGGTGAAATATAAATCCCTGTTGGAATTAGACTGTATTAGGTAAAAATCAAATGGAAGATTTTAGAATTTGCCTTCCAACTTTGGTGAGTCGTTATTGTCTAGACAATAGACATTCTAGACAAATGGATGCAATGACACAAGAAGCATGATGCAGTCATTCTTCCCAGAGTTAATTACATATGATCCTGCTGATGGTTGGGAATGACACTAGTGAAGGAGAAGGAAATCACTTAATTTTGCAATCATTTTAAGAGTAGGACAGAAATTTAAGGACCATTGAGTCTATTGAGTCTAATCCTTTCTTTCTCTAGAGAATAGCCTTGAGCCCTGAAAAATTAAAGTATCTGCCTAAAAAGGTAATGGCCATTCTGAGACCAAGAGCCCTCATCTCCTGACTCTGTCTAGAACTCCTCCCACTGAGAGCTGTGCAGAACATTTGTTTCTGTGACTCGGTGAAAAGCAAATCTTTATTCAGAATATTGAGATTTTTTTCCCCCCTAAAGTGCCTCTTTCCTCAGTATCTCTCCAACATGAGATGTAAGTAGACTTCTATTTCTTTTTACAGCACATACTGTGGATAAAGTGTCTCAGATTCTTGAGCCCTGGAATGGCCTTTCTGTCTTACAACCCTGAAGTTATAAAGTTACGAAGTTAGAGATTATATAACTAATCTAAATTCTAAATGAAATAGATTATATACCTAATCTAAATTCTAATCTCAGTATCAGTTCCTACAGATCCTCCAAGCACTGGGAGGGAATTGTTATTTACCATTTGTGAAAAGTGCTCCAGGATTCTTGTATAAAAGATGGGATTCACATGTTCATTTTATTCACTCATTCATTTACCCAGTTGAGTCCTTAATTTTCACTTTTCTCATATGTGATTAATGTCTGTTTTTATGACTAGGCTGTAAGCTTTATGTGAGTAAAAATTAATTCATCTATCTTTACTATTCATTGCTCTATGTATTACACCTAGCTTATTTCTTGCCAGTGTAGATACTCAATAAAGGTGTGATAATGAATGGAAAAAAAATGAAATGAAAAAACAAAATCCATAGTCACTTTTTCAATCTCCTTTCATCAAATATATCAGATTCATCTGCAATAGGTTTCAGAAAATATACAGAGGAGGTAAAGACGTAGAAGAGAGACAGAGAGACTGGGAGCCAGGGGGAGTACGGAAGAGGCCCTTATAATTTCAGAACTCCTCAAGGAGAACCATACTTCATTATATGTTAAGGATAGTATATATCATACCCCAACAGCCTACTGGACTGACTTATATCATTGAATATACATGCATTGAGTAGAGATTGTGTTCATATTTACAATTCACATAAGGAAGTTTCCTGAGTCCAACACCCATCAGCCCTTGATTGAATATCAGTTTCTCAGATAGATCTTACACCTGTAAAATTGGTAGAAAAGAGTGGTACAGGTTGAACCAATTCAGAGTGACTTTGATCATGAAGATAGAGCTCTTGCTGAAAGCTTGAGGCATAAGTCACTGTCAAAGCCTACCTCTTCACTCTGCCCACACAACCATGGGAGCTTCAATCTTCCTAAAGAGTAGCGAGGTGTGAAGTTAAAGAGGTTTGGACAAGCATTTGGGAGCCTCTGAAGCTTATCTGAATTAACCAAGCCTCCCAAAGCCATAAATCTCCAATGAAAGCTTCCAAGAGTGACATACTTCGTTGTGGGATGTCTCAGGGATTGGCCGCAGGCCAGAAGAAGAGCTGTGTGAACTGCAAGATAAAACCAACGTGTACATCGCCCTTCCCTCCTGGGAATCTCTCAGTCCCACTTTCAGGAGTATAACATTTGAGGATGTTGCTTGTCTGCTTAGAGCAGTGCTGCGTTGCACGATCATTATGGAGTCAGGATGGCCCTTGAATGTTGTTTTCTGTTTGTGGTCAAGTTTCTTATTGGATTGAAGAAGCCAGCATGAGCCAGGATATAAATGTGATTATTGCCATTTGTCCTAGACTCCTGGATTTTCTGTCTATTGTTTTTTCAGTGTGTCTAGAGACCACATACATACAAACTGTTAAGTTGCTTTTTTCAACGGCAGATTCTTGGGACCCTCCCCAGAAAAGTGAGTCAAAAATTTCTGTTAGGGCCTGGGAATCTGAAACTTAGCAAGCTCTCCTTAGGCATACTAATCTTTAGGCATAACATTTTCTTATCATCATTCCTTTAATGCAAGCCAATCATTTTGCAGAAGAGGACTGAGGCCCAGAGAGGTAGAATGAACTGCTTAATGTCTCATAGTTGGTTAACATCAGAGGCCAGGCCAGGACCCACCTCTGTGCCTTCTCAGATCTGTCCTTTTCACCACCACATCTCTAACATCATATCCTGGAGCATTCAGCATGGCATAGAACAAGTTCCTGCAGGGAGTTGCTCTGAGATGCTTACAGTGTCTCTGGAGCACGTAACATGTGGGAGACAAGAGATTTACCTGGGCAGATTGCATTCCAGTCTGCAGTCCACAGGAGTGCAGTCTCAAGGGTAAGCAAGAGGAAGGGGAAAGTAGCTCCGTGTCCTCCAGTTGTCCCTGTAGGCACCCAGAGTGCTCTTCTGCTCTATCTGTCCTTACTTTGTGTTCATAAAAGGATCTGTTTTTAGCCATTTATCCTTCTGTATAAATAAATTAAAGAGCTCTTATACTTGTATATGCCACTTAGCAGGTGCTATTTTCTTATTTGCTCTTGGAAGCCTTCCTGACTGTTACAGTGACAGCCTGTGGCACAACCCTCTGGTTTTGCCATGTCCACTCTGTGAAACTATATGTATTTGCAAATGCATCACCTGCACTAAACTGTGAGCATCTTGAGGGCAGGAGATATGTCTTTCATCTCTTTATACCCATTGCCAGCACAATTTCTAGTCCATGGTAGGTGATAAAGAAAGAATATATATGTGTCAAATAAATTCTTATAACAACCTAGAGAGTAGAGAGGAATTATCATCCCTACCTTACAGATGAATAAACTGGATAGAAAAAGGCAAAGTGATTTGGGAATGATTACACACTTGCCCAATGAAAGGGAAGACATTTGAATTAAATTACGAATGACTCCAAGAGTGCTGCTGTTTCTACCATTATCAAACCACTAGCACATTGACCCCAAGGTCAAGGTATTCCCTCCCTGGAGGTAATTACATCTTTAACCAATCTCTAATTTTGGAAAAGACAGTTTGATCTGGTTACTAGAAATGAAATGAGACAAATGCAAAGTATAAATTGAGAGCAGATTTGGAAGAAAAAGCAGCAGGTGACAGCAGGAGAGTCTAGAACCAGAAAAGCAGATTGAGTTAAATGGCACTGACCAGAGTCTACAAGGGGAGCTCATGCTTTGGGATCTTCCTCCCACCAAGCACCTGGTCTGAGTTTCAGGATTAGAGGAAGTCCTGTCATTCTGGACATACAGTACTGAAAAGGAACACAGAGCACTCCCCCACTACATCTAAAATTCACGTCCCAGATGCTCTGTGTTTCCGCTTGAGGTGGGGATCAGTGAGTGAGGGCAGGCCAGGCAGGGAAAAACAGATGGTAGATGACTATGCACAGCCTCATTTACAGGGTCCGCTGGAATTAAAGATTTTATTTATTTATCCATGAGAGACACAGAGAGAGGGAGAGAGGCAGAGACACTGGCAGAGGGAGAGGCAGGAGCCACGCAGGGAGCCTGATGTGGGACTCAATCCTGGGTCTCCAAGATCAGGCCTGGGCTAAAGGCAGCGCTAAACTGCTGAGCCATCTGGTCTGCCCTGCCCTCCACCCTCTTTTGTGCATTTTCTCCTGCTTCTGCTACACCTGAAGCCAGCTGAGGGCCCTCCTCCACTTTCATTGTATCGGAAGTATTAATCCCAAGGCAAGGGGGATCATATTCCATGGATCCCAAAGATTCCAGCACAATTTTCTCTCTGCTGCTGCTACTTGGTGCACGGATGCCTTAGTGTGTCAATACCAATGCTGTGCCCTCTAAGGCGTCCAGACATTCCTGCTACTGCTGCCCCCACCATCCCTCCTCCCTCAGCCCACAAACAAAGCCTGTACTGCATGGAAGTGCATCTGAGTCCCTGGGACTGTATTCTGAGATTCTCAGTGCATCAAAACCATTCTCTCTGTTCTCTTGACCTACATAAAACCCTGGTGTTTTGTGAAAACTGCTCTTTCAGGCTGCCTTTTTACTGAAAACCTCCTCCCTAGAATTCAGACATGAATCCATGGGGGTAAGGCCTGTGGAAAAACCTGAGTGATTGTCACCAGACTACTAGCCTTGCCCCATTCCTGTAAAATCCAATTCTTTGTTCCTGGACCCATTTTGTCAGCCTACTCTCTCTCCTCACCTTAGAGTCCCTCAGAAGATACTTGGGCTGTCATATGGACAGATTTCCACTAGTCCTGCCCACCGTTCCAGCAAAGGTAGCTCTCACAGATGGACATAGTCGAGGCCTCAGCTCTGCCTGTCACTTCTGGAGCTTTAACTACATGTTCATTTGAGAAACTCTCCCCTCCATCTAGATCATGCATATAACCATCTAACTGAATCCAGCTTCATTCTCAGTTCTACTATGAAACCCTCTGTCGTTACTCAACGTGGCACTCTGCCCCCCAAAACACAGAAGTCCAAATCAGAGTATTCATGTCATAATGGAGGAGCTACTTTTAATTCTTAATTCTTGTCCTAACAGCTGGGTCAATATCAGATGGTTATTGCCAGATCTGCAATGAGCAATCACAGTAAAGTAATTAAAAGATAATCAAGGGAGCTTGGATCCTCTCCCCATGGACACGCTCAGCCAAGGTCTGCCTATGCCCAAGTCACAACCATCAAATAAAGAAATATGTGTTTGATATCCTTTTTGTAGATTATTAGAGTGCTGTATAAACCACTAAACCAATTTTGTGTTAAGGGTTGTCATTGTATTTTTACAAAAAAGAAGTGATCCCAAATACTAAATTATGGATGAAATTCTCACAAATTCCTAATCATGGCTGTCCTGAAATATGATTGTATGTATTTGCCAAAAATCTCCTTAAAATGATAGAATATTTCCTGATTTTCTAAAAGCTATGGTTAGGGATCCCTGGGTGGCTCAGCAGTTTGGTGCCTGCCTTTGGCCCAGGGCACGATCCTGGGGTCCCAGGATCGAGTCCCACGTCGGGCTCCCAGCATGGAGCCTGCTTCTCTTTCCTCCTGTGTCTCTGCTTCTCTCTCTCTCTCTTTGTCTATCATGAATAAATAAATAAATAAATCTTTAAAAAATAAAATAAATAAAATAAAAGCTATGGTTAGAAAACTGGTCTAGACTGAGTGAAGCGAGAACACAGTTTGGTTCGTACATTGTTAGCATTTAATTTTGATGGTCTCAATTTAAAATTCCACCTTCAAATGAACCCAGTAAGACCCCTCCGAAGATTAATCATTCTGGGCAATTTTGAAGAGTTCTTATTATCAAAGAGAACATTAAAAATGTATATAAGTGTATTCTTCCCTGAGGGAGGTCAGATATCATGAAGTAATTGATTATTTTTTTAAAAATTTAAAGGACGCCTGGGTAGCTCAGCAGTTGAGCATCTGCCTTCAGCTCAGGTCATGATCCAGGGATCCTGGGATCGAGTCCCTTAACGGGCTCCCTGCATGGAGCCTGCTTCTCCCTCTGCCTGTGTCTCTGCCTCTCTCTCTCTCTCTCTCTCTCTCTCTCTCTCTTTCTCTCTCTCTCATTTTCTCTGTGTGTGTCTCTCATGAATAAATAAATAAAATCTTTAAAAAAATGTTTTAAGGAAAGGAAAGGTTAAAAAAGCTTTTCCATTGGAAAGGCACCTGGCAGGAGTATATTGTGAAGCTATGTGGTATGACGAGGGCCCTGGATGTAGAGAAATAAAGGCAAGTTCACAGCCTCATTCAACTCATGCTAGTTCTGCACTTGGGAATAAGCCGCCTTTCATTGCTTTATTGTATTTTAGGATCATCTGTAAAAATGAACCCTTTTTCTTGGGGAAGGGAGAGCTTTTGTGAGGATCACCATGAGACAATGAACAATGGACTTTTAGCTCTCAAAAGTGTATAATTATACCTAACAAAAGAGAACAAAGGGAGTATTGCTAAATTAACCATGTATTAATAATTAAGAATTGTATTGCTTTAATATAATAGTCTCAGACTTTGGAACAGAAAGCTGAAAAAGGAATAAAGATGCAATGCCATGTAATTAGGGAATTCTGGATCTGAAAGGGACCTCACAGAACATTTGTTGCAATTCTCATTCCCCAAACACCCACTTTATAGAGAAGGAAACCAAGGCACAGAGGTTGAGAATCCTTCCCGAGGTCACACAGCACTACCTGCAGAGCTCAGACTAGAACTTAGCTCTCCTGCTTCCCAGCCCCTAGCAACTGTGACTGCAATCATTAAATTATGTCCATATCCCATTTTTGCATCCCTACACCCATCTCTACAATCACCAAAGCTTATTATCCAGTTCAATTGTCTCATTTCATAAAAATTAACAAGATGATAGCAACACCTTCCTTTCCCTTTGCAGTGTGTAGACAGGACAAAACATTCAGAGAACTGCCATCAATTTGACTCAGGGAGAGAGAGCTTTTTCATTCATTTATCAAGTATTTATCCGAGTTTTTACTTGTGCCCAAGAATTGTGCTAAACCCTGATAAAAATCTGAGTGCTCAGAGGTTTCCTTGGTTTCCTTCCTAAGTCGTGGATATAGGTCAGTGATGACCATGTATTCAGAGATGTTGAAGCAGATATAAAGTGAAAGCTTAGGGGATGGTATGACTAGGGAGCCAGGAGAAACTTGACAGCAAATTCTGCTTTACCTGAACAAATGACAAATTGACAGAGCTTATAAAAAATTAAAATTTGAGAAGTCAAGGGAAGAACAGATTTCTTTTACCCATGTGAATTGTGCAGTGATCAATGGCAGTTACAGTTTTATGATCACAGTTTGGACAGCTCACCCATCCCCACCAGGAACTGGATCAGATTCTAACCCTGAGAACTCTGATGTCAAAATCAGCCACACCTTAGACAACGCTCTTCAGTAGTAGGGTTACTGTGAAGGTTAAATGAGTTTGGCTATGTGAAGTGCTTAGAAAAATGCCTGGGACAAACTACGTTTAATAAATGTTGGCATCTCAGTATGGGAAGACCACTGAAAACTCATTTCTAAGTGTGGGTACATGAATGCAAGGGAGGAGGTGAAGAAAAGTGCACCAGTCACGGTTAACCAGAGAAACAGAACTGGTGGGAGATATATTTTAAGAGATTTATTGGAAGAAATTGGCTTATGTGGTTGGGGTGACTGGACAAGTCTGAAATCCCTAGAGCCTAGAGCAGGCCATCAGGAAGGGCAAGCTGGAACTCCTAGGCATAAGCTGGAGTTACAGTCCAAAGGCAGAATTTCTTCTTCCCCAACAAAACCTCAATTCTGCTCTTAAGGCCTTTCAAATGATTGTATCAGGCCCACCCAGATTATCAAGGAAAATCTCCTTCACTTTGTTTTTTAACAGCTTTATTGACATGTAATTGGTATGAAAAGAACTATACATACTTAATGTATACAATTTGATGAATTCAGACATATGCAAACATCCATGATACCATCACCACAATTAAACTGATAGACATATCCAACACCTCCCAACATGCCCTCTATCCTTTGTTGCAAAAACACTTAACATGAGATCAACTCTTTCAACAAGTCTTGAAGTACACAATACCATATTGTTAACTATAAGCACTATTTTTTACAGCAGATACCTAGAACTTATTCATCTAGCCTAACTGAAGCTTTATAACCATGAAACAACACCTTCTTGATTCCCCCACCCCCGAGCCCCTAGCAACTACTTTTGTATTCTCTGTTTTATGAGTTTGAGTCCTATAGATACCTCATAAAAGTAGAATCAAGCCATATTTATCTTTCTGTGACTAGCTTATTTCACTTAGCATAATGTCCATCCATGTTGTCACAAATATCAATATTTCCTTCTTTTTAAAGGCTGAATAATATTCCTCTGTGTGTGTGCGTGTATGTCACATTTTCTTTCTCATTCATCTGTCTGTGGACACTTGGGTTGTTTCTGTATCTTAGCTATTATGAAATAATGCTGCACTGAACACAGGAGTGCAGATATCTTTGAGATACTGACTTCAAATTCTTTTGGATGTATACCCAGAAATGAAATTGCTAGATCATACAATACTTATACTTTTAATTGTTTAAGAAACCTTTAAACTGTTTTCCATAGCTACTACACCATTGAACAATCCCACCAACAGTGTACAAGAACACCAGTTTCTCCACATCCTTTTCAACAATTGTTATTTTTTCTTGTGTTTTTTAAAATAATAACCATCCTAACAGATGTGAGGTGATATCTCATTGTAGTTCTGATTTGCATTCCCTGATAATTAATGATGTTGAGCATCATTTCATATACCTGTTGGCCATTTTTATATCTTCTTTGGAGAAATGTCTACTCGGGACATTTGTCCTTTTTTTTTTTTTTAATTGGGCTATTGAGTTTTTGCTGTTGAGTTGTAGGAGTTCCTTGTATATTTTGGAAATTAACCCCTTATCAGATACATAGTTTGCAGATATTTTCTCTCATTTAATAAGATACCTTTTCATTTATTGATTCTTTTTATGAATAGGGGCTTTTTAGTTTGACATAATCCCACTTGTCTACTTTTGGTTTTGCTGCCTATGCTTTTGGTCTCATAGCCAAGAAATCATTACCAAGAACAATGTCAAGAAGGCTTTCTCCCATGTTTTCTTGTAGTAGTTTTAACAGTTTCAGTTCTTATGCTTAAATCCTTAATCCATTTTGAGTTGATTTTTGTGTATAGAAAATATGGGGACCTAGTTTCTCTCTCTCTCTCTCTCTTTCCTTCTTTCCTTCTTTCCATTTGGATATCCAGTTTTCCCAACATCACTTGTTGAAGAGACTATTCTTCGTTGTACATTCTTGACACCTTTGTCCAAAATTGGTTGACCATACATGTGTGAATTTATTTCAGAGCTTTCTGTTCTTTCTCATTAGCCTACAGGTTTGTCTTTATGCCAATTTCATGCTGTTTTAATCACTGTAGCTTTGTGATATATTTTGGAATTACAAGTGAGATGTGTCCCATTTTGTTCTTTTTTAAGATTGCTTTGGCTATTCTGGGTTGACAGAATTCAACACTGTTTCATAATAAAATGCTCTACAAACTAGGTATAAAGGAATATATATCCAAAATGATAAAGGACATATATGACAAGTCCACAGATAATATCATAATGGTGAAAAATTGAAAGCTTTTCCTTTAAGATCAGGAACAAGATAAGGATGCCCACTTTTGCCACTTTTATTCAATACAGTACTAGAAATCATAGCCAGAGCAATTAGGAAAGAAAAAAGAAAGAAAGAAAATAAATAAATAAAAATAAATTGGAAAAGAAGAAGTAAAATGATCTGGTTGCAAGTGACATGATTCCTATATGTAGAAAACCCCATAGACTCCACCAAAAAGAACTGTTAGAATACACAAATTCAGTAAGCTTACAGGATACAAAATCAACATACAAAAGTCAGTTGTGTTTCTATACACTGATAATGAACCATCCAAAAAGGAAATTAAGAAAACAGTCCCTCTGAAACTAATGATATACAATATGTTGGCTAATTGAATTTTAAAAAGAAAACGGTCCCACTTACAATAGCATCAAAAATAATAAAATACTTAGGAATAAACTTAACCAAGGAGGCAAAAGAATGCACATTGGAAACTATAAAACACTGATGAAATTAAAGGAGACACAAATAAATGGAAAGACATTCCATGTTCATGTGTTGGAAGACTTCATATGGTTCAAAATACCCATACTCCTCCATGTGATCTATAGATTCAGTGTTATCGCCATCAAAATCCCAGTGGTGTTTTGTTGTTGTTGTTTTAACAGAAATAGAAACATGATCCTAAAATTCATATGGAGCCACAAAATTCCCCTTATTTTAAAGTCAACTGATTATGAACTGATCAACATTGTCTATAAAATAATTTCACTGCAAACCTAAATTAGTGTTTGATTAAATAACAGGACTGTAGCCTAGCCAAGTTGACATGTAAAAGTGACCATCACAAAAGGCTAATGAACAATAAGTTGGCATACCTTTCTTATAATGGGTTCCATACAAATGTAAGATAAGAACAGGATGGAGTAATGCAAACTCTCAAGACACATCTATCCATGCATTTCACAGGCAGAGCTAAAGACCCCAGAGACCATGCATGTGCGGCTGTCTGTGCAGCCTCTTGCATGGAAATAGTGAACAGGTTCTCTCTGTTGCTTGGTGTGTTCATTGATCTTCAGAGAATCCTAGTAGTTTATAGTTTCAATCACAGAATGGGTTTTTTTATACAGAGCAAACTAAGAAGACCTCAACTATGAATTTCTGCTTCCATTAAGCGGCTGTATGGGATAACAAAAAATGTATCAGCTTTGGCACCAGAAACCTGGATTCAGACTCATCTTCGTCACTCTCTAGGTGTCCAGTCAAGTCACTTAATCTCTCTAAGCCTGTGAATGACAATTACCTGTGAATGGTAATAATAATACTGATATTTCAAGGTTGTCATAAAGGATTTAAGACCATAAACCAAGGGGCATAGGTTCATAAAAGATGGTCAGTTAAGACAAGTTATGAACTTCTTTTAGTTCAAAGATTATCTAGTGTTAGCCGGGTGGTCTTGGGAAACTTACTTTACCTCTCTGTGCCTCTGTTTCCTCATCCATAAAATGAGCATAACAATAAATTGTTGCGGGGATTAAATGAGTTGAGAGATATATATTTTATACATAAAACAAAGTGCTCAGGACAATGTCTGGTATACAGTAAGCACTATATATGTTTTATTACTATAATTTGCTATTCATGTGGCAGCTGGGAAATCAGGGAGCTGGGAAACCTGGATTTTAGTCCCAGCCCTGCACTGGGTGAACTCAAAGAAGCCACTTCACTTTTCAGCCACCATTTCCTTCTTTGTAAAATGAGGGAGTTGCTTGGATGTCTGTGGAGCTCAGACATCATAAGATTGCATCCTAAACTCCACTGTGGGATACAGGGACTTGAGAAGCTTTCTGGCTCCTGGAGTCTCCAGCTGCTGATCTCTCACAGATCTGTCAAGGCTTCCTTATTGATTCACACCAAGAACCCTTTCTCCGTCTCAGTTTTTCTACAGGACAGTTGATCTGTTTACTTTTCACCCAGATGCATTCCTCTCTCAACCGCATCAGAGCTGTCACAAGCCAGCTCTGTGGCAGGGAGAGACAGGAAGAGTGTTTTTGTTTTTCTGCTTCACTGTGTCTTCCTTCCTTTAGGGTCCCTTCTGAGATAGGTCAAAACAGAATTCTGCGTCTGCCATATGAGAAATGCTAGCCAATCGAAGAAGCAGAGCCCATGTAAGCGGCAGGGCCTGCCCCTGGGAGGCCAGGACTAGAGTCCTGTCAAACCTGACTCACCCTGTAGCCCATGGAGGTTAGTGGTCACTCCTTTTCTGCCCCTGAGAGATGGCACATTACAAATGTCCTGAAATTTGCAGATGGCAGGTGGAAGGAGGGAAAGTAACTAACCACAGCATGACCTAAGGAACCTATGGGAGGACAAAAAAGGAGTGACGTGGTCTTTGCCTAAGATTCTGTGACAAACTGAAGTACTGCGTGCATCCCCTCTTGCTTTTTCTATATTCTACTATGACCAGGGAGGCAGGAAGAAGGGGATGCAACCTCTTTCCCAAGGCAGAAAAGAATTTAAATGGCTGCTTCACTTCTTTCCTCTCATGTGTTTCTGCCCTCTGCCTTTTTATCTGCTCCTCAAGGTAGAAGAGTATCTGAGTGTCAGTCTCAGGTGTCCCATGGCTGTATTCACTACCAGGCAGAGTTAAGAGCTGTGAACAGGGGCCCAAGGACCACCCTTCTTTCTTTCTGTGTCCAGGCCCAGGTCATACCTGTGTAAGGTGGGAGAGTCAGTAAGGAGGGGCTGGCAAGCAAGGAGAAAAACACCTGGTTGTAGTAACCACAGATCAACTGACAGTGTTCAACAATGTGGTATGTACAATGCACAGTCTGAGCGATTTTTCCAAATGGATGAATCACTGATTGGTTCCACTCTTCATTGTAATAAATCAGATAGGACTTTGTCCTACTCTGAATGAAAAAGGGGGTTCTCATCACTCCTACATACATCACATTGCTTAGCATTTCAACCAAAAAGAGCTAAGCCTTTCAATGACATTATTTTGCAACCTATACAACTCCAACCAACCTTAGCATCTCCGAGTTAGAAGAAAACGCAAAGAATATCCCACCAAATCCTCTATAACATTCTCTGCTTGACTCTCTCTACCACATTTTTTGGGCATAGTCTTCCAGTTTCTTCTTAAACATTTCCAACAATAAAACACTCACTCTTACGCAGTTAACTTTATTTCTGGACAGTTTAATTCCTGAGAAATTCTTTTATTTGTTACTTCTTTGTAACGTTCCTACAAAATTTGTTTTCCTTCTTTTGGAGTCCAACAAAGTAAATTGAAATACCTTTCCCTACGACAGCACTTTAAGTACTTAAATGGTTCTCAGACTGAGTTATGCTGTGGCAATCTCAGTGGCTGACAACAGCGGTGATTTATTTCTTGTAGATACAAATGTCCATCCTGGGTCATCCGGGGACTCTGCTGTGCATTTCCCTCACTTGGAGACTCAGATTCACATTACAGATACAATCAGTAGTTTACTTTTAGCATCTATCAATTGAGTAAACATGTAGTGACCAAAAAGTTAGTGTAAGTTGAATGGTTTCAGCTGAATGATAATTCTAATTCTCCAACTTCCTGGGGTCAAAGATTCTTTCAAAATCTAGATAAGATATCTTGAGTTCTAACTCCATGTACTGTGGAAGTTGATACCCTCACCAGGGTTTTTGTGGGTTCCATTCCTAGGAGTAATCTGTCCGGCTCTCCCTCCACAGCCCTGTTCCCCTCAGTCTGCAATCCCTATGGGACATATCACAGTGCTCTCTGGTCTACTTGTCCCGAAACATGGACACAGCCCCTCACCTTTATTCTCCAAGTCACCACCAGCATAATGTTATGGGTGGCAGATTTACTAGAGTCTCAGGGATAACAGGAGAGGAGGAAGTAGAGAGGACACATGAGGGGAGAGATATCCAAACAACCTAACCTTGAAATTTAGACCTCACCATTTTCAAAGTTCCTTACTTGTCTCTTACCTCCTCCTACTCCAATGTCAGGTCTGTCTTCAGCCCTCTGATGAATCCTTACTAAACTTCTTCTCAACCCACACCCCTGGGTCCTATGTCTATGTCTCTAGTTGCAAAGGGAAAACTCAACTTGACATTACTTTATTCAGCAGAGCAGTTGAGGTCCTTTTGTTTTAACCTCTTCCATTTTGATTTATTCTAAGATAATCTCCTCCATAACCAAAGGACTTATGAATGTTTTCCATGCAAAAGAATTATCTACCATGGCCTCCATATTGAAAGAGAAAGCAAAAGTTGAGAAATTTGTTTTTCTCCAAGATGCCTCAAAAAAGGGGGCTCCTGGGTGGCTCAGTTGGTTAAGTGTCTACCTTTGGCTCAGGTCCTGGAATAAAGCCCTGCATTGGGCTCCCTGCTCAGGAGGGACCCTGCTTCTCCCTCTCTCTCTGCTCCACCCCTTCCCTCCTCCCCACTCATGCTCTCTCTCTCTTGCACACTCTCTTGTCTCAAATAAATATAATCTTTAAAAAATAAAAAAAAAACCAGATGCCTCAAAAAAGTTCTTTGCAAATACTTCTTAGCAAATGCTTTTCATTCCAAGCAACTTCATATTAAAATGAATTTAATTCATTTTACAGTATTTAAAATACTGTACACATGGATCATAAAGGGTGAATTTGGGGATATACAGGAAGTCACATCATGAAAGCCCTTAGAAGACCTTAGTTAGCCTATAAGCGTTTTGATTTTAAGCAGGAAATGAGCCTGACTGGTGGATTATGGATGGTGGGGGGGAGGGGGGACACACTGGGGAGAGTAAGGAGACCAGACTGGTAATGCAGGTGACAGTGTTGGGGTCCAAACATAGTTGGGAGATAGAATGCACTGGAGTTGATGTGGGAGCAAGGGGGAGTGGAATATCAGGAATGACACTCAGTTTTCTCCTTGTAGCAACTGGATGAGTGTTGGTGCAATTCACCATGGCAGAAAATTAAACGAGCAGGAATGAATTCACGGAGGAAATCATGTTTCATTTTGGACACATTTCATTTTAGGTCTGGGTCATCTCACAGGATCAGAGAATAGATTCAAGTCAGGTTTTTCAGACAGGACTGACCAATGGGATCTGCATGCTGAGGAAGGACCAGGCCACCTCTTAGAACCCGTATGTTCCAGAGGAAACTTTGCAGTAAAAGTTCTCCTTTGCTGCCTTGATCTTATTTGAGATCTGAGACTTCCTCAGTGTAAATCACTAGCTTAAGATCTAGAAGTTGTATCCACAGTGCCTGAGACCCTACTCCACAACCTGCACCCTGGAAACAAAATGCAGAACTCCTTCTTTGCCTAAGAATATGTAACCAAACAGAATGATGGCTACTGATTTAATCTGAGTCACTCTACAGAGTGTTGGTTGGGAGCCCAGAATTTAGCCTTAATATTGTTAGAGCCCTCATGTTAGAAGCAACCATCTCATGTGTGAGGGGTGCCTGATATTTACCAGTGTGACTTATCTGTCAATTTTCCATATAGGTACAGTTAAAGACTTCACTTATTTGCCTTCTTACTCATTATTGTTAGCATTGCCCTTTTGCCTTCAGAAAAAATAAAATAAAAAAAGAAAATGTGACTAATATGGTCCTGTTCAAATCATTAAACATGAGCTACAGATAATGGAGTCAGGCATGCGTTTCTACCTGTAGACCAGGGAGGCTTTGCTGTGTAGAAAACACTGGGAGTGGAGTTAGGACATCTGCCTTCACATCCCAGGTTCCCATTCACTAGATGGTCCTTTGGTGAGTCACTCATATCCTTTTGGTCCTGTTAACCTTATCTGGAAAAATGGAAAGATTATTAGTCACTGTTAAATCACAGTGACTAGTTTGAGATTGTGGCAATAAGGCTAAGTGAAGACTCCAGAAATCACTGGGAATGAGCTCTTACCACTTACAACAACATAGATGGATGTAGAGAGTATAATACTAAATGAAATAAGTCAGAGAAAGACAAATACTGTATGATGTCACTCATATGTGGAATTTAAGAAACAAAACAAAGAAGCAAAGAGGGAAAGAGAGAGACAAAGCAAGAAACAGACTCTTAGCTGTAGAGAACAGACTGATGGTTACCAGAGGGGAGGAGGTGGGGATCGGGATAGGTAAAATAGATGAAGGGGATTAAGAGTACATCTATCATGATGAACACTGAGTCATGTATAGAAGTGTTGATTGCTATATTGTACACCTGAAACTAATATAACGCTGTATGTTAACTACACTGGAATTAATATTAAAAATCTAATTAAAAAATTATAGAAACCAAAGGCATACTACATTCCACATGCCACAATCCTAGAGTGCTGGGCTTTTGTTCCAGACTAGGCATCTCTTATCAGTTCTTCCTCATAAAGTTTGCACTGCCTTCAGCTACTGTGAATGCATTCTTAATTTAAAAAAAATGATACTTCTTTCTCTTGCAGTGCATAGTATGGGACTGGGACTCCAACGGCAAACACGACTTCATTGGAGAATTCACCTCAACATTCAAGGAGATGAGGGGAGCAATGGAAGGGAAACAGGTAGGTGGTAAACCACACATGGCATTTCCCCCAGACACTTCTCTCATGATGCATCCTGAGCACCCACTACACATGGAGCACCTAGAGAGGAGATATCAATATTTGATTTCATGTAATGAGTAGGGAGCATGGTGAGATTTGAGTATTTAGATTCTCGTACTAACTTAACCCAAAGCAACTAGTGTGACCTTGCAGAAGACACTGCTCTAGTGTGGTACAGCTTCTCTATCAGTAAAACAGAGGTCAGATGAGAATGTTTCTAATTTCCTTTAGCTGTGTAATCTTGGACAAGTGACTTCACCTCTCTATGCCTCAGTTTTCTCACTTAAAAAATGAAGGTGATGGGGCACCTGGATAGTTCAGTGGTTGAGCATCTGTTTTGGGCTCAGGTTGTGATCCCAGGGTCCTGAGATCAAGTCCTGCATCAGGCTCCTTCCAGGGAGCAGCCCTCAACAAGTAACTAATAGGGGTTGAAGTATAAATACCCCAGCTCCCTTGACCCTGCGGGGTGCAGAATTCTTAGTGCATGTTCTATGCAGTTTTCTAGAGTTTCCCAGCAGCAATGAGCCCTGGTTGCCCACAGTAACTGACTTGCACACCTCTGTGGCAGCCTCTGCCTCTCAACTCACCACTCCTTGGTTGATGCTTCCTGGTATTGCCTCCTAAATAATCTACTTAACACTTAAATCTTTGTCTCAGGGGAACTCACCCAAAATACCTGACATTCTTACTCTGGGAAAAGAGTGACAGCTGAGCATTCAGTAGCTTTGAGAAAGCTCTTTCTCTTAGAGATAAGATCCTATACCTGGCCAGCTCAGAAATGCTGATAACAGGGATTCCTGGGTGGCTCAGCCGGTTATGGCCTTTGGCTCAGGGCATGGTCCTGGAGTCCTGGAATTGAGTTCCACATAGGGCTCCCTGCATGGAGCCTGCTTCTGTTTCTGCCTCTCTCTGTGTGTGTCTGTCATGAATAAATAAATAAAATCTTAAAAGAAGAAAAAAAGAAATGCTGATAACAGAGGATGTCACAACTCACTTTTCAGGTCTCTTCTTTCAGATATAAGGTCAAAATATACCTAGGCTTAATGGGAATAAACTAACATTCTTTAGAACTGGAAGCTTAATCTGAATCAGACCATTGTTCAAGTACTTATAATTGGTCTAGAAAATCAAGGGCAACTTTCTACATAGCTCCCACAGAACCTGTCGTATATGCTCTATTAAATATCTAGTATTGCAAGCAAGGTGTGAAACATGGAGAGAACTCTACCACAAGCAGGCATGCAGTTTCAGGGCCATAGTCAAAACCAACACTAAATTGGGACACCTGGGTGGCTCAGTCTGTTAAGCATCTGCCTTCGGCTTAGGTCATGATCCCAGGGATTTGACTCTATCCCATGTGGTCCTGCAATCAGGCTGCCTGCTCAGTAGGAAGTCTGCTTCTCCATCTCCCTCTGCCAGTGTCTCATGCTCTCTCTCTCTCTCTCTCTCTCTCTCTCTCTCTCCCCCCTCTCTCTCCCCCTCTCTCTCAAATAAATAAATAAAATCTTAAAAACAAAAAACCAACACTAAATTATAAGTGAAGTTTCACCCGGGATAACAAGATAGTCAGAGAAGTGGTTGGTCTGTTGAACCAGGCCCTAGTGAGCTAATAAATCAATGAGTTATTGATACCCTGTATTAGAGTTTAAAAAGTTTCACAAAGTTGTGTCCTGTTTTCCTCTATAAGCAGAAATAGCCAAATCAATAAATGGGGGAAAATTTCATCTTTAGGTTCCTGAGAGGGTATTAAAAGTAAAATTATAGCATGTATTATAACTGAAGAACACCAAAGTCTGATGCTTTGAAACAAACAGACATGAATCTTTAAGTCCCACTGAGGAAATGAATCTTTGCTATGCTATGTACTTTTCTGTATCACTGAGATACCAGAAAGATTTTATTTAGTCCAATCATTCAGCCCCTTTTGGGCACATTTGCACTGTGGGAAACGTTCTCTTATTTATTGATTCTACTAGTATTTATTATGGAACTAAGTGCCAAGCTCTAGGTGTGTCATGACTGTGGATCAGAGTAAAATATAAACATCAATCAAACAGAAAATTAAGATGTAGTTATAGCCTGTGACAAATGCTATAAAAAACTGAACAAGTTTAGTATAAAGGTATGGTACATGGTACTGGGAAGATAATCTAAAAAGGCGGCATTTAAGTTGTAGTCCCTTAAAGATGAGAAGAAGCCAACCATGTAACAAGCAAGGGACAAGCATGTAGGCTGAGGGAATAGCATTATGAAGTCCTGAGGGAGGAAAGAGCTTGGTGTGATTAAGGATATGGAAAGAGACTAGTATATTTGGAGTGGATGAAATGTGGTCAAAGACAAAGGCAGGGGCCAGAAAAAGCACATTCTAATAGTTTGAAGAAAGGAGTTTGGATTTTCTTCTAAAAGTGATGAGAGACAGCTTTGTGCTAGGATAGGAGCCACTAGCTACATGTGAGTGTTTTAGTCTTAATTAATTAAAATTAAGTTTCAATTTCAATTCCTCAGCCACACTAGTCACCCTCCAAGTACTCCATAGTCTCATGTGTCTAGTGGCTTCAATATTGGTTGGTACAGATATAGAATATTTCCATCATTGCAGAAAATTCTACTGGACAGTGGTGCGAAGAGGTTCCGGCTAGAGAATAACATGACTAGTTTTAACTTTTAAAAAAATGCCTCTGGCCACTGTGTAGATAATCCATTAGAGAGAGAGAGACAGAAGATAGTGAAGCAGATCTGTCGGAGGCTACTTGCAGGCAAAGCAAGAGGTGATAATGACTTAGGGTAAAAAAGTGATAACAGAGATGGAGGGAAGCAGAGTGATTTAAGGTAGATTTTGGAGACAAGAGCTACATGACATGTTGAGAGTTTGGCTATGAGGGGGATAGATGAGTAAATGTTGGTGCCATTTCCTGAGTAAGGAAGTCTTGTTTCAGGGAGGTCTAGTTTGTAAGGAAAGTTCAAGAATGGGGTTTGGGAAACTGGAACAGAGGCCTCCCTGGAGATGTATTTTTGGAGCTGCCTACGAATAGGTAGTTAATGTCAAGAGAATGGAGGATAAGGAGAGAGGATAGAGGAGGTGGGAACCTGAGGAACCTCAGTGAGTAGAAACAGACAAAACGAGGAACCATCTTCTTTTAAGCTCCTTCCTGTGAGAGTCATTGTTCTGCAGGGTCAATTCTTGATTAGCTTGGAATAATTTTGGGGGGCCTTCATGAACAGCCTTAGACTGCGGTGGCCAAAGGAGAAACTTGCGAAAACAAATAGGAGAGCCCCTGTAAGACCCCCCGGGGAAGCACTGTGTCACTGGGCCAGGCTTTGGAGGGAGACTGATGCGGTGAATCCCAGCTCTACCAGTTGCCACCCATAAGACCTGAGCCTCATCTTTTATCTCTAAAAGTACATTGTGGGAGAGTTAAGTGGGATTGTTGATGTAAAGCACATAGTCTATAGTTACATGAAAACTTTATCCCAAGACAGATGCAAAATACTTAGACCTGGTTCATCAGCATCCCTTTCCCACCCAACAGGCATGAAAGCCCCAAGTACCTGCTTCCTTGGAGCCCTTATCTGGCTGCATCAACCCTCCTCCACTACTGATACACCTTAGCCTGTAATCGAAATGAGTAGGCTTTTCATAGATTATCATTAGAATTCTTAATTTAACTTGAAATTTAACTCATTCAAAGTTTCATTCGTTATGTCCTGCTTGACTGAAGAAATTGAGGTTAATAGAAATTATTAGAAATGACAAAGGAATCGTCACAGCTTATTTCGGATCTTTTCTTTCCAAGTGAAAGGGAAATTCCTACACTACTTGTTTGTACTGTGACATTAGAGGAATATTTGGGGGAAAGGCAATTTCAGTTTTGATGAATTTGGGAGGGGCTTGGGGTGCTTGGTCAGAAAATACTAAATCTACTTTGAGACAAGCTAGAATTCTTGTTGATCAGATGCTACCCACATGGAGAGCAAGTGAGAAGAGAACCTAAATGAGGGAAGAAAGACAACCATCATGAAGATGGAAGGATTAGGCCTCTAAAAAAAACCAAGGTTGGAGATTCAATTTGACTCTTCTTTCTTCCTCTCCTCCCTCCCTAGATCCCTCCCTTCCTTCCTTCCTTCCTTCCTTCCTTCCTTCCTTCCTTCCTTCCTTCCTTCCTTCCTCTTTTTCTTTCCTTCCTTTTATGGAAGGAGTTTTAGAGGACCTTTAGCCAGTACAGGATTCCTCTCTTCCCAACCCTTACATAGTTACTCAGTGCCTACTGGAAATTCCCAGTATTGAGAAACTATTGTTTCAATTATCTGTTGCTGAGGAACAAATTACCCCAAAACTTCCTGGCTGAAACAACAATCATTATTTGCCCATAGTTCCCTGGGTTGGCAATATAGGCTGAGTTCACCCAGGGCAGTTCCTCTCTGCTCTACATGATGCCGACTGAACTCACTCATGCATGTATGCCTCAGCAATGGGGATGGCCAGGACATTTCTCCATGTACTCTTATTCTCCAGATCAGCCTAAGCTTTTCTACATGGCGGCAAAAACTCCCTAGCAGCAAGAAGAAGGCAAGCCCCAATGCACAAGCACTTTTTAATCCTCTGCTCATATCACTTTTGCTTATATTCAATTGGCCAAAACAAGTCACATGAGTATGCTCACTGTCACTGTGGGAGGGAACTGCCCAAATGCATGGACCCTAAGAAGAATGAATCAGTGGGAGTCAGTGCTGTATCAGTCTACCCCAACTCACATCTGCCTCAGAAACTGCTTTATTCTCAGATACTCTTGTCAGAGAGAGAGTGAAAATTTGTCTCCTAACTAGAAATCCAAGGATCCAGCTCCCCTAGAATGGTAGGCAGGAGCATTTAGTAGCTCTTGGATGTTTGACTTGTAGTTGGTTTTGTCACATGAAGTCTCTTGTAGGCCGGAAGGCTTGATATCTCTTCCACTAGACACTCCCTCAATTTCAGCCACTCTTGCAGGTCTGATACTATCCCTCAGAGAAGCCCCATGGGAGATCTGTTGTGTCACTGTTGTGATATGTATCACTCTATTATTTTAGTTCTCAGTGAGGTTCTATGCAAACTAATCATCACCCCGACTAACTTCCTGTAGCCAGCATTCAATGTCTCTCAATGTTCCAAGCTTTTAAGCTATTTCTCAGGCACTAAGACTCAACACTTGTGTTAGGAATGTGTCTCCAGGGATCCCTGGGTGGCGCAGTGGTTTGGCGCCTGCCTTTGGCCCAGGGCGCGATCCTGGAGATCCGGGATCGAATCCCACATCAGGCTCCCGGTGCATGGAGCCTGCTGCTCCCTCTGCCTGTGTCTCTGCCTGTCTCTCTCACTGTGTTCCTATCATAAATAAATTAAAAATAATAATAATAATTTTTTAAAAAAAAAAGGAATGTGTCTCCAGATGTCTCCTTCTCTCTGTTGCTTGATTTGACCCTATTAATATAAAGCATTTGAAAGTGCTGGGCACTGTTTTAAATGTATTATGTGGATTAATTATTAAATCTTCACAATAATTGGGGTACTGGGTGGCTCAGTGGTTGAATATCTTTGGCTCAGGTCATGATCCTGGAGTCCTGGGATTGAGTCTGGCATCAGGATCCCTGCAGGGAGCCTGCTTCTCCTTCTGCCTATGTCTCTGCCTCTCTCCATGTGTCTCTTGTGAATTAAAAAAAAAAATTAAATCTTCACAATAATCCTGAGATAGATACAATTATCAGCTCCATTTTATGGAGGAGATATCTAAGACATAGAGGAATCAAGTAATTTGCTAAGGGTCACATGCCAGGAAATTGGTATGACCGGGATTCCAACTAGGCAACCTGATGTCAGTCTCACTCAGCCATACCTCTGTACAGTCCCTTGGGATGCAAGGGTTATCATGCAGAGACCATTTGTCAGCTTTCATATCCATCTGGCTGCAGCACCTGGGGACTGGGCCTCCCTGAATGACTCCACTTCTCCCTGAGCATGTGATGTTGTCACAGGTGCAGTGGGAGTGCATCAATCCCAAATACAAAGCCAAGAAGAAGAATTATAAGAACTCGGGCATGGTGATTTTGAATCTGTGCAAGGTACGTATGTGGTCCCTCTCTCCCAGGACTGTGAAGCTAGGGCTGGGAGAAAGAGCTCAGGTTGTATGGTCAGTGGGAAAGGATATCAAGGAGGTGTGATGTTTTTAAAAATAAAAATCAGAAAGTCAGTGTATTAATGGATGTGCAATGAGAAATGTAAGCATGGGTGGCCTTGGAGTTTTGGTGGCTCAATGCCACTTTCCCTTCCACAAAGATAGTCATACCCCCAAAGATGAGGAGTCCTTGTCATGTGTCAGGCTCTTCTCTGTCCAGAACAGCATCAGAGGGAGATCCCCCAAAAGGGTAAGCCAACATTTCCAGAGCACCTACCATGTGGTTGTCACAGTGTTCAGTGCTTTGTATGTGGCAGTTCACCCATGCTGAAAGAGTGCTATAAACACAAAGCAATGGTGAAAGATCACAAGGGCCTAGAAATTCCTCCCAGAAGGGCTCTAACTTCACAGAAAATCCTACATGCTAATAATCAAATCTCTTAAATCACACCTAAGAGTAACTCTGGCACTGGTTGAGTATTTACTATGTGAGAGTAACTATGAAGAATTCTGTTTAACTTGTATCATAACCCTGAGATTTCTGCTGTCAACTGAGATCATGTAACTAGTCACACATGTGGTAAGTTTAAATACTGAGATTTTAACCTATGCCTGTCTGACTCTACCATAGAAGACTTAAATGCCATCTAGTTTCTCTTTTTGTGTGTCAGGTTCCTTCTCCCAGATTTTTCTTTCCATGGCTGCTGGGTGCTGCAGGAGCACATGCTCTCATAGCAAGAAAAAGAGGGAAGGAAAGACAGATGTGCCCACCCCTTGAATCAGTCAGTGGGACTAGGGGATAACTAGAGGATTGGCCAACTGGGATCATTGTATTAATTGTGTCTTTTATTTTCTATAGTTTTTGATGCTTTAATGTCTTGGGGCCCTGCAGACCCAGGTAGGATTTGCTCCTCCTGGGGTTAGCTAATTCCTGGAGATAGCAAACAACTTGCTGTGAGCATAGCTTTAATATGCAGACCTACTAATCCAGAGCCCATACCTGCAACCACCTCCTTTACGGAGCTCTCACATATACAGTCAATATTTCTGTGGCCCTATATCATCCCACGTACAGGCTTCAGATAATTAGAGGCCACCTCTATATTCCAGAGCCACCAAAATTATTGAAACTCTCCAATCCTAAACTAGTTTAACTGCTTACCCTACTCACTCATTCCTTACACGAAAAAACACAATAAGGACTTCTACCCACACTTTCCTTTCAATCTTTCTGCCGTCTGACTGACTCTCATGCTTCTCCATGTGGCCTCTGAGTGGCGTGACATGCCTCCAGTCCTTTGGGGAGCTGTGCCTGCTTCCAAAGGCACTTGTCTCTGGTCATCTTACCTTACAAATCAAAACCCAGGCACTTTCAAAACATCCTCATAGCCAGGGAAGCAGGAAGGAGAAAAGATCTAGATGAACCAGTTCAGTGGTTATCTGTCTCCTGTTGGTGACTGTGTCTAAATTTGTTTTGATCCTCCATGAATTGATCTCATAATTTAGTGCTCAGGGGCCAACGTTATTTCAACTCATTCCCAACCAAGTTCTTATTTCCTCGATATACAAGACAATAGGAGGGTGTCTCAACCATCAAGCAAAGCATTGCCAGAAGGAAGCCTGGAGTAGACACTGTTTAGGGGGCCAAGTGAACATTAGCCCTGAGAAGTCTGCCAAGAGATGTGTACCACCTGGAGGTGGTACCAACATAGGATTTCTTGGGTCAGTCTCTGAGACGCTGCCCTGAGTATCAGATGGAATATGAGAATTGAGGGTCAGAATTCACAGGTAAAAGGGGGCAGTTTGTGAGCTCCATGACTACAGGGATCACGTCCCTTTTTCTCATCACTATATCCCTACCATCTAGTGCATCGTGGGGGCTCAATAAATCCTTGTTAAATAAATAAATGGATGAATATCACCCTGAGTCAAGCAGAAGAATCATGGAAGCAGAAATTAAGACCAGAAATTGGTAAGGCACATGAGAACACAGATGTTCATGGTTGGATAGAAAGCAGGGACCACGCCGACTCCCAGCCCAGAGGTCCAAAGAATGGACTATGCAGTCCAGACTGCCATCATTAGAGTCCCACCTCCACCACCTACTTACTAGGTAGGAGATCTTAGCCTCAATTCCCTCCTCCACGAAATGGCACAAGAATAATGATAGTACTAATTTTATAAGGTTGTTCTAAGAATTAAATGAAATTATGGATGTTGAGTCCCTGGCTTAGAGTTAGTGCTCATAAGTATTAGTCATTTTTCATGGTATGGAAGGAATGTAACTAATGGGAAACTGTCAGTGAAGGCCTTCTCAGGTCATTGTGATCCTGAAGCCACCAATCTAGATTACTTGTGGTATTAAGAATGGTACCAGGACTGGGACTTAGACTTAGGGAGCAAAACCGAAGCCAAGTGTGAGACTTTGTTAATTCCAAAATAGGATTCCAAAATAGGAGTGACACTTGGAAAATACACTGTTAGTCTCTCACCAGAGATACCATAACCCAAGAGAGGGGAGCAGGGCATGGGTAGTTGCAATCCTCGCAGGGCCATCTGAATTGAGCATTGCTTTTTCTCTCCTTAACATAACAAAATCAACTGACCCCTTTTTTCCCCACAGAGCTCTTTCTATTCCTTATTCTAGGTTAGCAGCCCAACCCCAAAGATTAAGCTTCCACTCCATAAGGAAATAGATTGTGTTGTTACTAAAACGATTTCCTTTCCCTCTCCCATGCAGATCCACAAGATGCATTCTTTCTTGGACTACATAATGGGTGGCTGCCAAATCCAGTTTACAGTAAGTTGTTTCCCCATTTGTTTGTATTCAAGGAGCAAGGTATGGGGGATGGTGCTGGATTGAGGGAATGAGGAGACAAAAGTTTACTAAAACCCTTAACAACAAAATCAACTTTTGTCAGCTTTGTTCAGTTCTCATTGCTGAAATATTTCATAGTATCATGTTTCTTGGTTTTTTTATAGTATGTTTTTAAAGTGAGTTCATATTTCCATTTTCTCCATTGAGTATGGCTGTCACACAATCATATCAAGAAATTCATGTCACTCAAACTCAGATGATTTGAGAACCTTCCTAATGCTTCCCATTCTTTCAGTAACTATTTGAGGCATGGAGCAGTGGGCATATTGCCAGATCCCATCGCCTGGTGAGTAGGATGGCAAGGAAGTAAGTCTCACTGAGCCAAGGCAGATACAGCCCAAACACAAGCACCAATGCCAAGAGTAAGCCATCCAAGTGGTTCATTAAACAATGAAAAGGTGAATTTCAGAATATTGGAGAACTAGTCTTTCAAAGTTGAGAAATAGAGTACCTAGATTCAGTGGGTGGATCAGGGATCATCTCCTACATGTAATCTGTGAACACATGGGATTTACATGCCCCAAATATGTATTTGGGTGGGTTGGCTGGGTCTTTTTAAGATGCTGGTAGAACAAGCTTATGAGTCCATCTGCCCTGGAATAACTTAATATTCGAAACCCTTCTAGGTTTGGGCAGATGTGACCTCCAGAAAGAGCATCCTCAGATGGCCAGAGAGAGAGATCTGCTAAAAACCCATGGGAAAGCCACATGGCAAACAAGACAAATACAATCTGAACAGCTTTTGTTCCTCATCTTACAGATGCATAGTCATGAAGTTCAGCCCTGTTTAGCTCCCTGACTGGCTCAGTCATATGAAGAAAGCAAGGCAGATGGTTTAATTTTTTTGTCCAGGTTTAAGCCCAAGAGAGAAGACAGGACCAATGTATTTCTGGGACAGGGATGGTGGTACTCAAAGAACTAAAAGGAGTTCCAAAGGAATGAGTTTAGGGTTGTTTGACAGGCTGACCCCTCCTTAACTAGAGGCTTGTTCTCTACTCTAATCTCAGAGGAGTCTACCTATGTCCTCCCTAACCTTCGAGCATTGTTCACCTACCCCTCAATAGTTATGAGTTAATTATAGAATTTGGTCATTTCTTTAAGGTTCTCTAAAGGTGCACCCACCCAGCCCTCCCGCATGCATGGCAGCACATATGGAAAGGAGCAAACCTGCTCATTGTAAGCACACACACCTAACTCTAGCCTCCTGTGGTCTCATTGTGCTAGATATACACAAATGGAAGCAGAGAAGCCAACAGTATCATAAAAGAGAGCTACTGAAAATAGTGTTCCACAATCTTAGGCAAATGAGCAACTCAGGAAACTATTTATAGATTTTCAAGGGAAAGTTCTATTGATTTGGGTCTGTTTTAGAGTCTATAGATTCCATGCTCTTGAATAACTCTTTATTCAACCTTCAGGGGCTTGCTCTGCACTTGGAATTATGCTGCAAAAACCAGCCCCCATGAACATCAGAAGTTTAACCCCACAGGGTCCCCAGCTCCACATGCTGGGTCCACATGGCCTGCCTGATAACAGAAGTATGACCCTCCCCTCCTCTCTCACTACTGCTGGTCCTCCCCCGCTGGGAGGCACCACCTTAATGGCTCTCACCACGTCCTCAGTTCTAACTCCTCTTCCCTTACCTTATCGACTAGTGTCCCTCAACTTTTCAAATTTGTCTTTTTATTAAGCTCTTTTGGATCATCCTTTTGAAGGGACTGTTTGTTTCCTGTCAAGGCTCTGACCAGTGCCTGTTACAAACAGGGGCTCAGAGAAAGCTTTTGCACTTTCCACAGATGCCTGGTATTTCTGACTCAACCTTAAGATGTCAAAAGTGGAGCATCTTTCCCTTCAGATGCCAGGCTGATGTATATTAGTTACTGTTATTGAATTATAGTGGATTGAACCCTAAACCTTAAAGGAGAGGTAAGATTTAGGAAAAACAAGAAATGAGATGGATATATATGATACTAGGTTTTTCCTTCAAAAGCATCCCTACAGGGATGGCTCAGTCAGTTAAGTGTCCAACTCTTGATTTTGGCTCAGGCTATGATCTCAAGGTTGTGAGATCAAGCCCATGTCAGTGGGAGGCTAGTGCAGAGCCTGCTTAAGATTCTCTCTCTTCCTCTCCTTCTGTCCCTCCCCACCTCCACCTCTCTTTAAAAAAAAAAAAATCATCCCTATGAACTTAAATGTTTATGCATCCACATATTCTACTGATAAATATTGAAACCATATTTGGGTTAATATGCATAAACATGATATATTCAGAGGAGTGTTAGAGAAGTGGTTTGGATTAAGAATTTGAAGGGCTTTTAATTTTGAAGTAAGGTGGTAAATGAGGGAATGTTCAGAAGAATCTTGAGCAGGACATCGAAGCAATTGGGGACATGCATTAGGGAACTAAACTGGGCGTGTTTGGTGGAAGGCATCGAAGGTGGTGAGGGTACTCTGGAAGATGAAGCAAGAAGAGATTAATAGTCCTGGTGACAAGTAGTAAGAGGCTAACCCAGCAGGGCAGCAGTAGGAAGAAACACTGCAGCAAGAGAGACCAATAAGCCTTGGCCTGTGCAATGAGGCAACGGAAGACAAGAGAGAATGATGAGTCCAGAGGCCTCAAATCTTTTGTGCCTGACTGACAACGCATGGCGAGCCTATTCATGGCAATATGGAAATCCAGAGGAGCTGCCAGTGAGATGATGGATTTGCACTTGGACATGAAGGAGGTACTTTCAGGTCTTCCAGTAGAGATGGCTCTTAGAACTATGGTTGTAGGCTTCAGGAGAGAGGTAGAAGCTGCACACATAAGGGTCTGGATAAGATGGCCAGAGAGAAGAATACAGAGAGAAAAAAGGTGTCTCAGAAAATTACAGATCTCCGGTGGACAGCAAGGGGAAAAAGGGTAACCAATAGATGCAGAAATGCCAGAGGAAAGGTCCAGGACAAGCCAGAACTTCAAATGATTAGGAAGAAAATTTTACAAGATCAAGGGCAATAATCCCATATGTGAAAGAGAATGTAGAAGATGAATAAAAAACAGGGGTATGTGATAAAGAGGCACATATCATCTTTTGAATGAGCAATTTTAGCAGCGTGAGACAGGGAGACCCAGGAGTTAGGGTGTAGACAGAAAGTAAGGAAGGGAACACAGTGGGTATAACCACTCATTGAGGAAGGCGGGCAGTGAAGAGGCGGCAAGAGGGGGAAAGGAGGATAGCAACTTGAGGATTAAAAGAGGGCAAATTTTAGGCTAGAATCTGACTACAAGTAGAGAAGCAGCTCCAGGGGAGGGAAAGAGATTAAGATGCTAAAAAGAGCCCTAGTCAATGATTCTTTTTTGGTCAGCGGCACCACTTGAGAATCTGATACACAATCTATATCCTCTTGCTGGAAAATGCACACACCTGATTCTGCACACAATTTCGAGAGGCCAAGGGCGCCCCTGAGGACGTTCTATCTCCTCGCGTGAATCCTCAAGTGCTAAGAATTTGAGGGCAACTGTCACATGGCAGTCCTGGAGGAGGCCGGGGGAGGTGGGTGGACGAGAAACAGACTAGAGAGGGGGAGATGGAGTTCACTGTGTTTGGCACATGGCACAGCAGGCAAAAATAAAATTAGATACTAGAATTTCACACACAAAACACAAGATTATAGGCAGGATAGAAGAGACAGACACCATAAGGTATTTGGAAAGAAAATGGTAGAAAACTTCACTATTTCCTTTGAAAGTTACTGCTTTTCCAGGTGCAAAAAAAAAAAAAATGTACTTTGTAAAGCAGATTTTCAGAGACAAGCAGTAAGCACCCTAAATGTCCAACAATAGGATAATGGCTATGTAAATTACAGTACCTCATTTAGGTGGATTATGATACAGCCATTCTAAATGATAATTATAATGATTGATGATAACATGGAGACATATTTATGACCTATTGTTAACTGAAAAAAAAAAGAACATAAAGCAGAGCTACCCTATGATTATAACCAGATAAAATATTTGTGTGTCTATGTAGAGAGAGAGAAAAAGGGGAGAGGGGAGAGGGAGAGAGAGGGGAAATCTAGAAAGGAAAAAGAAACATGACTTGCTAGGCTAGTGGAATCCTAGCCTAGGATCCACAATTCTGTGGATCATACCCCATTCTGTGGGGCATCCCTGAGCTCCCAAAATTATGTGCAGAATTAGGTATGTGCATTTTCCAATGAAAGGACATAAATTTTGTATCAGATTCTCAAGTGGTCCAGGTGACCTTCAGAATGTATTTTTTCATATTTTCAGATGGCCATTTTTATTATTGATAATTTTTTAACATTAAGAACAGTATGGCTTTGCTTTTTCTCTGATTTTATAGTCTACATTTTGGTAATAGAATATAATAATCTGAATGGGGCTCCTCCCAGATTAACCTTCCAGCCCAAAGGAAAAGATCACCTATTACGAATTCTCTCAGGCAATCTGCCCAGTCCCTAACACCTTCCAGGCATCCTCTGTCTACACTGTGTCCCAGTTTAAGTTTGAAATCACTACATTATATCCCATGCTAAACACTGGCAGACTCTGGTGTAGACCTCTGAGAAATGAGAATGAGCCCTGGGTTGAAAAGCGGAATGCTTAACAGTTTGTGGGAAATGAACCAGGTGACCTTGGGGATCCCTTCCATCTAGCCTAGGGTCCCATTTCTTTGCCCCTAGTGGAGTTTTGAGGAAATTGAAAAGCACAAGAGTTTAACCTGTCATTTAAGAAATGGTCTAGACTGAACAGTATCTCTACCTATCAGGCTTATTATACGGGTCCAAACTACATACAAATATAAAAAAAAAAAAAACATAAAAGAAAGAAAACCGCTGCCCCAGCAGATGATATGACAAAGGTTGACTGCAGATTGATTGCAGAGAAATAAGGCAGCTAACCAGAAGGTGGTTCACAGCAACTTCCCTTAGAAAATATCCGGGAGGTTTCAAATGGCTTGTTTGTCACAGAAGAGAAGGGGATCTGAGGAGTGGGCTCATTTCATATAAGAAGCTAAGAATGTCTGAAGATAGATGCTTCTGATTGGCTTCCAGCCTTTTCTGGGAAGCAGCTCTGCACCGGAGGCTCGGTAGCAATAGAGGGAACATTGCACAGTCTGACTTGACAAGGGTTTGCAAAGCTGCTCCACAGCTCTGCTTAATGATGAGCGAGGCCTCCTGGGCAGAAGGGGAGAGCCACGGGCGGGTGCCTGTTCCCAGGCTGCCTGCTGAGAAGATTGGAGCACATACCAGAACCACAGGCTTTTGTAAATGCTTCATATCAGAAAATGAAAACGTGGCCACCCCACAAGCTCACCAGCATTCAGGAAGCCAGGCGTTGGTAGCCACCTCCACAAACTGGTATTTTTCAGTCATTTTCTTTGCTTTTATTTCTCAGCTTATTCCCGTCTTTCACTGCCTCCCTGTTGCTTTTTAAAATAAACCTAACCTTTCGCTCTGTTCTCTTTCCACTAATGCTAACTTAAAGAGCACAGAGAATTCTTGGTAGAAGGGCCACCTCCTGAAGATAGATGTTTTATCTCCAGCTTCATCAGGGAGACATTAGAAACCATAACTTGCCAGGAAAAAGATCTTTCAGCTGCTGTATACTTAAGACTATCTTGCTGTCTAGCCAATGATAAAATATTTTTGTTATAAGCAGTGGGAACTACAGAAAGGGGTAGGTGGTAAGGATCATTGGTTTCTTTCCTCTTTGTCCACGTAAGTTTTCAGTTCATACCTTTCCCCAAAGCTCTATCAGAGTCTCTGGAGCTAGAATAACCTCTGTGGTTGTCATAGACACTGGGGCCATCCCTGTGGAAAAAGTGGAACCCCTCCACCCCCCTCCCCTGCCCCCAGAGGGCTGTCTGCAGAAAAAAAGTAAAATTTCCATCAGGCCTATTCATATGTCTGCACAGCACCCCAAGAGCAGGCAACCCAACACCGACCTTCTAACAGTGGTCTTCAGGGTTCCACTATCCTCAAGATGTCATCTTGTCAGCCATCAGTCACCAAGTACTCTTCATTTTCTATCCTCAATCTCTCTGGTCACAATCCCCCTTCTCGCTCTCACCCCTGCTCCACACTAGTTTGTTAAGCAGAAGGGAATTATTCCAAACCCGAGGATGAACAGTTGATAGAAAATGAAAATACAAACAAGGCCAGAATGAGGGTAAAGCAAGAGAGGCACCTAGGGTGCAAACTTTAAAAGGAGGCATTCACTCTCGAGATCATGCAAGTGCAGGGTCAGCAGGCAATGAATGCCTTCTTGAATTTGTGTCCTCGTCACCACTCGCCCCAACTCTATGATATGTTGCTCTATTTTAAAATACATTGTTGCCAAAATCTATGTGTGTTCATCCAGACATTATACACACTTCTGCCCATAACACAACATATTCATTCAGGTGATACACCCGGACTTGAATGCTGCCACTTGGTGCCTGCATACTTGGAGGATCTTGCCCATGCCTGGGGAGGAAAAGAGGAACATTTGAGTTTCTTGAGTTGTCATTTTTCTTTATGGAGGTTTTTCCCTTCTGGCCTTTGTATTACCTGGTTTCATTCTCTGGTTTTATATCAAGACACCAGCATTGTGTTTGTCACCATGGAATACCCTTGACACTCAGGTAATCAGCGCATGGGACAGTTTTCAACTGCAGCATCCAGAAGCACAGGCAGAGGATTGTGGTGATCCATGATGACGAACTTCATAAACAGACCTGATGTGAGCCATAGGTACTGGTTATTAATAACAACATCTCGACACCTGCCAATGATTTGCATTTTAGATAAATCAGAGCAGAATCAAGGTTATCTCCCTAACAACATTCCCACGTTCTCTAGAATTCTCTAGAGTCCTAAAATGCTTTCTTTAGTAGGAAAGAGGTGGCTTTACACCTGGCCTTCCCAGCATTTTTTTTTTTTACCTTTTAAACCCTATATATATGTGTGGGAGGTGCCATTACCCCTAAGTGTGTCTCATCAGGACCAAAAGGCTAAGAGTGGTGGCTCTACATGCTTGAGCTTGGTGAACCAGGAGGACCCTAGGTATATATGGTTTCTTCGAACACTATCTCTCAAGCACCTCCCAGGTGTTACTCTTAGAGAAGTTTTCCAGAAATAATCTGCATGTATTTGGACCTCTGTCTGGTTGAGGCCCCATGCGTGGATCCTGGAGGGCTTTACACCTCCTTCTCATTCACAGAATACATGGAGGCCCCCCACACTCGAGCTTTTCATCACAGTCCTTGATTAAAAGGACCTTCACCTCTTGTCTCTCTTTTTTCCCAGCTGGATTTTACTGGTCCTCTTAGATCACCTCTAGTCATCCTCAGTAACACATTCTCCCTATTACACACACACACACACACACACACACACACACACACACACTTTAATTGCTCTTTGCCTACCTTTTACAACTGTTCTGATTAGAAAAAACTTTCACTCAAGGCCATTCATCTCTCCTAAATTACTCTATTGCCTCTAGCTAGTCTTGCTACTTCCAGACTAAATCCCCTCCATTCTTCATAGGAACTAACATACCCATGTGACATCCTGGCATGTTAGCCACAGCCACATATGTTCTCTTAGATGTATAATGGCATAACAGAGGAGCAGTCTTCAGAGCCATATAGACCTGGGTTTTAACCCAGCTCTGTCTCCAGCAAACTTCATCACCTTTGGCATCAGGATCTCCATCAATAAAAAGAAATGACAATCTCTTTGTACCAGAGATTTTAGGGGAAATGAAATAACAAAATACCTGGAAAGCAGATAACATAGTGTCTGACACAGAGTAGGGTTTTAACAAAGGTTACTCTTCTCTTTCTTCCCTTTGTTATCTGAGTGAGGGCATCTCAGGGTTAGGGAAATACCGTGTGATTTCTCTCCACCTGACCTTTTTTCCTTTTGAAACACTGTTAGTACCAGCATTGTATCAGTTGGTACTCCCTTTGTTGAAAACATCAGGGTATTCTGAAAATAGAATTTGAATCCTGCTTAAATTCCGTTTCCACACAATCCTGGGGAGGGGTGAGGAAGAAAAGGGGACACAAAATCACTGATGAATAAAGTAAATTTATGAAAGAAAAAAAAAAGAAAGATTATAAGTGAACTCCTGTTAGCCTATAGCTTTTTCCTCTTCTAGTCACTTAGATTTGGTGGCAGCATTATAAGGAATTGGGGACATTGTCCCTTATTAACCTGACTCTTGCAGGCTGATCTTTTAGGAGCAGAAACAGAACACATAGTACCTTTTCTCTGTCCTTCCAGAAGTAATATCCCCTCCCCCAATAAATCCAATGGGACACTCCAATTATGTGGCATAGTGGAATGTTGTCACATGATGTACAAATAACATTTCCCACCCACAAGATCATAAGAGAAAATAAAGCCTTTCTGTCATTAGTAAGCCTATGAGTTGATGCTGACAGGCCCTAAAGAAAAAGAAAAGACGTAACATGAACATTTCTTTCTTTTCCTACAACTCCTTTTGTTTTAATCCCCATTATCTTTTCCCTACCCCTGCCCACTCCCAAGCTGAAGCTCTTTTTTTTTTTTTTTTTTTGAGAGGTGTTTGCTGGGTTAACTTTTATTTAAACGGTAATAATGTTGGGAGACAGAAGAAATGTTCCTTCTCATTTTCGCACTCTCCAGGCTTGAGGCTTTTGTTGTTATTTGGTGTTGCTAAGGGTGTTAAGGAGTCAATTCTTATTTAGATAATGATGCTAGGGGGTCAGAAAAAAATTAAGAAGTTCAAGGATAATATCTAGTTGGCAGCAAGACAGATATTTTTCTTCTCTACCTCCCAGTCATGATGCCATAGCATTCAGGCTTCCTCTCTGTTATAGGCAGGACTTCCCACATGAATGGAAACCAAAAGCTGAATGCCTCACTCGAAGCTGCTTCTTGCAGAAAATGTATTATAACCACTTCAGCACATTGCTCTGCAACTCACCACACATGAAAACGTGACAATGGCTTTTTTATATAGACCACATCTTTATCACAGAGTTTAGTTTTAAGGGATTTTACCTCTGCCTCTGAGATGGAACTGTCCTGCCTGAAGAGCAGAGAAGTCGTTTCTTAGTGAATTATGACCTGGGGAGCAGATATTCCACCCTTACTCCTGCTGCCTGGTGATATGGATAAACAGTGGCTGGGCTTTCTGACCTGCATGTCAATCTCACGTTCTCTTTTGGCATTGGGGGAGAGGAGAACGGAAGACTACAGAAGTGGCCTCAACCAAATTAGTAACTTCTCTTACTTTCCTTCTTGGCAGGGTATGTGATGTGCTGCTTTTCCATCTCAAGCCATGTCTTTTGTGTGGTTGGTGGATTACAATTCCTATAGGATGCATTCACTTTAAATCCACCCATTCTCCTATTTTCTCTTCCAGGTAGCTATAGATTTCACAGCCTCAAACGGAGACCCCAGGAACAGCTGTTCCCTGCACTACATCCACCCTTACCAGCCCAACGAGTATCTGAAAGCCTTGGTGGCTGTGGGGGAGATCTGCCAAGACTATGACAGGTACAAGACTTCCAGTTGGCTCAGGCCTTATCATATCTCTCTGTGGGTTCTGATGGTTCCCTGGCTGATCCTTGGCAGAAAAACGGAAATGAAACCCAGCAGCTACCCATACTGAGGCTCATGAAGCTAGGATAAAAGCTGACCCAGATGTTTTATCCTCTCCATACCTAGAGAAACTTGAGTTCATGCCGTGTTCACCTTGGTCTCTCTCACACACACACACACACACACACACACACACACACACACACACCCTTTCTCAACTTTCTTATTTGGCTTGCAAAACCACTTTACATTTTGTGAAGTTTCAGGATGTCTTGCTACTCAAAGTGGTCCATGGACTAGGAGCACAGTACCACCCAGGAATTCAGGATTGTGAGCCCCACCCCAAACCTATTGAATTAGAATCTTCCTGTTAACAAGATTCCCAAATGATTTGTATGTACTTTGGAGTTTGAGAAGCACCAGTTTATTGGACAGTACTGCATCTAACCCTCACATTATGCCTTACCTAGTAGGCACTATTTAACAGAAGAGAACTGCACAGGGAGGTTAAGTAATCTGTGCATTGTCACTCAGCCCGTGGTAGGATTTGAACTCAGATCTAATTCATTCCACTGCTTAAGCTCATAACCACGGTGTTTCACTGACTTCAAAGCTATTGGTAATACTAGCAGAGTGTGTGTCTGCCCATGTGCGTGTGTGTGTCCCCATGGAAGTGTGTGTGTGTGTGTGTGTGTGTGTGTGTGTGTATACAGAAAACATGATTTTGAGATCAGATAAGTATTACATTTATTTTTCCTTGATGGTAAATATTGACCTTTCCCACCAAGAGAATTGTGATTTACATAAATTACATTAAACTGAATTTACTTTGCCTTTTCAATATTTCTAGGTTGAGGTGAAGTTGTTCACCTGTCTGAGAAGGTTCTTTGAGGTAGAACCAATGTAAATATAAATATGGATAAATCTCAGTTGAGTCCTTAGTATGATTGTAAAACAAGGCTAGTTAGTGATAAGAAGCAACAAACTAACCCTTTAAATCAGGAAAATAAAGTGGCTCTGTCCTCCAGTTTCAGAGAAATTGTATGGGATAGCATGATTTCTGTTTTTTCTAGTCTCATGATTAGTGGGAGTTATATTCAAAACCTGTTGCCCCAGGCACTATAAGGAATGAGACAATCTAGTGACCGCAATGTGCAGAGAAACCAACAGGACAGGTGATGCACAAGGTCTCATCAGTATCCCTCTTGCTGGTGATTTTCTGGATTCGGCTCGGTCATTGCCAGTCACTCAACTGGGTATGAGGGCAACCAGGGACTGAATGAACAGGTCCAGTAAAGTCAAACAGCTTTAAACACTCAGGCCCTTGCTGACACTTGCCTTCTTGTATGTTTAGAACAGAGGGCAGGGGATCCCTGGGTGGCGCAGCGGTTTAGCGCCTGCCTTTGGCCCAGGGCGCCATCCTGGAGACCCGGGATCGAATCCCATGTCGGGCTCCTGGTGCATGGAGCCTGCTTCTCCCTCTGCCTATATCTCTGCCTCTCTCTCTCTCTCTCTCTCTGTGTGTGTGTGTGACTATCATAAATAAATAAAAAAATTTTAAAAAATTTAAAAAAAATTTAGAACAGAGGGCAATAGCATTTTAAATTACCTTGTTGAAGTGATACTTCTTATACTTAACCTTGAGATATTGACTGTGAAGACAACTTGAATTTCAGCTCTGCTTTCTTTTGGCCCAAATACAGGGAGTATTCCTAGAGAGGGTATATATCATATGGAGAGTTCCACCAAGGAAAGAAAAAAACTGACAAATTGCATCTCCACTGCCAGAAACTCTCCAGACATCCACAAGACATCAAAACAGTCATTCTCTCCTTTCTAACACACACACACACACACACACACACACACACACACACACACACAAATGATTTAGTATACTGGTGAATGCATAAGAAGCAAGAAAGAAGGCAGTGGAGGGATATCCACTGGATTACTAATAACTTTTATATCTTGAAATGCTCATAAAAGAAATAAAGTAGGTAAATCACTTGATACAATACAATAAATAGATGCTTAATAATAAAGTTGACTCTTCAGGGGAGAAGGTAGTGTAATGATGAATTCCAAAGAAAAGATTGGTGAATTGACCAGAAACTAAGATGCCAAAGCCCGGAGCCTTGGCTGTGGTTCTGCAGCAGGTTTATGGGATGATCTCGAGTTGGCTGCTGAACTTCCTCCGTTTCCTGGTTACCTCACATGCAACATGCGGACACTACAATCCGGGTGACCCATGCATCTTTTAGAGCTCTTGTCTCCTTATAACACAAAAGCCAGGCAAAGCCTAGAGAGCATTTTGTATTCATGCAGAAATACAGATTCAATATAAAAATAAGATCTGACACCTTGGGGGCTACATGAAGAATTATTGTAAATGATTCTTTTAAAAAATTTTAATAGGATAATACCGAAGCGATCGGCCCAACTGTCCAGGAAAATCAGGCTTCTGCGGCTCAGTGGAGCTTCACGTATACGTATACATATATGTATAAGGAAGGCAGCTCAGCCTTAAAAGGGGGAGATACCTAAGGAAGACTAGGCCTGAGAAGCCCAGGCCTCTCGTGAAAGCCTCCCAGGAAGAGCGTGTAATGCAAGCTGCTCGCTTGAGAACTGACAAGGTTGGGCCGTTCCTCCCCTGCGTGGGTGGATAGACAATAGACAGGCAGAGTCAGGAAATTTCAAGTTGGGGCTTTGGAATTAATTTATTCTCACATCAAAGTCACTGAGGTTGATGTTCAAAAGAAACACTTGAATAAAAACTGACAGAAGGCGTCTTTCCCCCTCCTGCAGCGACAGCGTGGATTTTAATCCCCGTGAGCCTTAGAAATGGCTCCCAGCCTCTGACAGCCCAGGGTTTTTCTTTCTGCCTTGTACAGTCATTGCTGAGGGGTCAGCACGAGGTGATCAATGGAGTAGAACAGCTGGTGAGATGCGCAAAGCCCCTCTCAGGGTGGCCTTGAAGGGGAAGCTTTTCCACAATACCTGGTTCTAAGCCTAGAAGACAGTCCCGCTCTGTCCCTGAGCCTCTGAAAAAGAGGACACTGCCCGTACTCTCCCCTTGGACTCCCCAAGCATGCACACAGGCACACACACACATACACACACACACATGCACACACACAAGCTCATGTATTCCCTGTTGGTTGTAGCACTTGCCCAGCTCCTGTGAACATTCTGGTCAAGCTGCTCAAGATCAAGGTGACATCCATTCCTTGGGCCCTGCAGACATGTGGGTCTCTGACCACCTGCCACATCCTCCAACCAAAGGCTGGTCTATCTGCTCTCAAGAGACTATAGATACTGAATGCATTGTTTGGAAGCACAGACTGCCATTTCATGGATGTGGCCACCCCAGAATGACACCCAGGTTTCAGCGACCTGTGAAGGAGGCAGGAGTCTTCCTGCATGGTGTGCTAAGAGGCAGACTTAGGTCTGATGCCCAATCTGACAAGTATTGGGTTTAGAATCAGAAGATAGGTTTGTATCACAGTGCTACCTCCTCCACTCTACCAACACCAGTCAGTGGTTCTCAGCCTTGGCTGCACCCTGGAAACATTTGGGAAGTCTTAAAATATGCCAATGCCTGGGCCCCGTCCTAGAGCCTGATTTAATTAGTCTGGTGTACATCCTGAGGAATCAGGGTTTTTTCATGGGCATTTTTCTAATGGCATCCCAAGGTGAGATCCAGAGTGAAATCAGTGGGATGAGTGAGATGGAATGGCTAAGGACCTATGTAGCCTCTGTTGGCTGCCAGGCACCTCACATGGTAAAGACAGAGATAAATTAATAAAGCATAATTTTCCCCCAGTTGGTTCACCATCTCAGGGAGAAAAAGGCATGTAAATAAATCACAGCCCGGCAAGGTAAGGGCAGCCTTGCCCTGTGTAAGGATGGGGACTGCATCAAGAGAGAAGGATTAAACTTTATCCTTTGTGGGGGCCTTCTGGGGATGGCAAATTCTGGGATGTTCAGAGTTTTGCTGAAATCTGTCCTTTGTTGTCATTAGAACATGGATGGACTTACCTTTATTATTCTTAATCTGTAGTCCAGACCAGCCTCCTACAAAGGGCAGAGTCAACAGGGGTAATAGAAAGAGCATCAGGTTAGGGTGCCTGGGTGGGTCAGTGGGTTAAGTGTCTGCCTTAGGCTCAGGTCATGATCCCAGAATCCTGGGATCAAGCCTCACATTGGGCTCCCTGCTCCATGGGGAGCCTGCTTCTCCCTCTCCCTCTGCCTGCTGCTCCCCCTGCTTGCGTTTGTGCTCTCTCTTGCTCTCTCTCTCTCTCTCTCATTGATTTATTTAATTAACTAATTATTAAAAATAATATGAAAGAACATGGGGTCCCAGTGACAGGAACACCCTGGTTTCAGCCCCCAGCTCTGCTACCTCTATTCTGAGGTTTCCATTCCATGGGCCTTGGTGTCCTTGATTTCAAATGGAAGATTTATCGAACTTGCCTTGCAGAGCAGTTGTAGGGATAGACATGACATGGCTAGCTAGCACATGCTCTGCCTGTTATGGTCAGTAAATGATAGAAGCTATAATCTTGGATACTCTTAATTAGTTTTAAAAATAAACCGAACACAAAAGGAAAAAGGGATTATAGTGTCGGGTCTAAAGAACATTGTAGACCAATGACCTTTACTTTTTGGTTCTGAGCACATAGCCCTGAAAAGAATTTTATAAAAATGTGTAATCTCACACATTCTTACATTGAAATCCAGTGTTTTCTATCATGGGTTTAAACAATGACAAAGACTGAAAATCCTGGTGTATTGTAAATATGGACAATTAAAAATAAAACTCTTACATAATTCTTGTAAATGCATCCAGTAGGATCTAAATGCCATAGCTCTGTGATAATCACCATCATCCATTAAAAAACGCATGAACAAGCTCTTTAGCTGGAATTGAGAATTTTAATTATTTCTTCTTTTTCATGAAATTGTATTTCCACTCCCCCCCCAAAGAATTTCATCCTAATGTATCTTTAAGATTTGGGCTCAAAATTTTTATTGATTTCTATAATAAAAATATGAATATAAATTTTAAAATTTCTAATTTCTAAAATTCTGTGTTGAAAAGTTTCAAAATATTTTAAAAAATCTTCTGTTTGAGTATCACAATCAATGTTAGTGCGTAATTGATCAAAAGAACATAAATATATTGGAAATGTCAATATCTAGTTATTGTCTATGAAAAATAAAAAATTTTTTAATGAAACAAATAGTGGAGTTTTTCCCCCAAGTAGTTTACATATCTGTAAATAAATGCTAAAATGCTAATACTAGAATAGAATAGCATCAATTATAATCTAATTTTTTGTTTTTATAAATATAAATTCTAGGAAACTTGTTCTTGTAAATAAGTGCGTGGTAATGGAAAGAGTTTGACTAGCAGTATTATCATTTCTTTCAGTTCTAATTTATAGATCAAAAAAAATCACATAATGGTTTATCACCAAAAGGTATTGTTAATGATCTACCAGCTGATATCAACACTTCCTACAATTTTTCAAAGCAAAAACTGGTAACTACCTAACTTGCAAAAGGATTTGTTTCCTAATTCTCTTATTTTCTACTGCAGAGTTTTTATACTCTGGAACAATGCACCATTGTGGTTAAGATTCAGAATGGGTAAGGAGAAGGATAATTGTGAAAGGGAAGGTGTGAATTGAGAGCAGGTCTTTCTATTACAGGTGTTCCCAGAAGATCAATTTTAACAGAGAATATATATGAAAGTAGAGAAACTGAATACTGATTTCCTTTAAAAAAAAAAAAAACACCAGGTCTCCTATCCCCAGAAGAGCTTTGTATTTCCATGTACCCCAGTGTTAGGACCACTGTTTTAAAGAATAGTCTTAATTAAATGTCTAGGTGTTCTGAAATGCCATTTTGCTTTGAGTCAGCCTCTGTTGCCTTATGGATGAGGTAATTTGTCTTTATTTTTATTACTCTCTTTCTTCATCTCAAAGCCTTCCTTAACAGAAGGGTAAAAATGGTATTTGAAAATGAATCTTCCATCTGGTGATCATTTGACCAAGGTCATTCTCTAACATGTATCCAGTAGTCCTGAACTAACAAGTTCAGGATGACATGCTCATTACCTGAAGAACATGGGCTCTTTTATTGTATTTTATAGTATTTTATTCTAATAGTAAGAAATATTGCCTTTAGCGATGTAGTAATATTGAATTTTCCAAGTTGGCAAGTTCCCCCCATCATTTTCCTAGTAGTTGCTGAGTGGCCCTTTCACTCGTGCTAGGTGGATTCAATATCAAGTTCTTTGGTGTGCTGGCATAACAATGCTTGCTTGTGTGCTCAACCTGCCTTCTCTTGCCTTTTGCAAAGACTCCTATCTGCCTACTTTATTTTTTTTTAACCTACTTTATTTTTAATCAGGAATAATGAATGTTTAAATCCATTGTGCTTAGGCTTAAAATTTTTTCTTTGGTATGTTTGTTAGAGACTTTGTGGTGGCTAACTTCAGAGAATTGATGTCCTCCTGGGTCATTAATTATTCCTCTTGTAGGTGAGGCATTTTCCCTACCTCCTTGCTCTTGAAACTCAATTACATAACAGTGCATCATGCTCAGCAAACTTCAGATCCCCAAGGGTGGCTTAGAAGGTATAAAAAGAATATCATTAAGGCTGGAACATTGGTTTGGTGATTACAAAGGGATGGAATATTAGATCTCACCCTTCCTAAACTCATCAAAGAAAAAAAAAATAAAAGGTGTGGAGACTCTTAGGTTTCTGTTTTGACTTCTGAGACATCTCCGGGTTGGAAGAACCAGGACCCATTCTCCACCCTGGAAAGTTTTCTTCCAGACTTACCCGAAAAGTACCTCTGAACTCTCCCTCACAGATTCCTATCCATACCTGCTCCCCTTGTCTTGGCTAAGGAGGAATTATTGAGGCAATGTATTTCAGTATTTCCAAGGACCAGAAGTATTTCTTCTCAGAGCTGTGGCTAATCCTTTATAAGCTGTTGTGTTTTTCTATTTACCAGTATTAATACCTTTTCTACTATATGCCAGATGCTATGTACCACAAAGCTCGTATCTACACAACAGTGAGAAAAAGAGAGAGCTGGTGGTTTTCTGGCAAACTTGACTAATTTTAAAGAATGTTGGCTTCCTTGTATCTCCTAACCCCTACCCCAAATCTGCTCAACTTGGCTGCATTTTGGTGAAGTTTTATCAAAGCCTTCATTGGCTACTAAAGACCTCTAAATCTGATGGTGATGAGTAAAAATCTGGTTTTTGTACTTTGACTTCTCTGTCAGCCTTGAGGGGGTCCCCTTTTGTTGACAGAGCCATTCAAGGACCGTGAGACCTAATCTGAATTTCCTTTTTTCCTTGGCTAATTCTGCAAAGAACAGAGAAATGTAGGGATTGTTCCAAGAATAAATCTCAGCTGTATTTTTAATGGGAGAGAAAATAAAAGGAAGATGGCATGAGAAGAATATGCCTCTGCCAAGAGCAAAATTCCGGAGCCCCATTGAAACAAAATTTGCCTAAGGAGAGTCTTATTTATAGTTTGGCCAAGGGATCCCATTACTGCAAGTTCCAGAAGGAAGTCACATTTAATGCTATATACAATCATTAAACCATAATGGGACAGCATAAAAGACATGGCCTTTAGAATCACACAATCCTCCCTGGTAAACACCTTAGGCCATTTTCTTAGACTTCTCGAGATTCAGTTTATTCACCTATAAGCAGGAATAATAAGTAAGTGGAACTTCAAGAATTGCATGAGAATCAAATAAAAATGTACATTGCCTACCATCATACCCAGCACATATGTGCAATTAAGGTTAATTCTTCTCTCCATCATCTCACCTATAGTCGAGTAAGGAATTAATATAACATACATGAATGAGTAAATTAAGAGAATTTCAATATACATAAGAGAAACCAAGCCATGATTCAAATCATAAGTTATCCAGTCATTAAATATTTATTGTGCACACACTCTGTGGCAAATATTATGCTGAGGAGAGGGGCAAGGGACAGTTTGGGACAGAAACGCAGTGGAGATGTAAAGATATTAATGCCAAAAGAAACAGCATCCTTTTGCATTCAGGAGACAAAAAAAAAAAAAAAGACATGTAAACAATGTATCATCGTTTGTATGAGTTAAAGTAAGGACACAATGAGTCCTGTAGAAGGAACCAAGCTCTGACAGCTAGCCTTCCAACTTCCCACTGATTTTTAAAATCTCTTTGGATTTAGACTTGTCTGGATTTGAACCCTGGATCTAACTAGCAGCCTGATCTTGGATAAATCACTTTACCTCCCAAGGCATTTCCCCACCCTGGGAAATGGGAATAATGATATAATGATATCTCCCTACAAAGATTTTAAAAGATAATATATATCAAAAACCCTAACAGTCAACCACTGGAGTTATGTAACTCATGATCACTTTTCAAGAAAATTGGCGTAGGAGAGTTGAGGCAATCCTGGGCCATTTTATTCCATGGTGACAAATCTAGCAAAAAGTTATGGGAAGAAATTGCAGACTAATGACTGTAATGAACTTTGGGGATTCCTTCTTGATTTTAATTACCCATGCTACTGCTATCCCTTTTTACTATAGATAATCAAGAAGCATGAGTCAGCATTTGACATAGTAATGTCCTAGTGAGGTAATGAAGGTTCATGTTTTTCTTCCTCATTAGATGAACAAATGAAGCAACTTTTTTTTTTTTTTTACAGTGACAAGATGTTCCCAGCCTTTGGGTTTGGTGCCAGGATACCCCCAGAGTACACGGTGAGTGAGCAGATCCTTTGCTGTAGCCAAAGAATAACTTGCACTTTTCTCACAGGAGTTCACTTTTGGCCCTTGATAAAACTATGTAAGTAGAGCCCCAAAACTCAGAAATGGTCTTCAGAACTAGTGAGATTAGCTCACTGGAGCTTATCTTTTGATAAAACTCAATCTCCTGGTATTCTGGATAGGTCTTCTCAGAGGTCCAAATGAAGGGTCATGTTGAGCTTCTTAACAGATATGGTCAAAGACTGAGAAAACACTCAGGTAGTTGCTCTCCACTGGCTCAGAACCTATCTATTCAGATCTCTCCCAGATAAAAGTCCTACCAACAATGCCAACTGTGAAAGTCTGTGACAAGAATGTCTACAGATGCCCTCATTCCAAGTCTCTGAGCAACAGGCCTGTGTGAGGGAGAGACACAGAGAAGTCCTGAAAGTTCCAAGGATAACCACTGTGGCTTCAAGTATTGGGAAGCTGAAAGGTTTTTGTGAAAACACTGGAGTCCTATTTGACAGTCATTTCTCACAAACAAGGAAGGCAAAGATTGTGAAGAGAGATTTGCACTGTAGTGGAGCTGAGGCATTGTGCTGTGGTATACCAGATGCTCCTGTGGGACACCCTCCCAGAGAACTCTGCTCCCACAGGTAGAAGGGCCTTGGAGAGACAGAAAAGTCCCTGCCCCAGCTTTACCAATTCCTCTAAGGTACAAGCTAAGTGGAAGCAATACTGCTCAGTCATCAATTTCTCTTTTACTGATTGAGTCACAGGGCAGGAGAAAAATGCTGACATTTTCTCCCACACCAGAGCTGCCAGACCAAGCACTTTTCACTTTTGTGTACTTTTTTGAAAGAAGAGAATCCATACCCATCTCTGGATGGTTACTTTTGGAGTGAGCAGTGGATGGAGTGGTGTGTCTCTCTGACCTGTCCTCTTTCTTGTTTGCCTTATATCCCACACTATCTTCTCTGCTAGCCATGGCTACAAAATTATAGAAGTATTTGTTGGAAATTGAGCACATGGGGAGGAAGAACATGGGACAGGAGTTACTGGCTGGTGACCTGTAGACATTATTCAGGCCACAAATGTATTATATTGGACACACAATTTTTTAAAGAATTAAACAATTTCATATACAATGTCAGATTTCTCACCTCTCTGGAAAAACTAAAAGACCTGGCAACACTAAGATTAAAAGATGACACATGCAAGAATTAGAACTGAGGAGATGCTGTCCCCTTCAGTGGGGTATTAATTCCAGAATGTGGGCAAATGGGTACCAACCTTCTTCCCAGAGCTGCTGAGCTTTGAAAATGAAATGCGCCTCAATAACCACCAATCCATGGGTTTCTTTGGTGGCTCAGTTGGTTAAGCGTCCAACTCTTGATTTCAGCTCAGTTCATGACCTCAGGGTCATGAGATAGAGCCCTGTGTCAGGCTCCACACTCAGTAGGGAATCTGCTTGAGATTCTCTCTGTGTCTCTCTCCCTTGCCCTCTCCCCCCTCCCTCTCTCTATTTCAAATAAATAAATATATTTTTAAAAAGCAAAAACAAAAAAACAATCACCTGTCCAATTATCCAGAGATGCTTGAGCATCTTTCACCACATCCCCACCAGGTAGTCTTCTGGTCTCAGCTTGGCCAGCAGGACTAAGGCCAGAGGTGTGCAATACACTTATTTCAGGCCTTTTCTCATCTGTGACATCTGCCTGGCCCCCCTTCTGGAGTAACTCATCCTTCTTGCTGTTTCCTGAAGTCCTCATGCTCATTTGATCCCTTGGCTCCACGCTGCCTGTCAGCTAATTTATTCTTCCTGCTGTCTTAACAAGCATCCTTCTCACTTCCTCATTGCTGCTCTCAAAAAGTCATGCAAATGCCCCTTTTCCATGCCTAATTTCCCCACTGCCCTGACAGGCACCAATGGTCTCAGTCTGTCAGATACATCCAGCGAGTTTATCACAATTGACTTCTTTAGGATAAAATCTCAGAGTTTGCCTTAAAACTGAGCCACAAGCACTAATGTCTTAGCTTGCACACTCTGGGGGATAGACCTTGAAAGAAGGATTTGGTTGCAAGTTGTTTATTTGAGAGGTGGAAGAAACCTCAACAGAGGGTGGAAGAATGGAGGGGGGAGGTCAACATAGGGTGTGCTAAGAAGCCAGTTACCACTGTGGGCAGCTGGAGCTTAATTCTGCTGGGGGCCCCAGGGAGACAATGTAGGGCATGCACAGACCCTAAGGGGTAAGAGAGCTGGGGTATTGATACACCATGTCCTGTCATCCCATGAGTGATTAAGGGCTGCTCCCCAAAGACATTAGTTTCTCAACATTTTCAGCTAGGCAGCCAAAGCAGGCTCCGGAAGCCTGAGAAGGTAAAATGGTTGGAAGTCAGCTGACTTGCCTGGATGTGCTCAGCACAAGGAAATGTGGGATAGGGCACCAACACTAAGAAAAGAGGCATCTTTTAACACAATGACCTATCTCCTAGCCCCCAAAAGAGTCAGGGCATGGAAATCACCTTTGAAATGGAAATCTCTGTATAATTTCAAAAGATCCAATAAAAATGTCCAGATGCCAGAACATCCTTCCTGTTTTATCAGGTTTTAGAAACAAAAAAGGAAACAATATCTTTTTCGGCCTTATGCATAGGTCCTGCCAGGTAAGAGAATTTGTGTTGGAAGAGTAAAAGTATTGCTTTATTACTTTTCCAAGAGTAGAGTCTATTTTAACCTGTGTATATGTGAAAATCCTCCTGCCCTATATTTCTGCATATCATGTTAGAATGATTCTTAAATGTCAACAGCTTAGCTGGAGACTTCATAACCATCACCATGTTGGGCAGACAGCTTGCGTTATTGAGCTATCATTGTTTTTATCACTGGGTCCAAATAGAGCTCAGCCAAATCTAAGCCTCTAGGCTGTGGCCAGTTCAATCTGGAAGCTATTTGAGTTACATTTTCCAGAAATCTTTTCTTCGATTTCTTTTTATTTGCCTTATTCTCCTCTCCTGCCAGCATTTATCTGATTCTGGAAAGTCTTCCTGTCACCTCAACACCACAGGGAGCTTAGAATTCACCCTCCATCTCAGATTGATTGTGTAAAGGCTTAAAATGGTTCCTGCTGCTTAACACATAATGAATGTAATGGGCATTTGTTTGCAAACTCTAAACCCCAGTGCCTCCTTACTGGATTAAAGTTGTAATTCTCCTTTCTTCCTTTTTTAAAATTTTAATTGGTGTCTAGGTCTCTCATGACTTTGCAATCAACTTTAATGAAGACAACCCGGAATGTGCAGGTAAATCACACATAAAAGAAAGCTGAGGTCTCACAGCCCTTCTGTGTGTACCTTTCCTATTTTAGTCTCTCTGCTCTGATGCAGTGTGTCAGTTATCCACAGTCATCTGTCCACAGCAGAGAAGTAGGCACCCTCATTCCAAATAAACTGTGCTACTCCAAAGGCAATGAAAAGCCAATAACAGAGAAAAAAAATAGTTATAAAAGACAGAATGCAGAAGAGATCTTGAGCTTACACCAAGAGTATTAATGCCAATTCTGGATTTCTCTGGCCAACAAAACAAAACAAAAACAGGGGGGAGAAATTTACCCCATGGGCAGTGATTAGCTACCCTTCTTTCTGCTTTCCAAGTTTTCATTAGGTATTTATTTTTCAAAACTTCCTCTCTGTGAAAGAATAAGGAGAGGGGGAAACATGGAAATCATTTGATACCATCAACGTGCTGACAAAGGATATCAGGGCATGGAAAGTGACTTCAAACAAGTGACTTCAAACAAGTACCTTTATGGTTTTGTGCCAGAAAGAGCCTTCTCAAAGGCTTTGGTCAGTGTTGCATTATTTCCAGCCAAAAATTCCTCAGCATATTACATTAAATAATGATGATAAAACAATGTACACATGACTCCTAGAGGTGGCCCAGGATGGTGTATACTAGAGGAGAGTCAGTCGGTGGTATGAAAACTAGAGAAACAGTAAAGCTGGTTTGCCTAGTGGCCAACAGTACAGCCCCTAGATAGAGCCAGACAAGACCTGGTCTTGAATCCTAAGACTATAACTCACTTGCTGTGTGACCTAAGGCAGATCATTTAACCTCCCTGAGCTTCAGTTTCCTCACCTATAAAAGAGGTATAACATCTATTTCATTGTGCTATGAGGATCTAATGAAATCGTATGTGTGAAGTAGAACATTAGGGAAAAGTTTGTGGAAATGGTTGCTTGACTTGAGCTTTTAAAGAGAATGACTTCGGCAGGAGGATAGGCACCACCACCATGGATGTGGTGTTTTCTTTTTTACCTCATGGGTATAAATGTGATGTTGATAAGGACGACTAGGAGCAATTAAACGCTTTATTTCTCTGTGTGTTTGATTACACATGTATTTGAGAGGACTACTGAACTTCTGATCTTTGCCAATTTCACCTTAGGAATTCAAGGAGTTGTGGAAGCCTATCAGAGCTGCCTTCCTAAGCTCCAGCTTTACGGTCCTACCAACATCGCCCCCATCATTCAGAAGGTTGCCAAGTCAGCATCAGAGGAGACTAACACCAAGGAGGCATCGGTAAGGAGAGGGCTGGTCCTCCTGCTAATGGGCATTTCCCTGGATATTGGCCATCGCATCCATCCCACTCTGGCAACAAATCCAAACATTCTCTACCTGTGTGAGTTTGGACAAATGCCTTAACCTTCCCCTATCCTCAATCTCCTTTTCTGAAAAATAGAGATAATCATACCCATCTCTGCTGGGTTATTGTGAGGCTTAGAGGTGACACATCTCAAATGTCTGCAACATTACCTGAACTGAACACAGGAGACATTCAACAGTGGAAGCTACTATAGTCACCAGAGTATGGGTCATTAGCCACCTCATGATCCTGGGGATGGGGTGGGGGTGGGGGACATCCAAAAATAATCTTCTTCCCAATATACCCATACTACAGATGAAAGCAAAGCAAAACAGAAGTAAAACAATGGATAAATCTGACCCTGGTAGTCAAATGCAACAGCACAAAATATCATGGCAAATATTTGTTTCACATTCTATTCATGGTTTTCTTAAGAAAATTGCATATCAAGGTAACAAGGCCAAACAGAATTTGGTTTCTTCTCCTAAAATTTTAGAGTTCAGTATATTACCATAATAACTTTTCTATATATCATTTTTGATGATACTAATATACTTCTTTTCTAGCTTTCTTAATTTTTTTTCAGATTTAGTAGAATGTTGCTGATGTCTGAAATCTCTCTAATTTTATCCTGGGTTCCAAATATTGCATTTGCATGAAGAAGATATCATATACTGCTGACATGAACTCATCCAAGTTATTTGCACTGTACCCAGGTTCTCAGCCTTCCTCATATTAGAATAGCTGGAGGACCATGCTCATATCTGATGTTAACCTCTTGTGTACTAGAACACATCTCCTCTCAATTATCCAAGGACATTGACCCAGCAGTTATGTTCCTCCTCTCTCCTTATCATCTATTTCCCCTTTCTACTGAAGGCTCATTCCCATTAGCAAATAAAACAGACTATAATACCTATTTGAGTTAAAAATCTCTCCCTTGACACTAATTTACCCTTTAGCTACTGTCCCTTACTTAACTCTCCTTCAAAGCAAAAGGGGAGTCTATCTCACTGTCTCCATCCACCCATGCCAGTCAGACTTTCCTCCTCAACATTCATCTGAAAATTATACTTCTAACAGTCAATGGCACCCCCATATTGCCAAACATACAGAGGCCATGGAGCAAATTTGAATCCTCACTGATGCAAGATTTAAGTATAAGGGTAGGACAGGATCAGTATTTCATTTTATTCTTTTTTTTATAAATTTATTTTTTATTGGTGTTCAATTTGCCAACATATAGAATAACACCCAGTGTTCATCCCATCAGGTGTCCCCCTCAGTGCCCGTCATCCAGTCACCCCCACCCCCCTTCCACTTCCCCTTCCACCACCCCTAGTTCGTTTCCCAGAGTTAGGAGTCTCTCATGTTCTGTCTCCCTTTCTGATATTTTCCACTCATTTTTTCTCCTTTCCCCATTATTCCCTTTCACTATTTTTTATATTCCCCAAATGAATGAGACCATATAATGTTTGTCCTTCTCCAATTGACTTATTTCACTCAGCATAATACCCTCCAGTTCCATCCACATCGAAGCAAATGGTGGGTATTTGTTATTTCTAATGGCTGAGTAATATCATTTTATTCTTTTTTGTTTTACTTTTTTTCATCACTGGAACTTCAAATTCAAACTCTTCAAATGATAATTGTTCAGAAACCCAACATATAAAATAGATTTTAAGAAAATAGATTATTCTTGCTAAATCTGGACTAAGGGATGAAATTCAAATTTGTCTGTTCTCCTTTACCTCCTTATCCCCAAGAACATCCAAGGTATCCCCAGGGCTCCCCAGAGCCCAGTTTGAAAACATAATGATCCCAGCTCCTCTGGAATATTGAGACCCACAAGAATAAAAAGAGAACATGACTGACATTGGTCAGGATTTGGGCCTGATATAAGCCAGCATGAGTTTTTGACCATGACTCACTCTCCCAAGGTCAGGTGGGTCTGCTCTGAAAGCACAGATCAGGAGTCAGTGGAGGAAGCATCTAATCCATATAGCCCCAAATAATTTATCCTATAGGCCAAAAACACTGATGTTTTTTTTCCAGAGATTTTCCCTGTTCTTTGAAGAGTGCATGGTCCAGGGGCCCTTGTTATCCCTGATTGCTAAGGGTTCTAGGGTTCTAACCTTGAACCTCTTTGGCAAGTTGTGCAGGGAGTCCATGGCTGTCAGACTTTCTTCTCAATTTTATGGAACTCTTACACAAATTGAAAAAAAAATCCCCTCCTTACAAAGTTCATTCAAGTTCATTCAAAGACTATGATATTTCATCTGTGAACATTTTCTAGCCTGACTTTGGAAGAAACTACTGCTTGCTTTATTGGAAATTTCCATCAGGATTTTGATCCAGCAGTCTTCAGCCCATTACCTTTAGCTAGATTGAACCTTGAAGGATCAGATTCTCGAATCCTGACAATCTCTTCAGATCAGAGGTTCTGGACCTTTTTTGTTCCCTGAACACCATTAACAGCTGGAGAAGCCCAAGGACCCTTCCTCAGAAATGCTTTTGAGTACACAAAATAAACTATATATTAAAATAAACCAAATATATTGAAATACATTCAGCAAAATTGTTTAAGTGTGGCTAAGAAGCATGATAAATATAGTAATAAAATGCTTCTTTTATTAACATTAAATTATGAGAACCAATAACCAGTCTAATAATTCTGTAAATTCTAAGTAGTGTTGATATAAATGATATAGTAAGATATCTGCAGTTGCTGTAATATGACAGGAAAATATTCTGTGATTTCTTTTGGTGACTAAGTCATGAGTACAGTTAAAATTAATTCTATTTGTTGGTTATAATTGAAAAAATTATAAATTTCAGTTAGTGAAACTAAAATGTAATTTATCCCAAGTTCACAAACTGTCTGAAGTCTTTCAGCAGTCCACAGGCCCAGGTTAAGAATCCCTGCTCTAAGGTCCCAAGGCTTGCTCAGTTGGTAGAACATGCATCTCTTGATCTCAGGGTTGTAAATTCGGGATTGTATAATTCTACCTCATGTTGGATGTAGAGATTACTTAAAAATAAAATCTTTAAAAAATAAAATAAAATCCCTGCTCTATATAAAAAGTCAACAAACTGCATTCTGCAGTGTATTTCAATGACTTACAAGCGAAGAATGGCTTTTACATTTTTAAATGGTTGAAAAAAATCAAAAGAAGAATAACTTCATGGCACAGGGAAATTATATGACATTCAAACTTTGGTATCCATCAATAAAGTTTTATCAGAACATCACCATGCCTGTTCATATTAAATATTGAATATGGCTATATGGCTATTCTCACACTATACTAGCAGGGTTAGGTTGTTGGACAGAGATCACTGTGGCCTGCAAAGGCTAAGATACTAATTATTGTCCTTTTACAGAAAATATTTTCCAAACCCTGTCTCTAGACCATTTCAACTCTAAAACTTCTTGATGTGGTAAGGTGGCTATCAGATGTTTTTGTTCCTGGAGGCATTGAGCAGGTAGGGGGGGGTCCAACCTCTGGTCCACAAAGATCAGATCAAATGGGAGTTGGGGGATGTGGAGAAAGGAGGAGGAGGAGGACACAAAAGTGTGACTCACACAAGGGCCCATCTGCTTTTTGAGTCAGAAACAGTCTCCCTCCAAGTGTGGCATCCACCTGGCCTTCCAGGGCACAACTTAGGGAGTTAATTTATGATTTGGTGTATTCTCTACTCCTTCCCTCTGTCCCAATCACCAAGTTGCCTCCTACTGCCCCTAGTTGCACCATCAGGTCATCCTACTAAAACCTTCCTCCAAACTCCCAGGCCACCTTTTTTGTGACTATGTAAGACTCAAAGAGCATGGGTATGGATACAAATGTACAACTCAAATGCATTTGAAAATTGGTTGGTCACCTAGAGCTAGGGGTGGGTAGTTAATTAATGGACATGGAACAGAATTAGTCTTTATATTAAATACATGGAAAACATTTAGAACATGTAACCATCTTTATCATAGTGTGAATTGCTGTTCAGTGCCTCCAGTTGCACTTTTGACATGTTATTTTGTTTAAAATATTTTTTCAGTTTTACAGAGAGAAGCGGGAACCTTTAACAATCTATGCACAACCTTTTAAGTATGATTCTCAAAACCAGGTGTTTTCAGAATGTGGCTATTCTATCCAGCCTCTCTTCTTTGAAGAATGGCAACTTGGAATGACTTAATAATCCAACGTTTACTCCCTGCAGATGTTGGGCATCTTGCAAAAATTACATTAGATTGACATGAGTTAGCATCCCAGTGCCCTGCTTCCCCCCCATCTCACAGCAGATGCTATTATGACGCCACTCACAACTAACAATAGTGATGACTTCTGATGGCCTGCCTTTTCCAGACCTTCCATAGCAAGTCCTAAGCCCTCCCTGTGCTGATGAATACAGAATATATTATCCAGTCTTGTTCTCAGATGTGCCACCTGCCAACCTACCCAGGTGGAAGGAGGCCAGCCAGGCTGCAGGCAGGGAGCTGGGACTTAGAGCAAGAAGCCACAGGAGCTCAGCACCCACAAGCTCACTCAAACTAGACCATGGCGCATGGCCTTCAAGGGAAGAGGCAGCACCCACACCTTCTGCTAGCAAAGCTTTAGACTAGTGCTGTCCACCAGAAATGTTACAGAGTTGTATATGCAATTTTAAATTCTCTAATAGCCCCATTTTTAAAAGTTAAAAGAATCAAGGGAATTAATTTTAATCATATGTTTTTATCTAACCCAATATAACCAAAATATCCTCATTTTAATATGTGTTCCATATAAAAAGTTATTAATAAAATATTTTACATTCTTTCTTTTGTACTCAGTCTTCAAAACCCATGTGTATTTTATACTGACATCAACTTAAGCTGGATACTAAATTATCACTGCAAATACTTGATCTAGATTGTAGATATAGAATACTTGTAGATCTAGAATCACTGCAAATACTTGATCCAGCAAGTTGGATCAATTATAATAGTTGAGATTAATAGTTGAGAAACTAGATTCACATACCTGAGTTATTCCAAACGTACTTAAAAGGTTTCCAATAACCAAATCAAGTCTTCATTTTGAAGGTTTAATTTGAATTCATTAAAATGAAATAAAACTAAAATTTATTACTCTAGCCACTTTTCAAGGGCTCAGTAGTCATGTGGAGCTAGTGGCTATTGTATTGGGCAGTACAGCTATAGGCTCTGAAAAATCCCCCAGCTAAAGAGGGTGGGTTAAACAGTCTAGTTCCACTCCTCAGGAGGTAAAGGGGTGTGGACCCAGAGGAGGTAAGGAGTTCTCCCAGTAGCTCAGAGAGTGGAGGCTTCGAGGCCAGCCCCTCCTGCCTCCCCTCTGCTGCTCTGTCCACCACACTGTACTGTGTAACTGTCATTAAGGTGATTCTTAGAATTAACCCACAATTATTATCCCTGCATCGAAGCTCCGTTCATTGTCACCTCCAGTCTTTAGGGCTGTCAACACAGGACTCATTAAAAGTCTGTCAGCACTGTCACCGTGGTCAGTATGCACAGAAGCCACCCCGGTGCATAACTGGTACTGTCCTTGTCTCCCCCACCCCTCGGTCCCCGTGCTCACCTGGCCTCCGGTCAATGGCAGCAATACTTCATCCTGCTGATCCTCACCGACGGTGTCATCACGGACATGGCTGACACCAGGGAGGCCATTGTCCACGCCTCCCACCTCCCCATGTCGGTCATCATCGTCGGGGTGGGCAACGCTGACTTCAGTGACATGCAGATGCTGGACGGTGACGATGGCATTCTGAGGTCACCGAAGGGAGAGCCTGTTCTTCGAGACATCGTCCAGTTCGTGCCGTTCAGGAACTTCAAACACGTACGCATATCTCTGGGGCTTCCCGTGGGAGAGCAGAGCCCAAGCAAGCACACTCCCACACTTTCCCACCAATGTCTGGGGGGAAGCAGTGCCAGCCATCCGTGCCCAGGCCAGGCCATCTCACACTCAGGATTTGTAGAGAGCTTCACTCTTTGGAAAAAGATGCATAATTCCAGTAATGGCTGAGGAGTCATGCTAACTGTGGCAGCCAGCATTTCACTGGCACTTGCCCTCATCCATATCATTTAGGCTTTCTGGTGTATGCAGGGCTGCCATGTACAGTTAGGCAGGTTGCTCCCTGCTTAAGGGTGCCCGGCTGAAGTGACAAAGAGAAGCTGAAATTCAGCCCAGGTTCTCCTTGTCAAGCCATGTGCCCCAGGAGAAGCCTGTGTTTGCCTTGGAAAAGTCTATTTTTGAAATGATAGAAACCTAAATCCTCTACAAGTATGCACTAAGCAGCATCAAAGATTTCTTTACCTTATTAATGAGGGAACCAGAAAGATGGCAAAGCTACTTCAAAGGAGGATAATAAAATAGTTGCTGATGGTCAGTGGGAGGGAATACTAGACCAGGTTTCCTAAGGCAGATTCGAAACTGGTTAATGACCCAAAGGGTAAAAAACCTTCTTCTTCATCATCTTTAGATTACCGTCTCTACAGGGCAGAAATCTTACTAGTTTTCTGCAAGTTAACATTTAGCTTTACACTCTTGGATTTCCACCAGTAACAAAGAGTAGGTCAAGCAGTGTGACAGTCCCCAGATGATCCTAAAGCAGGCCCATCAGGCCCGACAATGCTCTAGCATGACATCGAGAAATTGCTCCGTAACAATTTTTCAGCATTTCCAAATTGGGGTAATTACCAACTGCAGAGAAGAGGCACCTTTAAAATATATACAAAACCCTGTACCTGGAAGGGCTGCAGTTGCCCCAAGTGACGCTTTCTTCTCTGATTCACACACAAAGTCTCCTTCTGTGCTGGTCATGGCCCTGAGGAACCCTTCAGAGCCTCCCCCAGCAGTATCTGTGACTCACATAGTTTGTCACAGACAGTTGTCTGTGTTCTTTTGTTCTGTGACCCTTGTGGAAGCCACTCCAGGGCAGAGCATCCCTGCCCCCTACTATCCATTGAGGCCTTGCCCTCTGCTGTGTGTATGGTGCCAGCGATACTGCTCCCGGGGCTTGGAGCTGCCCCAGCAGGAGGGAATCTCGAGAATCCTCAGTGCCCTGCAAATACCCTGCAATCCCCTTAGGAATGACAGGAGTCCCCTCCTTTTCATGCTACAGAGACCCCTCTGTCACCTGGACCGTTAATGCAGTGAAATCTGTGTCCCTACCCCTGCAGGATCCCTTCTACAAGTGTCTTTAGCTTCCTGTCCAGCTCCTCCACGTTCAGGCCTGAAGTCAGTTATTAGAGGCAGGGTGAGGAAGGAATAGGCACTGTGCCATCCACTTTGAGCTTTCCTTCCTGACCTTTTCTGGAAAAGCCTTTCTCCTCAAGCCAAAAGCCCTCATTCAGATGAATCACTTTCACTCTCCTAGCCATTTTACCAGGTATGTCCAGAAACATCTGAATCCCAATTTGGGCTCACACTGGGACCCCCAGCTACACTGGGTAAGGCAAGTATAGGAGTGGAAGGATGGATGGATCATTATTCATTATCGACACGTCCCAGTGCCAGTGTCAGAGCCTTTGGCATATACTTCTCATAAACTGCTGTTTACAACCTTTTGGGGACAGGCTTTAAAGCAAACATTCAGATAAATAGTGAGCCCAGCAGCCTCCAGTGAACCCTACATCTCTTGGCCTGCTGGGACCGCTTAGTGAGATCCTTGAACACGCCAGGGCTCCCCACACAATAAGGTATTGCTCATAACTGTACTGCCACACAGTTGCGATTCTCTTTTTAAGGAGGATTGTGTGTAATTAGAATCATTAGAGAAGCCTAAAATCAATCCCTGGCTATAGTGTTGAGCGGAAAGAGAGTTCCAAGCCCCCAACAAGCACATGGGCAATAGCGTGGGTTGAGGGCTGGCTGTGCTACCACAGCCCCACTTCAGTTTGCCTGAGGAGGGTATTTCCAAATGAAACAACTTACTAAATAAAAGAGGCTCACCAAGCCCTCAGGTGTTCTGCATGTAGACAGCAAGAAGTGGTATCTACTGCCTGGACGAATGTGCTAGAACAGGCTCAATTTGCTGCACTGTGATCATCAATGAAGCTACTTACTTACTTGCATACTGCCCAAGGTGGGGAGAGGGGGTTGCTTTTCCAGATTTTCATTTCCTGCCCCATTTTGTCAGCCAGACTGAAGAAGTCACATTACTGCCCACCACCCATAACTTTGCGTGAGTGAAGAGGGGTCAAAGAGCTCATCCCCTAGGAGAGTCACGCACTTCCCCAAACCACCCTCTTCCTGTCCCTGCATACACACACACACCTGCAAACACACACACATCTGTGTTCTACAGCAGTGCCACAGAGCCATGCAAGTTCCTGCCTCTCTCCCAGCCGCATCCTGTTCACCTGCTGTGGGTACAGCACATGCTAGACTGGGACCACAGTGAAATGATAAAACCACGGGTCTAGGCCTCAAGGAATTTACTGGAGAATCACATGGTTGGAACATAGGTGGCAGCAGGAAACTGCCATGCTAAGCAACCTGCAGGTGGTTGAAAGGGGTTCAAATGTTACACTATAGGACTTCATAGCAGAGAGGAGCAGCCCTGAGGAAAGCCTCATAGCTTGAGCTGGTAAGAGGAAGGACAAATCCATAGTGGGCAGGGAATTGAAGGGGCCTCAGAAACAAGGAAGCGCCCTAACCAGGTCAAAGGAGTGGGGTACTGCTCATACGTGTCTGCTGCATGGTCTCCAGCTGCTTTGTGGGTGACAAAGACAACACCAGAAGCAAATCATGCCCCTTATCTTCATGGATTTCAGATTAGAGCTTGAAAACCATATCATTATCCAAACGTATCTACTCTGAATTCATACACAGTAAACGAAATGGAAGGTAAGCTGACATCATTTCATACGAGCGAGTAACCCATGAATTGCCTTTACATGATAACTCAGAGCTTGGAAGTGGGCAGGGCACAGACTCTGAGCTGTGTGGCTCCAGGCAAGTTAATTAACCTCACTGTGCCACAGACTTTCGTCTGTAAAATGAGGCAGATGACACACACATTTGGAAGAATAAAGGTGGTCTTATAGAAAGTTTAGCACAGCACCTGGTCCTTGTAGGGGATTAATAAATACAGCTGCTTTCACATTTTTGGCCCTTTCCCAACCAGATAATGCCCCCAAGCTCTAATTGCTCATCAGAGCCACCAACCCAGATAATGCAAAGGAACTGGGAGAGTCATTTAGAAGGACTGTATGTATGTGCCATCTACATACAGCGACAAATAGCTACATGTGGCTATTTAAATTAAATAAAATTTAAAGTTCAGTTTTTCAGTCACTCCAGCCACCTTTCAAGGGCTGGATAATCACACGTGTCTCGTGACTACCACATTGGACATGGCAGATATAGGAGATTTCCATTATTATACCAAGTTCTATTTGACAACAGTGTTCAGAGTTATCTTTGGCCTCACCTAAGAACCAATCCATCTTACAGTGGATTGCACAAGTGGTTCTTTCCCAGGGACAACTTTGGCAACATCTGGAGACATTTATGATGGTGGCAGCTTTGGATGCTATTTGCTCGTAGTGGGTAGAGGCCAGGAGTGCTGGTAATCATCCTACAATGCACAGGACAGTTCCCCACCCAAAGAACTACCAGGCCCAAAATGGAAATAGAGCCAAAAGTGAGAAACCCTAGGTTGTATAAATACAAATATGTTGTTCTTATGCAACTAGAAGTTAGAGACTGGCAGCTGTCCACATCTTTTTTTCAGAGATTTGATGGTATCAGCACTTGGTGATTTTCTTTGCTATTCACTCAAGATGATAAAACAATTTCCATAGTTCCAGGAATTACATTCTAGGTCAAGGAAGAAATGAAGAGGAAAGGGAGACATGTCTGTCCCCTCTAACCATGAAAGAAAAGCTTTCCAAGAAACAATCCTTATGTTTCAAAGATGAAATCGGGTCATATTGGGGTGCCTGGCTGGCCCAGTTGGCAGAGAATGTGACTCTTGATCTCAGGGTCAGGAGTTCAAGCCCCATGTTGGGCATGGGACTTATTTAAAATTAAAAATTTAAAAAGAAAGAAAAAAATTGGGTAATATGGCCATCCCTAGATGCATGAGAGGCTGGGAAATTAAGTATTTGACTTTCTAGCCTTTATGTGAACTGTGGCCAGAGAAAACGATAGGAATGACTTTCATAGCTACCCCAGTGTACATGTGGACATGCATGCTCTAACACACAACTCTGAATAGACATTTATAAACTAAAAGAGCATTCATGGATGCCAAGTGCCCAACATGTCATGACATCTTCAAAATGTGAGAGGTAACTTTAGAAAAACTCCTTGACGTGTTTTCAGATTGTCTTTAAGATACATGTCTCTCTTTTGAGCCTCCTAGAAACTGTGTAAGATAAAACCAATCCCTATCCTTTGCTATTTTGTCTCTAAGAACATTGGGGCTCAGCCAAGTTTAATGGCTGAGTGGCAAGCCACATAAAGAAAAAAAGAGCAAGAAACCAGGTCATTCGACATTGAGTCTAGCCCTTTCTTTTCTTTGCTAAGGAATCTCAGACACTCATTACCTGGTTCCTTGGTTTCAAGTTTTCAACTTCAATAATAGCTAATAATGAGGCTCCGGCAATTTTACTTGCCCAGGGATTGGAAAGTTAGTACCAAATCCCAGAGCCAGAAGTCAGATCCAGCTCTATATGACTCCAGAGTCCATGCAGAAAACCAACCTCCACCTTCCTCTACCCCAAATCATACAGTGAGATCATAATGCTGATAGGATAAAGACTACATTAATTAGTGGTATTAAAGACCCTCTATCACCTAACCTCAAGCTTATTTTCCAACTGGAATACTCCAACAATCCTGCATCCCCAGCACACACACACACACACACACACACACACACACACACTTCCTTCAGCCCCATCAGATTACTCACTGTGCTGAGAATGATCAAATGCCATTCCCCTTGGAAGCCTGCTGTGATTTTCTCTAAAATGATGCCATCTTTTCATTTTCTGTGTTCTGGTCCCAGGGTATTTGTGACTCTAGAGCAGTGCTTCTCAAATCTCAGTATGCATAGGAACCACCCCAGGTATCAAGGTAAAATGCAGATTATGCTTCAGTGGCTCTAGATGGGGTGTAACATTTACATTTCTATTAAGCTCCCATGTGAAGTGATACTGCTGGTCTGTAGCATGTACTGTGTTCAATCAATCTCACAGTGATGTTCATCTTGGCCACACTAGGCTCCCGTCCTTAATGGCAAGAACCACAAACTCATAAACCCTTAGCGCAGTGCTTAGAGTTGAATCTAAATTGGGAACAAAACTTAAAGAAAATTCATTCTGCCCTCCAACTTTCACCCGTCCTCAGATGTGAGTAGTTTATATTCTGAGACAGACATTGAAAAATATAATTATGAAATTAAAAGTTCACTTTCCAACAATCTGACAACTCTTGCTTAGAGTAGATGCTCAACAAATATCCAATGACTAAATGAATGAATGAGAGAGAGAGAGACTGGGTGCTCAGAGCAAGATTGCAGTCTTCTAGGCTGACTCTGGATCAGATTCCTGTGGCCAGGTGCCAAAGTCACGGTGATTTCTTCTTCCCTACAGGCATCTCCAGCTGCCCTGGCAAAGAGTGTGTTGGCTGAAGTCCCAAATCAAGTCGTGGACTATTACAATGGCAAAGGGATTAAGCCAAAATGTTCATCAGAAATGTATGAGTCTTCCCGGACACTGGCACCATGAACTCCACATACTTTTACAGAGTTCTGAAATACTATACCTGCTAATATTTAATACTTCTACTACTCCTGTACTTAAAAAGACACACACACATACATATTTAAAAAATAGCACGTTTTGGTGATTTTTAACTAACTGACAATTTTTTTTGCATGTGTAGCCCTGAGGCCTGGATCTGTTAAGCTCTTGTACTGTTAAAGACTTTTTACAAAGAAACATGAATAATTATAACTTACTCTTTACATTACAGCATGTCGCCTTGAAATAAAATGTTATCTGTATCCGTTTTTTATACAGGTTTGTTGAAATTTTGCTAAATTTCTTATTATCTTTACACTGTAAAGCATTTTGACATATTTATTGAACGTTGATAGCCAAAACATAATTTGGTTTTATCTGCTACAGGATGAGAGACTTTTCAAAATGGCAGATGCATGGACTGTATTTTGCATGTTTAAAATAAAAAAAAAAAACCCACACTGTTTTTGCAATTGTTATCTATAATCCCTCCCTGCTAAGAATGGTCTCTTTATTGAAGAAGAGGTTTATCCACCTAGACATAGTTTTCTAGAAGTGGGTCTGGGGCACCTAGCCCAGTACCTCTCAGACTTTACTGTGCACACAAATTACCTGGACATCTTGTTAAAAATCTGGACTGTGGTGCAACAGGTATGCATGGGCCTGAGATTCCGCATCTCTAATTAGGTCTCAGGTGATGCCATTGCAGTCCACACTTAAGAGTCCTGAGGTTCTAGACTCCAGGGTACCACCCCAGAGACCATCTGACACAGGGAAGCACCTAGTCTGCTTGAGAAGGGCACTTCTCCCCTGCCAATAGCACAAAAGTCCCACCTGTCTCCGAGGTGGGAGTAGAAAGTAGTGAAACTGATTCCAGAAGCTGCATACCCCAAATCAGTATCACTGCTTTATAGTCACACCTCTTCCTTAAACAGACTAGGGAGTGTTCCTCCTGGCCAGCCTCTGTTCTCCTAAAGGAGGCATCACAGAACCCTAGTGGAATGGTCCCATTTTTATGTCAATCCCTAGGAATGACCTCAAAGAGTCTTTGGTGGGATCGCAACAACAGAAACTTGTCAGTGGCAAATGGCCATGCGGTATGGTTCCCCAGAAACCTGGTCCACCAAGTTGATCTCTAAGCTTAGTGTGGGGCTTCCTATTGCCTCTTTGTATCACTCCTGAGAGCAAATTCTATCAGCAGAAATGCCTAGAATCATTGTTTTGCATGGAGGTGTTTTATTTTGATATGAACTGGCCAGTCTTAAACCAGAAGAATGAATGCTTCACTTTTATAGTGTTCTCAAAGAGAAATGGACAAGTGTTTTGCAAGTATAAAAGGCATTAGGAGGAATTTATTTTTAGAGACATAGGGAAGTAAATCACAAGGCAAAATAGATCTGTTTGTTGTTTGTTGTGGGAGGAAGTATTAATAAGCAAATCAAATGCCTTGTATGGTTTCCAGTGTTATAATTATAGATCCTAACCTTGCAAATACATGTCAGCCAAATGCACAACATTTTGGGAATGATGGCAAAAAAATGTATGACCAAAATAAATCATAAATATTTAAACTGTATTGTTTTATTAATAAATTGGGTACTTACAGAACCTTTTTTTTGAGAGTTATAGTCTTGTTTCTCTTTTCAAGGCAATTCACTAATATGATTTCTTTCATGTAGACAACATGACCTCAGATTAGGACTAGCTCTTTCACAGTCCCCTAGAAACAAAAGGATATTGTTTTTAACAAACATTTTATTGATTAAAATATTTAGACCCTCTTGTACAGAATTACCTGATGGTGGTTTCTAATCCCAAACCGAGACACCAGTTTCCAAGTCAATGTGCCTGGAACATAGTAAGCACTCAATAGGTATTTAATAAATAAAGAGATGGCTAATTAAGTGAATTAATTAATGAGTAGAGTGGTTAATGTCCCTCATGATTGATCTCAAATCTATTATAGATTTAACAGGTGAATTAAGTGGCTATGGTTGCCAATCAAAATGATGCACTGTGTCATTCCCCAAATATCTGTTGGGATCTGTTAAATTCACGTCAGGATCCCTGGGATCTGTGAGATAGGGTGACAGACAGAGTCCAATTTGCCTGGCCAGAATCTTATGGCAGCTTACTTAACTTTTCATACCCAGATTGAAGCCCAGCTCAAAAGAATAATAGAAATAGTAGCTAATAATTATTGAGGGCTTATTGGTGCCAGGTACTGTTCCAAGTTCTTGCTATATACCATCTCATTTAATTTCCCAATGGCCCTATGAGGTAGATAATATTATTAGTCTCATTTTGCAGATGAGAAAACTGAGACATAGAGAGGTTAGTTAACTGACCGAAGGTCACACAGCTGTCAAAAGCCATAGCGAGTATTTGATCGCAGACACCCTGGCTCCTGAGCCCGTTTCCTAATCCCAATTTCAGCTGCCCTCCTGACACTATACCCATCTACTTGCCATAGTAAGCAGTAAACAATTAGGACATTTGAGAGAATGAGGCTTAAAACATGACCTTTGCCTCCATTTCAGAAATTTCTCTCTCACCTGGTGATCTCAGCTTCTTGATGTGGGCTCTTGGCCTGTTGTGACTTAACAGCCCCCTGGGAGCAAGGGAAGAGACCCGGAATTCAACCATTTCTTCCCAACTTCCTGCCGTGAAGGAGACCATGTAGGTCAGACATTACAAACACAATGCTCCCAGGAGCTGAGTGAGCCATATGAGCAACTGAGGAGGAATAGGTTTCAACAAGGGACATAAGGAGTAGAGTGGAGTGAGGATGGAGAGAAACCGGAAAGCATGTGTCCCAAAGAGGGTCCAGTTCTGGGGGCCCTGGGAGAGTGTGGGCCCAATGCAGTCAGCCCATGAGTTTCTCAAGAGAATTGGGAAATGTGGTATTTCACATAAAACCTACCAATTTGTAAATATGGTAAATTCATTCAGAGTTCAACAATTGTTTTAAATATCACAAGGGCCAAAGGAAAAATACCTCTGAGCTTAAATTGGCTTAGAGGGCAAATATGGAACCACTGAGTTATATCTATGTGTGGTCTGCCCTCCACGGAGCCTCAGTAGATAACATACAGTCCAAAATTCTTGGGGATCACAAAGAGATTTTATTTCTGTGGTTTATATCTACCGATATTTGCTGTATTCAAAATTGAAGCTGAAAATAATTATTAATTCGTTTACCTAACAATAACAAACCCATTGCACACCAACATAAATACAATATTTTTACTTTAAAAAACTACATTTCAAAATAAAATTAAATTAAAAACTATACTTCTGAGGTGCCTGCTGGCTTAGTCAGAAAAGCATGAAACTCTTGATCTCAGGTTCGTGAGTTTGAGTCTCTGTAGAGATTACAAATGAATGAATGAATGAATTTTCAAAACCAAAAATAGCGAGGCAAGCAGCATTATAACAGCCAGCTGGATTCTCATATCTCCTTCTGCATTGATCCTGTTGTGTAATGATGTTTTGGTTGAAGTACAATGAAGAGAATCTAGCCTTGTATGGTAAGGGGAAGAGTATTTTCAGCCTTCTCAGACAATTGTGCTAATTCTTTCCACTGCACCAAATCTCGACAAGTTTCTTAGAGGTTAGTTGCAATGTGGAATACAAAATCATATCAGTAAACCCTTCTTGGCATTTTTCAATGTGCTTTTACCCATGCATGACTTTGTAACATCAAGCGCTAGTCACTTGGAAAATATTGATCCACTCACTTATTTAGATGTTCTAAGTACTTAGTTTATTTTATAATATCAAAAAACTCACATTCTTTTGCTGCATAATATCACTGCCTATCTCATCAGACAAAGTATTGAGAATCTGTCAAATTATAGTGGCAGACTCTGGTTTTCCAAAATTTTAATCTTTGCTAGAAAGCTCAAATGTTTTCACTGGCAACAAATACTGTTAGTTGTTTTTGTTGAAGTGACAGATGCATTTCATTCATTTTCAAGAAAGTATCTCTCAGATACCCACATTGGAATAACTAGTTTATATTAGTTTTTTTTTCCAAATAAAAATGGTATTCTGTGAAAAAACAAAAAAGCAACCAGTTTATGTCACAACACAAGGGCACATGTGCCTTTGTTGGAGGCAACCATCTTTGGTTGGACTGCAGTAGGCATGCTGTATGGGTGCCTTGCATTTTATCACCCAACTTAGGAAAAAGACATGGACTCAAGGGTCAAGACTTAATAAAAGTATTAATTTTTCTGCTCCATCAAGACCACCCTTAAGTGAGACCATATATTCTTTCCTGTAAAAGCGTGAAAAATAAAATGGCCACTGGTAAAGTGTAGTGCCACCTTCCTGATGTGAGCTAAGACTCCAACAGTTTGCCCACCAATGCTTTAGCACCACTGGAGAAAATGTCAACACAATGAAAAAAAAGTATATGACATCTTCGTGTTATTATGAAAATAGTTTTTACCTCACATAGCCCCTAAAAGGGTCTCAGAGACCTTTGAGAACCACACTTTGAGAACTGCTTGCTCTAGACCACTTACAAAGAGTATGTTTGTCTGCTATTTCTTGCATTACGGATTACCACAAGCTTAGTGGCTTGAAACAACACATATTTATTATCCCACAGTTTCTGTAGGTCACAAGTTCAGGAAGACTGCTAGGTCCTTTGCTAAGGCCTCATAAAGCTGAAATCAAGGATTGCATTCTACTGGATGCCCTGGGAAAGAATCTGCCTCCAAGTGTATTCAGGGGGTTGGGTGTGGTTGTAGAGCTAAGGTCCCATTTCCTTACGGGCTGTCAGTTGCAGGAGGGGGAGTGGTCTTTACTCCTAGAGACTTTCCACATCCCTTCCATGCTTTCCAAATGGCCCTTCCAGCACTATAAGGTCCCAAACCTCTTAAACATTGAATCTCTCCGACTTCTATGGCATCCCTCTGACTCCAGCCACAGAAAGTGCTCTGCTGTTAAGGGTTCACGTGATTAGACTAAACCACCCAGGTAACCCAGGATTCACTAGCCTGAGATCGGTTCCATTACCTTCTTCAAAGGAGTAGAGTGCAGTGAGGGAAGCCCCTGCAGTCATAAAATAGCCCATGCTTATAGATTCCAGGGGATTAAGGGTTGGATATGTTTGAGCGGCCATTCTGTCTGCCACAGAGAGAATGCAGCATATTGCCAGATGATTCTAAAAGGAAATGTGGTGTGTTCAAGAACCGTAAAAGGGCTACCCACGGAGACAGAGAATATAAGTGAGGTCAAGGAGTGGTGGTAAAAATATCCACTGATTCCAAATCTCTGCCCAGGAGAGCTCATTCTACATCTGTTTGAATACCTCCCTTTTTCAGTCTTTCCAGCACTTGCTAAATACCAACTCTGCACTAGGCTTGAGGATGAGGATGAGGAGTGGGAGGGGGTTGGCAGAGATTAGGCTTGGAAGAAGCGGGAGGAAAAATACATGGTGTCTGCTCTGCTTGCAACCTAGAGCTGCTCTCTGATTCTAGGACTTTGGAATCTTATTGCACATATTACACATGCCTTAGCATTTAAGACATAGAATATCTAAAGACTTCCTCAAGAAGATGCGCTTGAATATTGAAAGTGGAAGAGTCGAGGGAGACAGGTAACAGGTAGGGACACATGTGAAAAGAAACAGCAAGGCTGCGAGCCATTCACAGCAGCATCCTCTGCTTTGCCCCACCATGCAATGGATCTCCAAATTAGTCCTCAACAATTCTACTTTCTAAATATTTCCATACCCTGCGCCCTCCTCTTGAGCATGGTTCAGCGGAAATACCTAGCGTTTTCAAGCCAGGATAAGTGGATCCAAATCCAAGCTTTGCTACTTAAGGGCTGGATTATCTCTCGAGTCTGTTTTCCCATGTGTGAACACACCTTACATCTGATTTCCACTGCCCGATCCTTGCCCATTTGTTCTTCTGGCCACTTCTGGCCACCCCACCTCACACTGGGATCTAACAACCTCTTCACACCGCATTTGGTTTTTTTGTTTTTTTGTGTGTGTTTTGGTCGTTTTGGGGGTTTTGTGGGTTGTTGTTTTGTTTTGTTTTGTTGCATTTGTTGAAATATCCCCTGCCATCCCTTCACTCAGTTGGCTTGTACTCATTTTTGAAGTCTCAGCTCAGATTCCAGCTCCCCTCAGAAGCCTCTGGACTCAGCCAAGTATTCATCCTGCCAGTCCCACCTTTCGCCTGTACATGCCTCTGTCAGAACCTCTCTCTCCAACTAGAACTAAGTCTCTCCTGCAGGGCAGAGCCCTGTCTCATCCACCTTTTCATTCCTCATCCTACTATCGGCACTCGATTCATGATGAGAATGTGCAGGAATATATCAGGAAGCGGGGGGTACATTCTGATGGGAGGGAGTGAGGTATATGATAAAACCTTGTCATCTCCTGAGAAATGCAGCCGCCGATCACAAATCAGATTCCAGGGCATTAACTTCCATTACACCGAAATTCTCAGTTTAACACAAAGATTTTCAGGCAAATGCCAGTAAGGACAACAAACTTAGAACATGACAGAATGTAGCCAGTGCCATAACTCCATAATCCAGATGTCTCCCAATCTTCTTCAGGTTAAAACCCACAATAGAACAGAATGATGGAAACGTCTTGGAACTGGTAGGGATGGTGGTATCCAACAGTGTGAACGTCACTGCGTTGTCCACTTTAGGATGGCTGGTTTTCTGTTGTGTTATGCTGTGCAAAACAAAACACGCTTTAATACCCTCAGCTTATTGGATTACCAGCAGTCCAGTCATTCACCACGTTTCCCGTCCAAACCCAGCCTCACTTCTCACTTTGGACCAGACTCCAGGTTCTTCTGCTAATCACCTCCTGCCACTCATATCTCATTAACACATTTCTGGGCTGCTGAATTTTTCTTTAAATCCTACTTCACCCCCCGCCACGTCCCCCATCACGGACACAGTTCCCTCGCTGAACTCCCTGAAGTCAAGCCAAGAACACAGAGCAGTTTACTTAACAGAAGCCTTCCTGAATACTTTAACTGAACAAAGGAAATTTTAACGAGGAGATACACTTAAAACTGGATACCTTGTTTGTGCTGAGAACTCACGGATTATAAAATGCATCATTAATTTAACAACTCATTGGAGGAAAAGAAACACTTCATTAAATATTTACAAAAATTTCATATTCACTAACAATGCCACGCATTTATACCCACAATCCCATTCTCCTTTCTTCCTCAGTGTCAAAATACATCTGAGCCTTCTTCACATTGTGGCTTTAAAGTTCTTCTGCCATTTGCAGTTACTCAGAACACCACAAAGAAATGTTGGGATTTGTAACTATGCTTGGGACCCTGATCTTTTCAGGTCTTCGGGGTGAATAATGTAATTCTGAAGTTTTTGCCCAAGAACACTGAGGTTTTGTATGCATTTCCTATTTGATTAAACTTACAGTGGTTTCTATTTTAAAAGCCTAATATGGATTCACAAAGGAGTACCAGGCTGCCATTCTACTCCTCTCTGTGTTTCTAATTCCTGGGAGCACAAGAGTATCCCAAAACTGCAGCCTTGTTGACAGAACACAAAAATACTTTTCCCCAGAAAGTAAATACAGCTTCAAGTTCTGGCATGATGAATAATGTCTCTAGTCTTAGACAAGAATTTCTGAAAGAAAAAAAAAAAGCTTCAAACAAACACTGGTTTCTTACAGTATATGGGGTGCCCTTTCCCTCTATGCATATATGTACATATATTCATTAACTTTCCATTTTGTAAAATTGAAAGCAGAACCCAAGGTTGGCAGGCTCGCTCTAAAATGAACAAACGTGATTTCCCCTGTATTGCTCCCATCCTGGTGGCCAGGGTGAGATTTCTAAGAAAGGAAGTTTTCTCACAGATGATTAAAAGGCATGGTGTTTTTCAAAAGGAAGATCTTGTCTTCTCTCTCACATACCGAATGATTTTTTCTGAGTAACATAAAAATGCTAGGAAGGACCTCCTGCATTCATTAACGATCCAAAGGAAAATCCTTGACAACACGCTGGGGTCCACTGGGATTGAAATCCTTGCATCACGGAAAGCAATCAGAGCACCAAATGTCAAACCCAGGTGGACCGGAGTGTGGGATATGAAAAATATGTACACCCGGAGAGACTGGATTAGGCTGAGAAAATAATTTCATAATTGAAACTAATTCATTTAGAGTTTAATAGGAATCAAATGAATTGAAAGGGGCTAAAAATATCATTAAATAAAGCTGCAGCCCAGAAATTACCACCACATTCAGTCTATGCCTCTTTATTTAATATCCACAGGATCAGAACCAGCTTAGCTGAGCTGCCATTGTGTAGACCTCAGTTCATCCTGGGACGTACGTTTATCCATTGTAGCAAGGAGAGTTAACAAGCTGGCCTGACCCTCCTAAAGAAGGCAGAATCATGATGATTAGGAGCGAGAGCTTTGGTGCCAGGCAGAAATATGTTTCCCAGAGAATATAAAATGGAGTTTATCTTCTCTGAGGCTCAGATTCCTCACCTGTAAATGGAAGCAATACCCTCTACCACTTAAAGTTCTTGTGAAGACTTAAGGAGATCATCTCTGAGACGTCGGGCTCAGTAGATGGCACACAGGAAGTGGTCGCCAAGTCATTATTTGTAGCATACCAGGCAAGTTGTGTAGGCTAGAAGACAAAAGCATGGCAATAATAATAATGTTAATAATTAATGTAGGCTGAAAAAAATGCAAAACCCTGCAGCATTTAATGGTCCTCATCACAGTGACTGGCTTAGGGATAAGCATGTGACCTGTACTAGGCCAGAAAATCCAAACCCAGGACTTGCTGGAGATCTCAGCAGAGAGTAGCTTTCATTTGATGTGGCTACACTGCGAGGGCATGAATCTGCAGGGGCAGGATGCCTTCCCTCCACCTCTTGGGAATGAGGACAAAACAGAGGAAACTTTAAGAGCTTAAATAACAAAAAGAGTTAAGATATCCACTTGATAACCTCTGTCAGCCACTGAAACCCACCTTGTCACTGGAATTTTCGGCCACCAAAGTCCATAAATTCTCTTTTTACTTAATTCAGTTGAAGTGGGATTTCTCTTGTTGCAACCAAAGATTTCTTTTTCTTTTTTTTTTTTTTTAAGATTTTTATTTATTTATTTGACAGGGCAAGAGAGCAAAAGCAGGGGGAGTGGCATGCAGAAGGAGAGGGAGAAGCAGACTCTCCGCTGAGCGGGGAGCCCAATGCAAGACTCATCCCAGGATGCCAGGATCATAAACTGAGCTGAAGGCAGAGACTTAACCAACTGAGCCACCCAGGCGCCCCTCAACTGAAGATTTCTAACATAGCTCGACCTTGGGCAGACAGGAATGATGGTAGGGTATGGGGAGGGGTAGGCAGTGCTCCAAGGCCATTCTTCACTATTCCTACCAGCCACACAGAGAACCCGCTTCCCCAACTCTTTTCTGGTCGCTGAACTCCTGTAGAGCTGAGAGGTATCTAAATTAATATATTACTTATCTATTAATATTTTATTGTAAGTATTTGCCTTAGGACCTTGGAGAACAGCTTCATCTTTTATTTCCTTGCAGGATTTAACACACAGATAGCAGATGGAACATAGAAAGTATTTGGATATTTGTTGGATGAAATGAACATTCAACCAGCCTCTCCTGCCCTTCTTATATTAGATGGAAAAGAAACAGAGGAGATACAGATAAATTGTTCTTAGACTGGACAAAATGATTTGAGCTGCCACCGCAGGGAAAGGGCAAAAAGACAGGCAATTATAGTGTCTGTCTCTCCTCTATCTCTGGGAAACCCACTGTGTTCCTTCCTGATAGTCTCTAACCACGACTCACAATTTCCCTTTGACATTCATTATATGATGAGTCACTGCATTTTTCATTTCAAGACTAGGAATGAGATTACTTGGATGTATATACATGGAACAATGGAGAGATGAAGATCAAATCCCTCTCACATTCTTGGAAGCAGGAGGGAAATGGTAAAGAAGGTGTTCTCTGAATTTGCTGAAAGTTTGAAGGCAGGGACAGGGGGACTGAGGAAAGTTTGAGGGAGAATGGCTCCTTGTCCTGTAAGTTGGCTTTTTTCTCCTCAAGGAAGGCCACTCTACTTGTGAGTCGAAGAAAGTATCCATTATGACTAGCAACTGCTCTACTGCTTGAGGCCTCCCTACTGCCCAGCACAGGGATCTTCCCCCTGAAGATCCCTCCACAGAATCAACTCTCCCAGGAATCCATTTCTAATATATTCCATTTGGTTGCCTGACCAAGTCCCAAACTCCCTTTTGCAGAGGACTTGCACACTTGAAATGACATTTTACATTAGACACTTCCAATCTGTTGATATTTCACTTTAAAGATCATTTCCCCCCATCCTGCTGGCCACAACTTAAGCAAGGAGACATTTTACAAATAACTTCTCCTTTCACTCATCCAAAACATCAAACCAAAGGCCCAGCATCATGTAGACTAGAAAAATAGAATGGGAATTGGGAAACCTGGGTTTGAAACCAGACTGAACTAGGTGCATGCCTTGCTAGGGATGTTTGCTACATATGTGGTCTTGGACAACTTCCCTAACCTCTCTGGCCACAGTGCTTTCCTCATAGATTACTCTGGGGATTAAACGAAATAATATTTGCAAAACATTTAGTGTCACACCAGACACTATATAAACAGCTTTAAAATAAATTTATTACGAGCACTTTCATTCCTAGTATTGCTACTGTTAGGGTATAACAGCAGTTAGTTTCCAGAGGACACATGTTCTCTCAAACAAATGACTGTTTCTGTCATGATTGACTCCCTTTAAGGAGACTGTTTTCCTTTAAGGCAAAGTTTGCAGACCCACCCCTGGCATTCTCTGCAGTATCCTGGACTGGGGATTGCAAATTCCAAGAAGAAAGAAAGGAATAGAAGGAGATGAAAAGAGGAGAGAGGAGTGAGCTTAGCATGCACATCTTGTCCAGAAAGGAGTCTTGGTTCCATGCTGGGGGTGTTGATATGAGGACGACGATGTTGTCTTCAAATAATGGTAACACTATTCTTTTTTTTTTAAGATTTATTTATTTATGATAGACATATAGAGAGAGAGGCAGAGACACAGGAGGAGGGAGAAGCAGGCTCCATGCCGGGAGCCCGACGTGGGACTCGATCCCAGGACTCCAGGATCACGCCTCGGGCCAAAGGCAGGCGCTGAACCGCTGAGCCACCCAGGGATCCCCAGTAACACTATTCTTATGCATGTTGCACCTCTGTGGTATTAACAGGACATCAGCAAACATAGAGAAAAAGGAACTTGAGGTCAAAGAATGACGAAGAGATCCCCTAATGTCTTGTTAGGAATCTGGCATGATCACATCAAGATGAAATTGTTCATGGAGAAAATGCCAATGAGAAAGCAAAAAAAGGATGAGTCAAGATTTTTCACAATTACTGTAATATCTAACAGAAAGTGAATATAACATTTTTAATAACAAAAGTAGTCAGCACTACTGCGCATCATTTCATTTAATTGATACTGTGGCCTGGGGAAGGAGTCACTTTTTTTTTTTTTAAATCACATTTTACAAATGAGGAAGCTCAGAGGACCCAAGTGATTCCTCCGGGTGTATGGAAATAGTAGCAGCGGCAGGATCTGAACCCAGACCTTCCAACTTCTCAAACAAGACTGTTGCTAGCCATTATGCAGGTGTATCAAGTCCTCTGCTTCTCCTCTTGCCAGTGGAGGAGAAAGCAGAAAGAACACATCTGTGAGCAAGCCAGAGCCCTCTTTCTCCTGTTAGACATTTGGTGACTCAAGTTCAGGCTCTTTCACCCCAGCTGTGCACACCAGGACAAAATAATGGCTCTGATATTGCCTGTACTCTGCTTGGTGTGTCCACTCTCAGAATTTCACTCAGATTTCTCTCCACTCTCAGGACTTCACATCAGATTTCCGTACATTTTCAATTTTCTTGTTCAGGAGGTCTGATTCACATACCAGAGAATTCTCCCTTTCAAAGTGTACACGCCAGTCCACTTTGGTCTATTCACAAAGTTTTGCAACTCTCACCGCTAAAACTTCCAACTGTTTCTGGGAGAGCTGAGACAATATCCATTACCCTGCCCTTAAAGAGTTTGCAGTCTTGTCAAGAAGACCTGGTTCCTTAACTTGAGGCTTCTCACTACTTATACCAATAAAGAGAACAATACCGTGTAAGAAGACGTGTGCATATGGTCGATGCTAAGAGAGGAGAGGAATTCACAGGCACGGCTGCCAATAGGAGGGGATTACCATGGGGGGGGGGGGAGCAGACCTTGCAGATGAGGGAAAATGGAAGAGGTTGCATGAGCTGGGAGGGTGTCAGAGGTAAGGGTTGTCGGGCTAAAGGGCCCAAGTCTTGCCAAGCATAACTATGTGCCCTCCTGAGAGACGGTGTGAGACTTCAATAGGAAATAGAAAAGAGATTAGATGGAGCCCAGTGATTTCAGCGAGAGATCGCCTGCTCTATTTGAAGGTAATTTATGTAATAGTGACCAGCAGCTCCTCTCAGAAACTCGGCGGGGACGCTCATTGGTTGCAGCAGGATGTGCGCTTCATGGACTGAAGACAGCATTTGGCCCTGGGTTGGAAATTCCTGCTTTAAAAAGCCATTTTGTTCCATTTAGAAATAAAGTGGGAGTGAAAGCCATGCCCCGTGATGCTTCGTGGCTAATAAAACTGCAAAGGCATTTCTGCCTGGGCATCGAAGATTATTTTAAGCATCATCTCCCGGGCTCCTCGGTTACTAAGGGAATCCTGGCTCAGCTCAGCTGCGCAGACAGGCGAGTTGCCATGACGACCCTGCCAGGCCTGGTTGGAGTAGAAATACCACAGATAGAGGAACCGCTGTCACTTCTGACTCCTGAGCAGTCAGGCTGTCAGGGCCCTCCCTGCCCCTTGCAGTTTGCCACTCCTCCTGGATGCACTCGCTGCCCAGTCCTTGCCACTAGGGGGCACAGGCACAGCTGGATGGGCCTCAGGGTCAGTGGCTCACCCTGTTTGATGGTCAGTCTCCCCTTCCATTCCAGAGTGTGTTGTTCACGCTGGCCATATTCAAGTTCTCTTGGGCACCCACAGTCCTACAAGCCTGGCCTTTGTCTCTCTGAATGGAGGATGTAGTAGACACTTAACCCAGAAGCTGTACTAGGGAGCAGAAGAAAATCTGGAATAAACCTTTTTTCTTTCCTATAAAACAACCCAGACATAATCTAGACCTTTTTTTTTACAGGGTAAAGCTGTCATGGTAAATGTGTCAGCAACTGGTCAATTCCTACAACTACTGAGATGCCTTCCTTTCTTTCACATGGAAATAAATGCACATGGTGTTTGCAAAAAGATTATATTTTCTAAGGATGGCTATAACAATGTCTCCCATCCCACCTGCTCTTCCTACAAGGTGATCTTGTCATGTTCACACTGAAGGGTAGGTTTATGTTCTTTCCCCTTGAATCTGGGCTGACTTGTATCTGAAGTGGTGCCCTGTAATTTAGGAAGGTAGGTTATAAAAGGCCACATAGCTTACATCTGGTTCTCTTGAGATGCTTGCTTTTGGAACCCAGCCGCCATGCTATGAGGAAGCCCAAGCAGTCCCATGGAAAGACCATATATAGATATTCCAGAGAACAGCCTAGTTGAGGTCCTGGATGATGGCAGCATCAGGCAACAGACACGGAATGAACGAGCCTTCATATGATTTCAGCCCCTCAGCCGACATCACCTCCAGTCTCTAAGTCATCCCAGCTGAGCTCCCAAACACAGGAACAAGCCATCCCCACTGGGCCCTTTCTGTATTCCTAACGAGCAGAAGCCACACAAGTAATAAAGTGGTGGTTGTTCTAAGCCAAAAACTTTGAGGTGGTTTATTACTCAGCAATAGTAGCTGGAACCACGTTCCCTTTACTTGGAATGTCCTTTCCCTACTCTGTTTCTGAGCACTCTTATTCTCCTCTCAAGTGTAATTCAGACATTAGCTTCTCTGTACCCCACCTGGGGAACTTTGTACATATACCTTTACTTTGGCACTTATCATTTTGGTTCTTTACCTCCCCTGCCTTGCCTGCTGTACTGTAAGCTCCTTAAGGACTGAAGTTATTTTGTCTTGCTTGTAAAATGTAAAATGGTGACCATATCTTCATTATTGTCAGGAGCAATCTTGACGGTATCTATTCTGAGCCCAGTGTTTGGCATGTAAAATGCCCCCTAAAGAGCAGGCGTTACCATTATTATTTTATCACCCCCTGCATTTAGTACAGTGTGATTCAAATTCATTTAATAGGCCAGCCAATATTTGCCGAGCACCCACTATGTGCCAAGCACTATATATTTTATAGTTGATATTCAATAAATATTTCTAACATATGTATGTACAAAATAATGCAATTAGCAATGGATATGAGGTTTCTTCCCCAGACTTATTTTTCTCAAACTCACAAGTAAACTTGAAAATACAAGTTATCAAAAAAAAAAAAAAAAAGAAAATACAAGTTATCTTTTATTTTTTTTATCTTTTTGTCATATCCCAAAATGATCCAAAATCAAGGTCTGTTTATTCTATGAATTACCAGCATCTAGGACTTTGGGCTTAAAGGTTTATATTCATTTTCTATCATTGCCATAAAAAATTACCACAAACTTAGTGGCATAAAAAGACACAAATTTATCATCTGACATTTTTAGAGGTCAGAAGTCTAGCACAGGTTTTACTGAGCTAATCTGAAGGTGTTGGCAGGGCTGCATTCATTTGTGGATGAAAGCACCCACTCCTTGCCTTTTTTATCTTCTAGAGGCCACTCACATTCCTTGCCATGTGGACTCCTTTCTCCATCTTCCAAGCCAGCAGAGGCAGTCTGTATCCTTTCCACATTACATCTGTCTTGCAAAATTTTTCTATTCTTGTAGCCAGGAAGGTTCTCCGAACTGAAATTGGGATATTCATGTGATTACCTTTAGGGCCCACCTAGACAACCCAGGATAATTTCTACATCTTGAGGCCTTTAACCCTAATTACATCTACAAAGTCCTTTTTGCCATGTGCCAGAACACAGTCACAGGTTCCAAGGATTCAGATATGGAAAACTTTGGGGAGCATTATTCCGTCTTCTACAAAGAACTTCACCTAAGAAGCCTAGAAGGTGCCTCAGCTGAACAAACCCTGCTCCTCTACCATCTCACGGATGAAGAAACAGAGAGGTAAGGTGACTTACTCAGCGTTACACTGCCGGTTAAGTTTCAAGCTGAGATTGGACACCCAAGTCTCTTGACTTTGAGTTCAGAATTCTTTCTGCTACTCAAAGTTGGTCCACTTACCATCACCTACATGACCTCCAGCTTGTTAGAAATGTAGACTCTCAGGCCTCACCTCAGACCTATGACATCAGTCTCTGCATTTCTATCAAGATCCCCAAGTAATTTTTAAGTACCTTTAGGTTTGAAAGGCACTGATCTAGGAGATCATAGATCCTCCTGTTTCTTCCCTAACAAGAAAATTGTACACAATCAATGGTAAGTATCTCAAGCAGTTTGGCCACATCACTCTCTCCTGAGCCCAACTGGTTCTGATCCAGGCTGATTAAACCTCTAAGGATGCAGACTGAACACAACCATCCCCAGTCCCTTTTGTCTGGGGCAACCTCTGAATGTCAAGTTTGGTGTTCTAATATTGTGCTGTACAGCTTTCTCTTCTTGGGAGCAGTCAAGGCACTTGGACTCTGGAGTCACCTTGCCTGGGCTCAACTCCTAAAACTACCACTTACTTAACAAACTTGAGGTCTGTGAACTTGGGTGAGCTGCTTGTTTTCTTTGTGCCTCAACTTCCACATCTGCAAGTGAGCATGAGAACAGTAGTACCTACATGACAGGTGAGTAGTGACTTAACATATGTAAAGCACTTAGAAGAGTGCCTACCACTCAGCAAGAGTGAGGTGTTAGCTAGTTCTCATTTTTCTGGATATTCATTTTCCAAGAATAATCAAAATCCCAAATGAACTCAGTCTCCAGGAATTTCTCAAGACTGTATCTTCTGGGATCAGAGGGGACACCCTGACCATGGTTCCAGGTGACAAGAATACTCACTGGTCTAGAGCCACAATCCAGCCCTCAGAACTATACTGGCATCAGGAGAAAGATCAGGGAGAAGAACCTGCCTTTGGTTTAAAGTATTTGGTCCCCTGGCATGTGATGTTCCACTGTCTATTGCTAACATTTTTGTTCAGTCATCAAAGAATGTTAAAGCAACATAGATGGGTTTAATTAAGTGTTATTTGGAAGTATCCAGGGTAAACACAATAGCAATTGGTTGAATAGAAAAGCAAGCAAAGCGAAGATTTTTGAACCTACTTAATTCCAAGTAGTAACCAGGAATTGATCATTGCCTGGATATCTTAAGCCAGGCTAGCCAGATCACTAATAAAAAGACGCTGTTGAAATAGCTAAATTTTAAGTTCTTATCCCCAAATTTCTACCAATACCCATTTAGCAAATAAGGAAATGGACTTTTGAAGTAGAATGAGTGCCCAAGGCACACACATGCTGATTAGGCTGGGTCTGGAACGCAAGACAAGGCTTTATTTGTAGAGAAGGTTTATGAGGGAGGCACTGCTGCATCACAAACACCCTAACACCTATTCAAAGTAAGAGTCATCATTTATTTTCTTTGGCAATTTCTTCTGGTCAGGAACCTGTGAGTTCAGGTTCAAGCTGGGCAGTTCAGGCTCAAGGTCTTTCAACAGATGCAGTCATCTGAAGGGTGGTCTGGGACCTGAGGATCCAATTCTGGGTGGCTCGCTTCCAGCTGGAAAGGAGCCTCTCTACAGGGCTGTTGGGTGTCCGCAGGACAGGACCGCTGCCTTTCCCCATAGGGAGCACCCGAACAGACCAAGACAGAAGTAGCAATACCCTGTATGACCCTGCCCTGCAAGTCACACAACATCACCTTGGCCATGTCCTATTATTAATACATGCCGGCCCTGTGTCTGTACCAGCTCTGTCCCTCTGCCGCATGTACTAGCACCAAAATTCTGAGTCCCTGTTCCCTCATTTGTAATATAAAAATAACAATTTCCAGGGCACCTGGGTGACTCAGTGGTTGGGCATCTACCTTCGGCCCAGGTCGTCTTCCCAGGGTCCTGGGTTCGAGTCCCACATCAGGCTCTCCAAGGGGAGCCTGCCTCTGCCTCTCTCTGTGTGTCTCTCATGAATAAATAAATGATCTTTTTTTTTTTTTTTTTTAGAAAAACGAAAAAATAAAAAATAATGTCCTTTCGGGGCTGTTTTGCACATAAATCAGTATAACAATATCAAGGGCTGTTCAGTACAAGGAGCTGCCCCACAGTGTGCATTATTTTGAAGTGGTTTCTCTTCCTTAAGGAGCCTGTCCCCGGTTCGCCTCATTCTTGCAAAGTCTAAACTCGAAACATTCTTTTTTTTTTTTTTTTTTTCTTTTCAACCCCTGGAGAGACAAGTGAGTCAGCCCCTGCCCTCCCTACTCTAACTCAGACCCAAAGTAGGACTCTCCCGAGGCGGAACTCTAATTCCCGGGGTGACTCTGGTGCCCGGGACGCATTGGGAAGCGGACCGGAAGTGGCTCCTCCGGCTCCTTTCCGGTCCCCGAGGGCAGCCGCAGGCAGCCGGTGGGACGTTCCTGGGAGGCTCGAGGCGGGCCGGCGGCTGCAGCGCGGGGACGCCGTGAAAGCAGAGCGGCGGGACGCCAGGAAGAGTAGCGGGGCGAGCCCTCCCCGGCCACTCCATGTCTGGGTGGAGGCTGCTGGCTCAGGCCGGCGCCCAGGTGCTGGGCTGCAGCGCGGGCGGCCCGGGTGCTGCCCGGGGCTCGGCAAACAGGTGGGTGGGGGAGGGGGAGGTATGGTCCCTGCAAAACAGACCTGGAGCCGTGCTTTGGCCCCCGGTGCGGACGGGTGCGCCCTGGGTGGACGGGGAAGGGGCTCCGTCCAGACCACAGGCGCAGGGGAGTCAGAGCGTTACTCCAAGCAAGTGCCCACTGAAGGAGTGAGGGGGGATTTTTTTTTTTTTAATGTTTAACATTTATGAGCCAGCGCCTGGCAGGGAGCATTACCAACAGGATAACACCTACCAGTTAGTGGGCGTTTTCTATGTACCGAATGCTTTGGTAGGTGTATTAGGTGCCTCCTTAGCTCAGTAGCCTCACGAGGTAGAATTGCTGCCCTTATGCATTTTACAGACACTGTCATGATGATATTTTCCAAATGAAAACAGAAGCTTGGAGAAGTAACTTAGCGTAAAGCTGGGACTCTGACCTGGATGTACCCGACCACGAAAGGTGGATAGACAGCAGAGAGCCTTAACTTTTCTGACCCTCCCGTGCAAGAATTTACCTCCTTCCCTAGGCCTTGTCATTGCTGGGAAGAGGTGGGCTTATCAGAGGGGGAGAGAGAGAGAGATCAGCATCCCGCATTGTTACCCCCGCTGGACGTAAACTATTAAGGTCCACCTACAAATGGATTAGGGCTTCCTGTGTCTGGGTAGGACAGTTCTGTTAGAAGTTGGTTTATAACAGAAGAGGGGATGAAGGCCTTTTACTCTAGGGTCATCCCTTAAACAGTTAAGTGTGAAGCCCATTATTATAAGGAATGTCCGGGGGAGGGAAAAAAAAACTTGAACGGACTCCAAATCCTTTTCCTAAGGCCCAGACTACACTTTCCAACTCATGTGACCTCCCTCCCCCGCATTAAATGGGGGAAGCCTTTTATGTTTTGGTTTTCTAATTTTTGTTTTCACAGAACAGACATTTGGCTTTTGGTTAGAAGTCTCCATGGCAGAAGTGGTACGTGGTGGGATGAGCATCTTTCGGAAGAAAACGTCACGTTTGTTAAGCAGTTGGCCTCTGATGAAAATAAAGCCCAGTTAGCAAGTAAACTGTGTCCTTTGAAAGATGAACCCTGGCCTCTACATCCTTGGGAACCAGGTAGTTATTTTATATTTGATAGTCTCTCATTTTCCTAGTTACTGTGTGTGGCTGGCACATCCAAAATCATAGTGACTGCCTGATGAATTTATCATGCCCTGAATTTACTTTATGTCTTAAGTGTGTCTGTTTAATTGAGGTTTGGTTTGCAAGGTTATGTCTAGCATGCTGGTTTACTATTAGTGATTATCCGATGGTAATCAAGACTTCTTCAAGAAAGTGTTTCGTAGGTGAAGGGAAGATCATTCTGCATATGTTTTTCGTTTCCTTCAGATTAAAAAAAAAAATGTATAAAATAAACCAGAGAAGAAAAGTTAGAGGAGTATGATCTAAACCACAGTGTGTCACTCAGATGTTTTCAGTTGGGATATCCCAGCACTCCAGGTTTGCAAAGCTTAACCCCAGAATCAGCTCCTTGTGTCCAAGAGAGTACTAAACCCATGTGTAGTGAGACTGAGAATAAGGCCTATCCTGTTGAGAATGTGGTCTCTGGTTGGAGTTTATTGTGACAGTTGAATTGTATAGTGATCTAAAGTTCTTAGTGGAGGGCAGCCTGGGTGGCTCAGTGGCTTAGCGCCGCCTTCAGCCCAGGGCATGATCCTGGAGACCCGGGATCAAGTCCCACGTTGGGCTCCCTGCATGGAGCCTGCTTCTCCCTCTGCCTGTGTCTCTGCCTCTCTCTCTCTGTGTCTCTCATGAATAAATAAATAAAATCTTAAAAAAAAAAAAAGTTCTTAGTGGGGCAACTTTACTAACTTGTGCAAGAAATCTAAGTGGCATGGTGGAGGCTGACATATTTTAGCCACTTGACCACTTGTGTCATCCCTGTAACACCAGCTAAGTTCTTAGAATTTGAGCAGATGTTTTCTAATTAATGCAATTAAATATGAATTGATACTAGAAAAGCAAATTGTAATGAAGGATTTATCACGCCCTCCATTAATACCATTATTTTAAAGCCAGAATATATCAGTTTACCTATTTTCTTTATTTTGGACAGTTTTCCTATATTTACTCATTATCTAGAGATTTATTAAGTAACAATATGTTACCTAGCCATGCTTGAAGTCTGTTACATCTCTAAGGAATAGTAGTGTTTTACCCTGAATATATTAGCATGTTTCTTACCTGCCTGTTGCTCATATTGGAACCACAGTGTAGGAAATACTGCTGCTCCATTTTGGCAAATGTTGAAAAAGTTTATAATAACAGTGATTTGTTTTTAATTATCAGGTTCCTCTAGAGTAGGACTTATTGCACTGAAGCTAGGTATGATGCCTTTATGGACCAAAGATGGTAAAAGGCATGTGGTCACATTACTTCAGGTAAGAAAGAAACAGAAGATGTAACAGATGTGTACATGTGCCAAGATCTGAGTGCAAACCTGAATGGGCAATATTTGTATCCTGAAACATGTAACTCTGTGATGAAGAATGGGCTAATGACAAGCATATATACTATTGAAGAACTTCTGAGTGTTTCAGTGAATATTTCACTCTTGCCTGTGTGGTGGCCTTCTTGGTATTGGCATAGGGATAACTACAACAATGAGTTAAAAAAATTGTAACTTAGCTTCTCACAGGTGTACCAGTTCAATTCATCATTGGAAAAAAATCTCAGTCCCATCTTATTTTCATTCTTTCAACCCAAAATTAAAATTTTGATCTCTTTCCTAACTTAGAATGTAACATTTCTTGTCTGGGGAGGGAGCATCTTGTTCTCTGAGATAAGACAAACTCTAATGGTTAAGAAGCGGGCCCTGGAACCAGAAAACCTGACTTCATATCTTGGTTCCACCACTTCCAACTGTGTTCCTTAAAACCGTGTCTCCTCTGCAAAAGATATAATTGTATTTGGTAAAAGAAATAGATATTACCTACCTTTAAGGTTTTTGTGAGGGTTATACAAGGTAATAAATGTCACACACTCTGAAACAGTGTCAAATGTTTAATATACGTTAGCTGCTGTTGTCATTACAATTATTATTAGAGAAAGACCACTAATTGAGTTAGGAGATCCTCATTCCCCAAATCACTTTGGATACCTGAGTTCATTTTTGGGGCCTAGGCTTAGACAAATGATTAGACAGATACTGGTGACTAAAATGAGAGCTCATGCACATAGGCCCAGGGGGCCTGCAAGCCTTTGGACATTTTTATTGACTCAATGATCAAAGAAGATTATGGGTTCTAAAACTGTGAGAAACTTTGGGAGCTTTCAGGAGTACTGGCGAGATTGTGCATTGGTACAACCACTTCGGAAAATAATTTAGCACAATAATGTGGTAAAGCTGAGATAGGTGAACCTTGTAGTCTAGCAGTTCCACTCCTGAGTGTCAATAGAAAATTTGAACTTCATTACAACAGTAAAGAGCAGTATTGCTCTTAATACTCCAAAACTGGAAATGACCCTACTGTCCAACAGCACAATGGATAAATGAGTCATGGTATTCACAGAATGGAATGCTGGATAGCAATGAAATTGAACAGAAGAGCGTTACACACAACAATATGGATGAAACTTAGAAATATAAACAAGTGAAAGAAGAAAGACATGGACAAGTACATACAGTCTGATTCTGTTTATACAAAATCTAGAGCAGGCAAAAATAAACTAGATGGTTTCAGAAATAGCAATTGTAGGGACACCTGGGTGGCTCAGCGATTGAGTGTCTGCCTTTGGCTCAGGGCGTGATCCCAGGTCCTGGGATCAAGTCCTAAATAGTGCTCCCATGAGGAGCCTGCCTATGTGTCTGCCTGTCCCTCTGTGTTCTCTCATGAATGAATAAATAAAAAAAAATTTTTTTTAAATTTTTTTTAAATTTTTTTAAAAATTTTTTTTAAATTGAAAAGTAAGTAAAGGATTACCATAAGGGTCAAGAATAGTAGTTACTTCTAGGGCAGTGCTTTTCAAACTTAATGAGCCTCTATCATCTAGGAGGTTTATTAAAAAAAAAAAAAAAAAAAAAAAGGAGATTCTGATTCAGTTGATCTGGCCTGGGGCGTGAGGATCAGCATTTTCACCAAGTTCCCAGGTGATGTTGATGCTGCTTGTTTGAGGACCACACTTTGAGAACCACTGCTCTAGGGGTTTAAAAAAAAAAAAAGTGGGGAGGGAGATTATTGGAAGGAGAAACACAGGCTTTGTGGATTCTACTTCCTGACCAGGGTGGTGGTAAATGCATATTTTCTTCATAAATGCTCATGTTGTAGAATTATGTTTTAGGCACTTTTTTTTTTTTAAGGTTTTATTTATTTATTCATGAGAGAGACAGAGAGAGAGGGAAAGAGAGAGAGAGGCAGAGACATAGGCCGAGGGAGAAGCAGGTTCCATGCAGGAAGCCCAATGTGGGACTTGATCCCCGGACTCTAGGATCATGCCCTGGGCCAAAGGCAGGTGCCAAACCGCTGAGCCCTGCAGGCATTCCCTTGACACTTTTCTCTATGTGTTGTCTATATGCTCTGTATTTGAAGTTTTTTTTAAAGGTTACTTCTATATTTGAAGATTGTGATTAGTGTTAGAGGAATGTTGAGATAATTAACTTTAGGGAATTCTTAATTGTGATATGGCTTCAACACAGCTGATATGATATGTTAAAATATATCTTAGCACATACTTATTTTTTTTTTAATATTTGTTTCCTTAGGTACAAGACTGTCACGTTCTAAAATATACTCCAAAGGAAAACCATAATGGAAAAATGGCAGCCCTAACTGTAGGCGGAAAAACTGTATCACGTTTCCATGTAAGAATGTATTTTCATTCTTTAGAATAGAACAGTTCATTAGTTTCAGATCTGAATTCTTTAAGTTTTGAGGCTATTCCATAGTCACAAATTTGTATTTGTCCATGAGGTAAATTGTGGATTTGAGGGAAGGCTTCTAGTGAAGCCATTGAGCCCAAAATTCTGAGAGAAATTTGGGTTTGTTCTAGTACTTCTCAGTTTTTGAAACAAGCAACTTTTTGCTCTAGACTTGAGTATTTGCCCATTTGTACGGTGGGGATAAAAATACTACTTAACCTAAGAACTCTGTTACCAGAATTAATGAGATTTTTCATACATGCCTAGCATGTCAAAGATACTCAATAGGTGGTAGCTATTTTGTTTTGTTGTTTTTGATAAATTTCTCTTTTTTTTTTCCAAATTGTATTAATACCTGACTCCGGCAGCATGTGAGGATTAATTTGTATATACTAGAAGGAACTTTCTTTTTGTGTGTGTGCAATTTTCTTAAATCTGAAATCACTATAACTATGAAAATACAGTGCATATCATACAATCAATAAGTCATTTTTATCTTCACTGCTGTGCATATTTCCCTAAGTATATTTCACTATCAAAATTTGTAATTTTTTTAAAAACACGTGGAAAACTAAAAGAGTCATTGAAATTCCACATAAGTTACAAATTCTGCAGCTTTCTCTATACCAATTCAAGTGTTTTTGCGAACACTGTATTTCGTAAGAAGATACAAAACATAGTCCTTTCCAGTCACAACCACAAAAAGGAATAAACTATATTCATGATCTTAACAAGAACGTTAATAATAAATAATTCACTGGTGTCAGATACAGCATTGTTTTGGGTCTAACCTTCCTAAACCATCCCATATTTTATATACCCTGGGCATGATTCCCTGCAATGTGAAGAGAATCGATAACATTTCAAATGTGGGTAGAAGGTATGACATGACAATCCTAAGAACTGAAAATTTTTTAAGTCCCTAGAGCACAGGAAGCACCCAGTTCAGACCCTCCCTAGAAGGAACTTCTTCAGTACTTCGGATACAGCTGTATTCAAACCCACATCAGGTTTTTACAAATAAAGCATTCACACACACACACACACACACACACACACAGAATACTGTTAGAATGCTGAGTATGTAGCTTAAATTTGAAAAATCTGTTCAATTAGTATCCTTATTGGATGACTAAAGGCGGAGAACATCTTTCTAGAAATGGTGATGCTTTTCACTAATAGGTAATGAAACATCTTTAGTTTACTAAAACATACTGCTTATTTTTAAGATAAACATTTTTTTCTGTCGTAAATTGTTTATGAAATTAACATGGATGATAAATAGGATCTATACTATACAACTGTCAAAACTAGCAAGTGTTTTTTGTGTGCCTCCTATTTTGTTGTCATAGTTAACTTTGTTATATGCACTTGTTATATGCTGGATACATAAGCATTAAGCCTATTATTTAATCTTCTCAGCATCTGAAGCTAAACAGGCTAAGGAGGCTAAAGAGGTTCAGGGCCACCCACTGGTGAGAGGTAGAGTGGTGATCAGATTTTAGAAACTTACTTTCTTGTGTCTTGACACCCCTCTGGGTACTCATAGGCTAATGGAGAAGATGAACAAGTAAATCCCCCATCACTATATAGTATTACACATGCAACAAGCATGGAATGGGGAAGAGCCAGTTGTGCTTAGGGAAATCCCAAAAGTTGTCACACAAAGGAGACCAGAAAAGAAAATGGGTGTTAAAAGCATACCAGCAGGAATACAGGAATACCTGTTAACATACCAGGCACATTGCAAAAATCTCATGTCATCTTGGTAACAAATCTCTTAGATAAGTAGTATTTTTATCCCCATTTTGCAGATGGGCAAAAACTGCAACTTAGAGGGTAAAGTTACTTGTTCCAGGTAGCTACTGCCGAGACACATGGAAAAGAGCCTGTGTGCTTGGGAAGAGAAGTGTGGTGTGTGAGATCTTAGTATGTGGGGGGCTAACGGGGGAAGACAGTAAAGGTGCAAAGTGCACCTGTTGGGTAGAGTGCTGAAGAGTTTAGACTTCATCCTGTAGACTCCCAAGAGCTTTTCTGGATTCTCTAATTGGGACAGTGATGTGGTCAAATCCTTAGCTTGGTTAACTAAATGAGAAGAATCTGCGTGCAGGGAGGACATTTAGGAAGTTGTTTTAAGCACTGGGAAGTGTCAATAAAAGGCTTTTGAACCAAGGAAGTTGTAGTGGACTTGGAGAGGGGAGGGATTTGTACAAGACTGGGTGAATATGTGGTGAGGGGACACAGGCTTACGGCAGTTCTGAGCACTTGGTTCATTTATTCACGAGAGACCCAGAGAGGCAGAGACACAGGCAGAGGGAGAAGCAGGCTCCATACAGGGAGCCTATTGAGTACTTGGTTCAGTGCGGAAGCTGTAACCTGAAATGGTGACAAGGAAAGGAAAGTTTTGGACAAAAGAAAGGCGTGAGGTATTTACGGAAAATTCAAGTGGAGTTTTACTATAAATAGTTGGGTATACTGATCAATGAGTTTGAAGTGGTTAAAATCATGGGAGTCCTATAGGTTGATAGGACTAGAGGCCATTTAGTCCTGTCTCTTAAGTGTTAGAAAAGGTAGCTACTTTTACATATTATGGTAATATAGTCTATATATATTTTAATTCTGCTATTAAATCTTGACAGTTTATTGGCTGATAATTTTAGGGTTTAAGTAATTTCACAGTAATGAAGCAAACTGAGATATTTATGGAAACTTTTTAAAAAGTCAGATTTTTTCAAATGTTTGAATTTTTAAATGTGTAAATACATGCCAGTCCTCATGTGAATAATTCTTTGATTTGATAGATGCTGCTGTTTTCTCATTAACTGTACTTCTGTGTTTTTGTTGTTCAGCACCATCATCTTTATTTTCTTTACTGATTTTGTAAATTCATGACTTTATTGCCTTGATATTTATAAATCAAACATGATGTTGGGGTGGTCCATTCTGCTCCAACAGATCTGTTAACATTACTTTCCAGAACTATGAGACAGTGGAAAAACGAGTAGATTTGGGGTCAGAAGAGCTGAGTTCTAATTCTGACTTCGACTAACATCCATTCTCTTACACATGAAAACAAGGAATTGGACTTGATAGTTGCTAAATCCTCTTTTAGTTCTAAACGTCTCACGCTGGTTCTTTAGTATCTTAGTTCTCAAGAAAAAAAAAAAGTTCTACCCAAAAATGTAGTTGGCAGCTCAGTTTACTCTATTTTACTTACTGAGAAAAGTGTCTTACGGATTTTATTAACATAATACTAATGATTAAAATATTTCAGAAATGGGGCACCTGGGTGGCTCAGTCAGTTAAGTGTCTGTCTTTGGCTCAGGTCATGATCCCAGGGTCCTGGGATGGAGCCCTGAGTCTGGCTCCCTGCTCAGTGGGCAGTCTCCTTCTCCTTCAAGTCCCCTCCCCCTGCTTGTGCTCTCTCACATTCTCTCTCTCTCTCAAATAATTAAATCTCTAAAAATTCAGAAATGATAGTATTTTCATACTTGAGACTGTGGTCTACACATTTTAAACTTCATTCTCTTTAGTGAATATATATATGCAGTGATAGAACACAGCAAGGTGATACAGGTCCTATATTGTGTTGTGGACTTGTACCCTCTTACACACATTTTTAATTTACTTCTCTGGTATAGGAAGTGCTACAAAGATCTTTTTTGTTCTTCAAGATAAAAATGTTCTAGGGGTGCCTGGGTTAAGTGACTGACTCTTGGTTTCGGCTCAAGTCATGTTCTCAGGATCAAACCCTGGATGTAGGATCAGACCCCACATCAGGCTATGCCCTCAGTGCAGAGTCTGCTTAAGATTCCCTCTGCCCTTCTTCCCCATGATCACTCTTTCTTTCTCTTTCCCTCTCTCTTTTTCTCTCTAAAATAAATAAATAAATTTTCAAGAAAAAAAGAAATATAAATTTTCTAGGTCTAGAGGCCATGTATTATAATATTAAGGAAAAGCTTTGTCTTTGAATGACCTTTCTTCAGAATAAGATGTGAAAATGAGGTTTAAAAATTCTTTATAAGTAAAGAATTTGGGTTCAGAAAAGAAAAGGATTTTCAAAACTAAAAGTATGCAAATTTCCTTTTGCATGTTGTAACCCTCAGAGAAACTGAGAATAGATTCAGTTATAGTTTTTAAAAAAAACAAAGTAGACCTATGAATATAAAATATCAAATAGTTAAGTATTCTAAAATGAATTGATTGAATCAATTTTACTTATAGTAGGGCTAGAACTGTTTTATTTTTTAACTCTCTAAAGAATTTAGGCCCCCCTAGAAATCAGACTGTTTTGCTTTTGCTATTTTTGTAACTTCTTATAAATAAAAACATAGGAAGTTAAGTGGCCTTAAAGTTGATTAAATCAATTCATCTTAGGAGCAGAGAAGCATTTTCATTGTGAGAAGGGTAATTGCAGAGAACTTTGAAGAGGGAGAAAAAAAATGCAGCCTCATAGATGGGATTATCCAAGTGTGACACTGTTGTCAGTCTTTTAAATTGCCTTTTGAAATCATTTATTTGGAAGTTAAAAAAAAAAACACTTCTGTTACACTGCTGCTACTTTCAACTCAACTCAAGCATTTAGTGCTTCTCACGACTGATGCCTAATTAGTTTTATGATATTTTGATTTTTAAATGAAAGAATTAAAGTATTCAATTTTAGTGACGCTGGAATATAATCAAGTATTATTACCTTGTATGTTTCAGTCTGTAGTTACTTAGGTCAAGATGTTTATCTTACTTATTTTGTGTTCCTGAAAAAAGTAAAAGTTTTTTCTTAGAGGCTTCCTCCTGTACTTAGAAACTGATAGTAATAAAATAATATGCTTTTTAAATCAAGTAGAATATGTGAATGTCAGAAACAAATTTAAAGTCCGTTCTAAAATGTAGTAAATCTAAATTTGATACATCAGGAAAATAATTGCAAGGAGACACATTTTTATTTATTTATTTATTTTTAAAAGATTTTATTTATTTATTCATGAGAGACACAGGGAGAGAGAGGCAGAGACACAGGCAGAGGGAGAAGCAGGCTCCAGGCAGGGTGCCCAAATTGGAACTCGATCCCAGGACTCCAGGATCACACCCTGGGCTGCAGACGGCACTAAACCACTGAGCCACCTGGGCTGCCCAGAGGCATATTTTTATTTATTTTAATTAGGATTATTTATTTATTCATGAGAGACAGAGAGAGGCAGAGACACAGGCAGAGGGAGAAGCAGGCTCGATGCAGGGAGCCTGACATGGGACTCGATCTGGAGTCTCCAGGATCATGCCCTGGGCTGAAGGCGGCACTACACCGCTGAACCACCTGGGCTGCCCAGTAGCACATTTTTAAATGAGAATGTATGTGTTTGCTTTTGATGTGAAGGAAGTACGCATGGTTGAAGATGAAAAGTAGGGGCCCTGATAAGGGTGGTATTGAATATCAATATTAGATTTCAGCATGTGGGAGGCAAAACTATAGGGAATGACTGGGATGAAATTACGTCCTCCCTCTTCGAGGAAAGGAGGAGGGATAGCTTCTTGAGAAAACAACCTTTCGTGGGCATCCAGAGCAGGGCTTCCCAGCATCAGCCACACGGTTCCGCTGGGGGGCCCCAGGGACATTTCCGGGGTTTGTGGGCTAATCCAGACATTCACATTCTATGCTTATAGGCCAGTGCCACCCGATTTCATGTCAACCAAAGGCAGCCTTCTCAGTAAGTTACAAAGTGGCACTATCAATTTACATTTTAAACTAAAATCATCAAGTAACTGAAGTTTGCTACATATTCACATATTCTGTAGTTAAGACTGGCTGCACAGATAATCCGTCGGATTGGGAGCCAAGATGCTTGGTTAACAGTAAATCATCAGCGTTGTCTTGAGTTGGTTAGGGTCTTTCAATTGATGCTGTTCTTTTTTTATTATAAATTGCTCTTGGTTTGATTTCATAGTAGTATAGTTTCTTGAAGATTGTTCATCCTCGGACTAAGTCATGATCTTTATTTTAGGCCTATAATTTTTTAATAATTGGACTTGAAGATAATACTGTAACACAGTAATATTGTGTGCCAAGAACTGATGCAGCAGCAAGAGTGGAAAGGTACCTGGAGAGGCAAATCAGGACTTCACACCTGGATGGATGTCTGCCTTCCATCTTTTGTGTCTATATCTGTATCAAGAGTCTTAAGAATTAAGAAAAGAAAAAAAGACCCAGGACGTTATTTTAAGGAAATGAGATATTCATAAAGTGTTCTATTCAAATATTTTTAAGAGAATTATTCAAGGGTATTTACAGAAGCAGAAAAATGGGCAGGGTTAGAGGGAAAAGCAGGCAGCAGGACCTTTCAGGAGCTAGGGATGTAGCAGCAACTAAAGCTTCTGTTCTCAAAAAGCTTATATTTTGGTGGGATTGAGGATGAAATAGGGAGACTGTGGCATAGAAGATAAACAATAAAAAAATGTGTATCACGGGACGCCTGGGTGGTTTAGTGGTTGAGTGTCTGCCTTTGGCTCAAGGAGTGATCATGGGGTCCCGCACTGAGTTCCCCATAGGGAGCCTCCTTCTCCCTCTGCCTATGTCTGCCTTTCTCTGTGTGTCTCATGAATAAAAAAAATCTTTAAAAAAAAATGTATATCACAACAGAAGTGCTTTGTAGACTAATAAGTAGGCTGAGGGGATTGTGAGTGACAAAGTGGTGCTATTTTAGATGGAATAATCAGGAAAGGTAAGTTAATATTTAGATGGAGGCCTGAATAACCTGAGGGAGCATGTCCTGCAAAAATGTGAAAAGCATTCTAGGCAGAGAAAATAGCATGTACAAAGGACCTGAGGTCGTTGTTTAATGTGTTCTTGGAATGTAAGGAGTGCATTGTACCTGAAGCAGCATGACCCAGGAGAATGGTCTAGGTCAGATTGTATAGAACCTTGTAAACCATTAAAGGATTTGGGATTGATTCTGTATGAGATGGAAGCCATGTGGAGACATGTTTTAGCGTGAATTTTAAAAGGATCATGCCAGCCTGTGACTGGAGAATAGATCATGGGGTCAAGTGTGTGGAACTTTAGAGACCAATTAGGAGGCTATTAAAATAATCCAGGCAAAATTTGGGGTGCACGTGAGAAGTAATTGATGTGGGCTTTATTTTTAAGTAGTGTCTGTAGGAATTGCTGATGAGTGGGACATGGGATGTGACAAAAGAGTCAAAGGTGACCACAAGATTTTGGGTCCAACCAACAGAGGTATGGAGTTGCCATTTATTGAGATTTGGGAAACCGAGGGAAGGCAGGCTTCTAGGGGGAAGTTGAATTCAATTTTAGACATGTCAGACCTGAATCGCTGTATGACATCAAAGTGAGATACTGAGTTCGTGGTTAGACAAATGAATTTGTAGTTCAGAGTAGAATTTGTGATTGAGGTTAGAAATGTGGGGTTATTAGCATAGGAAGGAACTGAGAGAGTGAAAGTCTCAACGAGAGAGTTGTCACCTATGCCAAGCATTGCTGATAGAGCCATTAAGATAAGTATTGACCAATGTATTCAGCCACACAGAGATGGTTGGTGACCTAGATAAGCACTTTGCATTAAGCGTTTAGGGGTTGCAGGCACCTGATTATAGTGGGTTTGAGAGAATGGGAAGATAGAAAGTAGATTCAGCAGAAATCTTTCAAGGAGCATTGTTGTAAGTAGGAATGGAAAGATGACCTAAAGGAGACTATCTGGTCAAGGGAAAGTTTTGTTTTAATGTGAGTTATTGTGACATCTTTGTATACTGATCGGATAGTTCCAGTAGAAAGGGAAATTGGTGACTCAGAAGGCAGTGGGGACAAGTCAAGTGTAAAGCCATTAAATAGGTGGGAGAGGGATGGGATGAGTACACAGTGAAGGATTTGGCTTCTAATAAGAGCGTGGACAGTGCACTTGCCATTGTAATTTCCAGCCCCAGTTTCACATCAGAATCATAGGGAGTACTTAAAAAACATACTGACACCCACATGACACCTTAGACCAGTGAAGTTACAGTCTCCAAGCAGAAGGCCCTTGGCATTGGCACTTTCTAAAAGTGCCCACATGTGCATCTCATGCAGTCTGGAGTGGGATGGGTATGACAGTAGGTAAGCGCTGATGTAGGCAGTTTGATTGGGTGATAAGACCTTGGGGAAATGCTCCTGTTCTTCTGTGTTTTTAGTGAAATCTGAAGCAACATGAAGATCTGAAGCTCAAAGAGGGGAGAAGGAGGGAACAGTGTTGGAGGTTTTAAAAAAGGTCATGACTTTGTGACTTTGGAGAATGTGAGAGGGATTTTAAATAGGGAAACGTAGTTTGGCCAGACAACTTTGGGACTCACTTTGAAGTTTGTGGTCATATATTTGAACGTGACTCAGTGTATTTTCCTCCAGCTGCTCGGAAGCAGGTGCAGAGTACACAGAATTGAATTTCCCAGGATTGGGGTTCTTGATACTTATAGTCCCCATTCAGAATTCAGATTTGAGCACAACTCTGTTTCTTTTCCTGCAGAGTAAAGATCTTTCACTATGTAGTGTGTATGAGCTCCACCATGCCTCTGGTTAGATTCTAGGTGTAATGGATTATAGATCAAAATCTCACCTCCCTTAAATAAGGGGAGTATGGTGCTCTTTGTTCATTAGGGGAACAGAATGCTTTTAATGATTTGTTCTCCGGGTTGTTAATAACTTGGTTTAGATCTCTGTGCATTGTACTCTACCTTTAGTATAATGGGTTACTTATGTGTACTGCTTTTCCTCTAGAAATCTACATCTGTATTGGAATTTTACCAAGAACTTGGATTGCCGCCAAAACAGAAAGTTAAAATATTTCATGTAACAGATAATGCTGTGATTAAGCCAGGTAATCTGAGGTTGGGGAGAGGAGGGAGGCAAAAATACCCAAATACATGATTTGTTTAATGTTAGGCCTTTCAGTAAAGCTGAATCCACAATACATACAAAGTCCCAAACATTTATTTTTATTTTTATTTTTTTTAATTTTTATTTATTTTTATTTTTTATTTATGATAGTCACACACACAGAGAGAGAGAGAGAGAGAGGCAGAGACATAGGCAGAGAGAGAAGCAGGCTCCATGCATCGGGAGCCCGACATGGGATTCGATCCCAGGTCTCCAGGATCGCGTCCTGGGCCAAAGGCAGGTGCTAAACCGCTGCGCCACACAGGAATCCCCCAAACATTTATTTTTAAATATAAAGCAGTTATCTGATTTAATCACTAGGGACAAACAAGTCTTTTTCTTTTTTGACTGGGAAGAACTATAGAGAACTTTGTTTTCCATTAAAGAGGGAGGAATACTTTTGTTTTTAATGTACAAAGAGCTTCACATTTGGAAAAGCCGCTAACTTATTTTTTTAACTTTAAAATAAACTAACCTTTAAAATGTGAAGTTCACTCTGTGTAGGCTGTCATTTTAATAAGTGAAGAATAGCTAAACTCTCACTGAGATAGAAGAATTTGAGAAAATAGGAAACAAGAAAGTGACCATAGCACCTTGATGTAGAGATTCTTACTTAAAAATTCCAAAGTGGGGCTCCTTGGTGGCTCAGCCAGTGAAGTGTCTGCTTTCAGCTCAGGTCATGATCTCAAAGTCCTAGGATTGAGCCCCACCTCAAGCTTCCTGCTCAGCAGGGAGTTTGCCTCCCCACCACCCCTTCTCTCTCTCTCTCTCTCTCTCTCTCTCTCTCTCTCTTCCCCTCCCTGTCACTTGTTCTCCTTCTCTCTCAAATAAATAAATAAAATCTTTAAAAAAAATAAAAATTCCAAAGTATTTTCCTTACTCCCTGAAATGTCAAAAAGTATGATTTGGCAACATGGTTATTGTATTGGTTTTGTGTAGTTGACAACATTTTGACATCTTTAAACTTAAGAAAAGCTTCCTGATCTCTTGAATTTGAGTTCTAACAAGTAGATAGTAGAAGGATATTTTAAGATTTGGTATTTTAATATCTGGACAGAATTTCATGAAGTAAAATATAAGTGTAATAAGCCTTCTTAATTGGAGTGACAGAGGATCAGTCTTGATATAAGCTAGAATTAAAAGTATTTTTTGAAGTGCAAGTTTTGTAATTTGAAGCTAAAGTGAGCAGAACTGAGGTAACAAATGAAAAATTAAGTCCCTGTTAATTTTTGTTGTAGCTCAAGTCATGTGAAATTGTTTCAGTGGGTGAAAGTGGTCAAATATCAGCAGTACAGGTCATTCAACCTTCTAGAAATTCAGTTAGTTTTAATTTCGCCTATTTTTTCTTAATTCAGGGTTTTTCTTTGCCCATACAAATCTAGGTTAGGTCCTACATTAAAGGATACAACCTTCTGAAATTCCATAGTACTGTACTCCCTGGGGGTTTTTTTGTTTTGTTTTTTTTAAGACTTTATTAATTTATTTATTCATGAGAGACAGAGAGAAAGAGACCCAGAGACACACAGGCAGAGGGAGAAGCAGGCTCCATGCAGGGAGCCTGACATGGGACCCAATCCCGGGTCTCCAGGAGCATGCCCTGGATCGAAGGCGGCGCTAAACCGCTGAGCCACCCAGGCTGCCTGACTTGATGTTTAAACAAGCCATAATTGGGAACCCTGGGTGGCGCAGCGGTTTGGTGCCTGCCTTTGGCCCAGGGCACGATCCTGGAGACCCGGGATCGAATCCCATGTCGGGCTCCCGGTGCATGGAGCCTGCTTCTCCCTCTGCCTGTGTCTCTGCCTCTCTCTCTCTCTCTCTCTCTCTGTGTGACTGTCATAAATAAATAAAAATTAAAAAATAAATAAATAAACAAGCCATAATTAGCATTCAGTTGCATTTTCTACTACTACTATTATGGCTTTTTTTTTTTTCCAAAGAAAAATGTCTCTTAATTGTTGATGTTAATGTTGATTCTTCACCTAGATAATAAATGTTTGAGGTCAGGACCATGTCTTGTCTATTTTATTTCTAACTGTACATATGGTAAGTGCCCTATAAATATTTGCAGATTAATTGTCAGATAGTTCTCATAGAGTTAATTCCAAATTGATGCAAACAAAATGTTGTAAAGGGCTTTCACATACAAAATTCCTCTAAATAACATGTTTTTCTTGTGCATTTTAACTAAGATTCTATTTACACCAACTAGTTTTGGAAATGTTAGTCTATAAAACTGGGAGTATTGATAATGACAGTTTTTCAGAATTCCAAATTACCCAGGCATGTGCTAGAATAACTATTTTATTGGCACAGTGACCAAACTACCAAAAATCTGACATATATGGGCTTTATGGGATACCATAGATGCTGTAATCACTGCCCAGTGTACAATGGACCTGGGCTCAAACAGTTAAAGTTCCTATTTTTGGATAATGTATTTCTAATGTTTAAAAAAGATTTGATCCAGCCACAAGATTTTTGAGTCATTCTTTTATTTTTATTTTGTTATATGCGACCGGAAAGGTATCTTAAGTCACTATATTATTCACCAAAACAACAAAGAATTACCAAACTCGTGTATTTACCAACAAGAACACTATGCTTATCAGGATGTGAATTGCCCATTTCAGCCAGTACCACACTGGCCTCCATAAGGGTACAAGCCCATGAGCCACCCGTGGTCTGTTGATCTCACTCCAGCACCATGTGCCTTGTCCTGGGACACATTACACATGTGTCTTCAGCCCATGTACGGTCAAGGCATGTTTGATGAACAATTTTATTACTTTATTGTTGATGTTTCTAGGAATTATAATTGCAGAATAGAATCTTCTACTTTTTTTGAAATCTGATAGGCTTCCTAGATGTAGTTTATATTTAGAGAAGTTGTTTCTGCTCTGACAAATTTCATACTGATTGTTTTCTTTTCATAAAGGCACTCCTCTTTATGCTGCTCACTTTCGCCCAGGACAGTATGTGGATGTCACAGCCAAAACGTAGGTCCATATAACAGATTCTTTTCCTTTTGTTTTCCCTATCTATTAAAATGTAATAGAGTGAGGCTAAGTATAGTCTTTCACGTCATTGAATAAAGATTAAGTAACTGTTATTCTCATCTGTAATTCTATAATGTCACTATACCGGATTTTAAATTGCACTGAATTAGTTGTATGTGAACATCAAGTTACAAGGTTTGAAACTGGGATGTAATGCTTCTTGAAATGGGACTACGAGAAAGGTCACATTACTCAGGTTCTTTGTGGCTTGGGCCCACTTCTATTTTTAAGACCAAAGGCTATATATGGTTTGATGGTGAAATATAAATGAACAATGTTATAGAGTTCTTTTAAGATTGTGTCCTCTAGTAATTGATGGTTCTTTCCAACTGTAGGAAACAGTTAAATTAGAAACATTTTATACTGTTTGTGATGGTTGTTTTGCTTAAGGTTCCCCTAGGGTAACTATAAAACATTTTGTTAACTGTATGAATAGCCTATCAGAAACAGGAAGAAGTAGTATTACACCTTAGGCCTCTACTAGCATGGTGTTGTCTCTCAGTACTAGACAAGTGAGACTTCATAAAAACAAAATGTTTTATATTCCGACAAGGGTTTAATTTGGTAGAAATCAACACTTAATTTTAACACTAACAGAAATACTGGCTTTGAGTCATGTCCAGAGTGGGAAGAAAAGCAGTTTTTTAAAATTTGGTTAAGGCTACTTCACTGTAAAATGAAGTAACTGAGTCCTTAGAGATGTTTATGTAGAAATTGTTCAGTATAGGTTAATAGAATCTGCATGACTATTCTAAACTGAACTACCAAATATCAACTCTTGGCTATTCCTGTTTCTTTTTCTGTCAACCCAGATGATAATTTTACTTCTTTGTGTGCCTCGATTTCCTCCTTTTTTGTCATCCGACAAGGTCTGCAGCCTATGTCATTCTGACAGTGGTCCACATGTGCTCTTAGGTAGTCTTACAGTCACAATGACTGAGCCAAAGAGCTTTTATCCAAGGAAACCAGATGAGCACCAGCATTAGTTTTCTTAATGGGGTCAGTTAGATATACTTTATTTCCACACCATTATTGCCTGCTTTCAAATGAGCTATTGCAAATGACTTTACCTTTGACTAGCTCTTCAGAAACGGAGTCAGATAAATTGACAGTACAGTGGGTCCACCTCTTAGCGAGACTGGACTTCTCCCTGTTTTCCCCTGCGTCCTGATTGTTGCAGGCTTATTCCTACTTACTTGGTAAAAAAAAAAAATCAGTTGGTAATTCTGTTCTGCCTTCCCTTGTCATGAACTCAGAATGTTAGAGCTGGAAAGCTTTGGTTTGGTTAGTTAGGGGGAGATGTGTGTGTTGTGAATCTGATTATTTTACTTTTTTAATTTCTGAATTAACTACATATAATAAAATACCTCCGTAATTCCGTTAATTTGCACAAAGTTAATAGTGTGCGAATTCCATTACCTAGTTTACATTTTATATGGGATATTCCAAGAAGTCCTACAAAGTCAGAGACCTCTGTTTGCAGATCCCCTGTGGTGGGATTTGTGACTAACTTGGATTAGAGCCAGGCTTTTCAGATACATGTGTTCAGCAAATGCTTTCATTGCATATGCTACTGTTGAGTTTCATTGGCTTCTTAAAAGTTATTTTTAACTTAAACCTCCTTCTTGTTGACTATAAAGTGAAAAGGAAAGTATTTTAGTTTTAAGATCATGTACCTAGAAAACAAGACTGGTGCCTGCCTTGGGACTTGGCTGATAAGAGCTGGGAAAATAACTAGCCCTGGGATTTAAAGTAGTTGCCATTCAACTTGGTAAAAAGAAGGACCTTCATTCGAGAAAATCCTCACTATTGTGTGGACTGCAGTACAGTGTTCTGTTTGACTTTTGCCGTGTAACAGGGAGAGAGTTGCCCCATACATGGGTGTGCTTTATTCTGGTACGCATGTTTTTATGTGGTATTACCTGAGATCAGGTGACTTTGATTTTTTAAAAGATGAATATTTCCAGTGACTCTTATAGCTAGCATGTTATTAAGGCCTCAAGATGTTTGTGTTTGTAAATTTGTAGGACTCTGTCCTTCTCATGAGAGCTGTTTTGAATTCCTTCCCAGGGCAGCATTGGATCCTCAGCTGCATACAGTCCTAGTTGCTGCTGCCTCTTCTCTTTGCCCACAGGTTGTAGCGAACACACACATGGCATTTGCTTTTTCTTTTTCCTTTTTAAATTCTGTCTCCTTTTCCTGATGCATCCCATTTTGGGGAGTTGAAGTTCTTCACAGCCAATGAGAATGTTCTTTTCCTTGTTGACTGTAAATTGAACCATCATCTTTGGGAATAGACTCCCGAGTACTCTCAGTCCCTTACTGTGGCTCACTAACAGCCAATAATTTACTACTTTGTCCTCCTATCTCCAGCCCCTGTTTCAAATGTTTTGAAATGTCTGAGCCCCATCTTCCTGATCATTAATCCTGCTAGAAAAAACTATATGGTGACTGGATAGGTCAAATGATGAGGGATATGGATTTACAGGCAGGAGCAGTGGTTGTCTTGCTTGAGTAGGTTTCTGAAACAACCCCCTCCCCCCTGCCCCCCCCCCCCAATCTTCTTTCTCAGTAGATCAGGGGTAACACCTGAGAATTTACATTTCTAACAACTGCCCAGCTAATGTGGATGATGCTAGTCCAGGGAACACACTTTGAGAACCACTGGCCTGGAGACTAGTCAAGGGCTCACCAGTGGAACTGCTTTCCTTCCGACTCCTTTACCCAACTTAGAATCCAAATCCCTTCCTTTCCCGAAACCTGTACTCAAATTATAACATTGAAATACTGTTTTAAAGCAAGCAAATTTAATCCAGTTTCAAGTAACAGTGTCAATAAAAGTAGGCCTATTTAGTACTCACATTTTAGCATAACACTGAAAATTGGTCTCTTTAGTAATCATTTGGCTTCATCATCATCTTTCCATTAGAAAAGAAAAATCTCAAATTAGTTTCTAATTGAAAATCTTCATTTTTCTCGTACTATAATGATTATATATAATTGTTAAATGTACACTTATATTTTGAGTATTTCGAGTTTTTTTACCTTATGCCTTCAAATTTAATTTCTCAACTATATTTTAGAAATAAGTAAGAAAATTTATAACAAAATACTATATTATTTAAGAAAATAAAGTATTAATAGAATCTATTTGAGAATGAAATTATCTGCATTTTTTTAAGTGACCAATGACCAACAACAGCTGCTTCTTTAAGATTTTCTTAAAATTTTTAAATGTTTTTCTGTTAATAATTGCATTGGGAAATCTGCTTGCATTGACAGATACATTGCATTTACCTGTGCTGAATTTAGGTGTAATTTTCTATACAGAAAAGTATTTACTAGTGTCATTTTGGAATGTGAGGTAAATATATATTTACCAGAGTTCATTTTAATTTTTACTTTTATACCAGAGATAGTTTTTTTGTCCAGTGGGCTTGAGAATCTAAATTTCAATTTAGATTAATGGGAAAGATTTTTACATCTAATATATAAAACTATTCTAGCAGGATAATTTTTTAGTTGTGTTATGCTCTTAACAACTACAATAGCCCTGTCTTTGAAACATGATGGTTTTGTATAATTCATTCTAAATACAATTTTAAGACTAGCATGCATCATAATGTGATCCTTGCACCCTGCCCTGGCACCCTTTTAAAGTTTCTATTCTTGTTCTGTAATGGCGGTTAAAATCCACTGTAACTTCTAAAAGATGATGTTTTGGGGCCTAACATTCTCCCTTTTCTTTCACTCTCAGTTTTGAGGAGGAAACAGCTATGGATAATATATAAATAGTGGGTGAGATACAGTATGACTGTTGATTCTGTCTTCAGCATAGCCCATTGTTTTCTGGTGAATCCTAATGGTGCTTTTTATATTTTGTGGACTTTTTTTTTTTTAAAAAAGGAAAGAAATCAGCAAAGAATGAAACAAACAATAAAAGAAAACTGTAAAATGTATTTTGCATTATTAAGGGAAGTTGGTTAGGTCTTTGTCTTAAAGGACTTGAAGGACCCCAACAGTGGTGATACCTCCATAACAGTGGGCGTGATGTACTTTCCTGCCAAGTGTTTTATTAAGCTTTGAATTCATGACAGTGGCATAACTGAAGTTAGAGGGCTTTTTTCTGGTTGTCTGTAATTTATTTATACCCTTATTTACTGAAATTCTGAAGCCTAGATTGAAGTCAGGAACACTTTATTCAGCTACTTACAAGATAATTTTCTTTTCTGGATAATCTAACAACCTTGTCTACAAGTCTGGGCTAATTAGAACAACCCATATATTTTCAGACATAACCTTAGGACTTTAAAGTTGTCAGTAGTCTTTCAATTTGTATTGCCCTTTGGTGTCAAAATAGAAAAAAATGGCACTTACCTTGATGATGTTATCCCTGGTAGTAGAAATAAAGGAGTAGGGCAGATTACAGGACTGTAGAGTACCTTTGGACATTTACTGAGATTTGGTTAATTTGGGTTCTTTCTTTAAAATATCACATGTACAGAAATATGGTTGCCCATCAGTCTTAAGGTGATTAAAATGACAGATGGATTCTTAAAAGAGCAAAGACTTTTGGGCTCTGTGCCCAGTCCTGCATTCTGTCAGAAATCTTCTCTAGCCCATTGTTCTTTCTAGAGGGTGCTCTGAACTCTAGGAGGGGAAAACAAGGCATGTGTTACCCTTCAGTATACAACTGCTATTCAGCCATGTACATTTTCAATTTTAGCTCATTTTTAATAAGTTACTTTATTTACTATTATTCAAAGCAGTATATTTTTAAGCGTAATAGTGAAATAGTTTTCAAAATGAGTGATTAAACTTTAGAAGGAAATAATCTCTTTAAAGACTAATCCCTCTTAAATTAGTCAAAGTGAATGTTTCAAGATAAAGAGTTGTGAGGGTCATGTTTTAGAGTTATATTTTGTTGTTGCTTTAAAAATTTATCTAGTAGTCATCTATAATTGCCTCACTTTACCTCTACGAAATAGAATTTTTTAACTCAAAACCAGCAAAATTAAGACCTAATGAGACAATCTAGGAAATTGCCAAAAGCATAGGCTTTGCTTTTCAGTAGCTATGTGACCTAGATAGCTTTCTCAGCCTCTCTCTTGCCTCATCTTTAACATGAGATAATGCACAGAAAGCTATTAGCTCAAGGCCTGGCATGTATTAAATGTTTAGTAGGAGTATTGGCTACTATCACTATTGTTGATATTACTACTTTTTAACTTGTTTCAGATTTTAAAAGGAAAAATCTTTTTTTCAAAAGGAAATATGTTTTAAAATGAAAAAAATGTGAAGTCATTAGGAATTGTATTGTGGCATTTTCTAATACATCTAATTATTGCCTTCTTAAGACTGACGTCTAGGAAAGTTGTAGCTTTGCAAAGCACTCTGGGTAATTTTAAGATTACATACTACTGCTAAATATAGAATTTCCAGAGTAATGAAGTTCTTGCTACTCTGATGTGCTGGATGTGTTTGTATTTTTGCTCTCCTCTGTTTCCCAAAAGGCAGTATGACCTGGGTTGAGAGCATGACCAGATGCTTCCATTTACCAGGGATTTGTCCTTGGGCTTAACTTGTCTGAGTGTAGATTTCATTTTCTTTACTATAAGGGCATGGGACTGTGTTGTTTCTAAGATTCCTTTTGTTCCAAAAATTTATTTACAAAAATAATCCCTCAGTTTTCGAAATGACATAGCTCACTCTTATCTATATTAATGAAGAACTAAGGCATAACAGTAGTTTCAACAATATATAGAAAATGGTCTCCTGGTCTGTTGAAGAAAGTGGCTAAAGACCTACAGAAAACTATTACATTCTTCCTTGATATTGTAAAATTATATAGTTATTTAACTTTCTGTTTTGAGAAATGCCCATTTAACTTAGGACAGCAAATGTGGTTTTCTGGGTTTATTTTTTAGGACAGCCAGGAAATGCTCCCTTTCATAAGAGGACTCAAAGGAATCCTGTTCATCTGGTTCTTTATACTGTTGAATAAGCTAGATTTGAAATCAGGAAGCTATAAGCAGTACACTCTTAGCAGTCATTTGTTGATAAAAATGTTCCCAGATATTGATAGGAGGTTTATGGTTTTTAGACAGAAACAGGATACATTCTACATTTCAGGTCATGCTGTCACAAACTCATTCTAGAGAGTAACAGCTACACAGCTATTCCATGCCAGCTTTTAACTAAATGTGATATAACATAAAGCAACTGAAAAATTCCACCATGCCTTATTTATGGGCTCAGGAGCTGTACATCACTAGATGTAAATAGATCTAGACAGCACTGAATTGGGTAGGAATTGACTCCCAGAGTTTATAGGAGTCTTCAGAGAGATGCTTTATCCCTGGAATGTGTGGAGATGAACGTAGGTAGATAACATCTATCTGCATGAGTTTGTTGAAATGAGAAGCTATAATTAAAGATTAAAACATTTGTGCCTTATTTATCATAAATTAAAACCTTATCCTGATGGAGGTAGTGAATTAGCTAATAGGACCTTTTATGTGCATGTAATTTATTTTAGTAAAAATTTTCTTTTTTGTTTACCTGAAAAAATTTTTTTTAATTAAAACCTTTTTGGAAAAAAAAAACAACAAAACCTTTTTGGGGTTTGACTCTAAAACATAGCAAAGAATGTTAGATTATATCCTAAAAGAAATTCTTTTTGAATTTCTTTTTTAATTCTTTTTGAATTTGATTGTTGATTTGTACATTATCCCTTTATATTTCACATTGCTTTTTCACAAGTAAAGATACCATCTTACTCTAATCTGTTCTCAGTGGTTCAACTTCATAAAGAAGTAGCCCAGTCGTGATTTTAGCCAGACTCTGATGTGAGTCTCCATTTCCCTGTATTCATACATAACATTTAACCATAGAGAAGCTGATTCTAAACCAACGATTTCTTCATCTTCCCATCCTCACCTCCTTAAAAATACAGCCTGATCTTGGGGCATCCCTAAAGAAGTCAGGAGTCCTCTCTTCCATTTAGTACTCAGTTACTGGTTTTCTGAGACATTATGTACAAGTGACTTGAACTTTTTACAGCTTTAATAAATCAGCTAAAGAGAGAACATTAAAGCTCAATTTAGAAATGGTTCTGATACAAAAATCTCTACTTGCAGTATGGATTCTGATTCTTTTTTAATAATGAAAATGAAGTATTTTGTAGCTGATGTGACACTTGATAACAAATACTTCTAGTTTTTTTTTTCATGGTAAGTAGAGAAACAGTGCAGTGAGATGGGGGGTGTGAGGCTGAGGGAACAGAATGAGCAAAGACAAGAAAGAGAGTGGCATACTTAGGGATTCACGGAATAATCTGCTGTGACAAGGACTTGTGATGGGCAGTGTTTGAAAGGTAGACTGGATCCAGTTATAAAAGGCCTTATATGCCCCAGCAAATGAAGTTACTGAGAACCACTTAAGGTTATGGTTTAGTTTGTTTGCTTCTTTTTGTTGTTGTTCCTGTTTTGCTTTTTAAAGCAAGGGACAGCTTGTGTGAAAAAATTGTTGGGAATGTCAGTCTAGTGGCTATGAAGGAGGATAGCTTAAAGAGAGATGTTCAGTTTCAGTTTCTGAACATATAATTGAATGGCTGGGATACTTCTGGTTGGATAGTCAGTACATCTGTGGAATGGAATAGTAGCAGAATTCTTGCCAGAGGGCCAGGTTTGTGGAACTCCAGCTTATTAGTAATAGGCTCAAGAGTCAGCAGACTTTTTCTCAAAGGGCCAGATAATAAACATATGAGAATTACAAGCATTATGTTCTCTGTTGCAACTACTCAGCCCTGCCATTATAGCTCCATAGCACCATAGGCAATAAGTAAATAAAAGTGCATGGCTGTGTTTCAATAAAACTTTATTTACATAAACAGGCGGCCACTAGAGGCCATAGTTTGCCAACCCCTGATATAAACTATCGAAAAGAGGGTCAGCAACAGGTCTCTAAGACCATCTTTTCATGTAGCAGCAAAGGGAAAGCAATATGTCAAGGAGCATTAGAGAAGCAGGAAAATAAGGAGGAAATGATTATTGGGAGTAGTGGGAGGGAGGGTGGTAAACAGGAATGATAGAGGACTATACTATTTTTTTTTAAAGCCTTAGAAATTTGAATACTGACTAGGTATTTAATATTAAAGAACTACTAACTTTTTTAGATTATGATAATGACATTGTGGTTTTGTTCTTAAAAAGGATCCTTAAAAGAGAGAATGTTAAAATATTGAGGGATGAAATAGTATGATATCTGGAATTTGTTTAAAAATAATCCTTTGGAGTTGCAGAAGAGGAGAATAGATAAAACAGAATAGGCCTTCAGCTGATAACGTTTGACCTTAGGTGGTGGGATACATAGGGATTCATTGTACTAGGTCTCTGCTTTTGAGTGTTTTTTAAATTTCCATAATAAAAAATTATTTTAGTAAAAGGCTTTGGATTTGGGAATTAAGGGAGCATAATTTGTTTCCCAAAATGGAGAAAGAGGGTTACCAAGGAGAGAGATAGAAGCCCATGTTGAGGGAAAGCCTCAATGATGAGAATTTGGGGGGAAGTTATCCAAGGACTCAGAATGAATGGAATTGAGAGCACGCCTCATCTTTGGACATTTTGTTTTATACCCTATACAAATATATCTAGAATCGTGCTGTCAAGGGGACTCCTGCAAAATGGGAAAATAAATGATGGGCTTGTATTAAAACCTATATGTTTGCTGGTATACATTTGTGCTTTTGATGCAGTATAGTAAGGGAATGAAATTCACAAGCAGTAATCTCGAAAGATTTCTAGAATTCAGTTGGTAACATTAAATTATGCATTTTCTTCCGTAAGATACCTATGACTGTCATACCGTTAAACCTCCCCTCACCCTTAATACCATCTTCTTAAACTTTATAAAAAGCATACCCATTACATAACATTTGGAAACCAAAGAACAAAATAAAAGAAAATAATTAGGTATCTTCCAAAGACACAACTATAGCCAGTAACGAAATAACACGGACTTTTCTAGGTTGGATTAAATAATAATCCCCTGCCCTTCATAAGCTTAAAGTATACTAAGGGAATAATGGACTGAGAAACAAGAGCAGTAGAGTCTCCTAAATTTAAATAGAATCTCTGAGTCTTTAAATGAATTGTTGGTTTTGTATCAAGTATAAATGCTCTAAATAAAATATATTTTTATGTTTTCCTAATTTTCTGATTTGTCTCACTAAATGTGGAACTTCTCACATTGTGTCCTTTAGGACTTGAATTTTCCTTTATTTCATTTTTTTCCTGCTAACTAAAATCAGCAACAGAAAAGGGGTAAGGGAGATAAAGCATGTGTATTATGTGCTGTGTATCATTTTTGTAAAATAAAGGTTTTCTTTTATGTGACCTGTGAAAACCTTATATTTAAAATGTGCCTGGCTATGCTAAGTATAGATCAGTTCACTTCTTAGCTTTTGTTTTTGTTCTCATGTTGGGTGACAATGGAGAGGAACAGTAGAATAGATACCTGAACCACCCGTAGATCAACAGGTGCACTCTCTATTCTCCATAATCTGAATTAAGCCAATAATTTGTCATGTCATTTGCATTTATCCTTTTGTTTAAAGGTTATTTATTGAAGAGGTTCCCATTGTACACAATATAACAACATGGTGCATTCTAGAGCTAGATTGAAAAACAGTCTGTAATTAGCTGACAGATAATTAGCACTTTCAGGATACCACTTTTATCTTATAAGCATTTACTCTTAAAATGAGCTAAATTATCTTCTGTAATTTACCTGGCATTTGTTTTATTGGTGCACACATTAGCGCTTTCTTTTTAAATAAGTGATGAATCAATTTTAGGACTCAGAAGGTGCTAGTACCCTTTCTACTAAGAATGGCCAGTGTTAGAATGTGGTATTTTTAAGACATGTTCAGTTTAGATTCATGTTGCCAGTCCCCTCTCTTTTTATCTTTAAAAGGTTATTTGCCAGACAATATCCATAGACTCAAATAACTTTGTAGTTATTTCTTATTTTTAAATTGCCATGCTTTTTATTTTTCAAATGTGTTCTAAAATTCAGCGTTAACTAGAAATATTTAAGTTTTTGAGGCAAAATTTCAGTAAAATATTTGATTATCATAGTTTCTGTTCTTCTAGTTTCTTCTGTTCTTGCAAAATTTATAGTGGGTTTTTCATTTAATATATGTTAAATTACTGTTTTAGCTCTTTGACCAGGAATACGCATTATTTTGAGTTTTTGAGTCAAAGTATAATTATGTGCATACCATAAGTGATGTGTTCAGTTGATTAATGTGAAGAAAATGGTGTATGCTACATTTAAATTACTCATATACAAGTAACTTTTGGTGTGTGACTTGATAATTCTGCTGTTAGGTTCTAAATGTAGTTCATACTGTTTTTATCTTAAGGTATTACCTTAAGAGTATAAAAATATGTCCAGTACAGTTGTGCAATTCATTCTAGCCCTTTTATTGTATCTTTGTACTGATATATTTGGCAGAGATAAACTTTATTAATGCTCGAACCTTAGTATTTTCCATTTTCCACCTGTACACAGAATGTTTCTCCAGTTAGTGGAATTTGAAAATAGAGTGGTTTCATTTAAATTTGAAATACTAGATTTTAAAGAAATTGCTAATCTTTGATTCCATTTTTCTATGAGCTTCCTATTCAAACCTTGAGACTAAAATGTTTCTGATGTCTTATAAAACTTGTCCAGCATTATGGCATTATTATTGTTTTATTTAGTGTTATATTATCTATTGCCACCTAACACATTACTCCAAAACATAACAGCTTAAAACAATAAACATTTATTACCTCACAGTGTCCACGGTCAGGCATCCCAGTACAACTCAGCCGAGTGCTTGTAGCTTCACAGGACTGCCGTCAGGCCATCAGTCAAGGCTCCAGTCATCTCAGTTCAACTAGGGGAGTACTGCCTCCAAGCTCACTAACGTGGTCTTTGGCAAGCTTCAGGACCACAGCTGTTGGCTGGAGACATCTTTGCCACATGACATTCCTATAGAGTGCCATGTTCCACTCTATAGGAATGACCATTGACTTCCTTCAGAGCCTCAAAGGAAGAGTGTACCAAGCTGGAAGCCATAGGTTTTTTTATAACCTAATGTCAGAAGTGACATCTTATCATTTTGCCATAGTTTATTCCTTAGGCATGAGTTCCTAGGTCCACCCGGACTCCAGGAGAGGTAATGGCACAAGGGCATGAATACCAGGAGATGGGGATCTTAATTGATTGCCTGCCCCATAGCTTATAAGTACTTGGGAATTTCTAAAAATTCACCACTTTTACTCTGTTGTTTCACAGGATTAGGATGATAAAACTTCCTGCTCAGATAGAACTCCCTTTGCTTAACTTGCTCTTGTCTTACTATCTTGAATTAATCATTTTATATGGAATGAGTCTCCAGGAAGGGGTGCAGACTAGGACATAGATAAAGGAATGTTCATTTGCAATTTTTCTTGCATAGCTTTTCCTAGGTATTTAGGTAAGTAGCGTTGTTAAAACTCTAACGTACTATTAAGAAAATGCACAATTGGGAATATTCTGTGTTCTGTTTATTATGTAAATTCTAATGTTTATCTTGTTCAGTATTGGTAAAGGTTTTCAAGGTGTCATGAAAAGATGGGGATTTAAAGGCCAGCCTGCTACTCATGGTCAAACAAAAACCCACAGGAGACCTGGAGCTATTTCGACTGGTGTAAGTATAACTTAGTGGTTCCCTTTTTAATACTAAATATTCAGCTTCTACATATAGATTGCTTTAGTTTGTCCTTGAGGTCAGGTCACATAATTTTAATCTGACTCCAGGTAGATCACACTACTTACCACATTTTTATGGGTCCTGGCCTCACTTACTTTCCAGAGCCAGACTTGAGTCATTTAGTAATAACCCTTATACTGTAAGTTTAGGAGTTATTCTCAGTATTTTCCTCCCTACTTTCTCATTTCCATCTCTGTCTCCCTCAGCTGCAAGAAATTGGGGATTAGAATGCCCTTCCATCTGCCCACCGGTTCCTTTACAGGTTCATTTTTGCCTTAACACAGACAGTTGGGAAAGATTGTCAAGGACAGTACCATGGTGCAAGGGAAAAGTAGTTAGAGAAGAAATGGGGAAACAAACAATAAGAGCATAGAAAATGGAGAAGGACTTTTGTATTCTGAAATAATTTTCTGTAAGTTGTAGGATTGAGTGAATAAGTAAATATATTGATAATGGGAGCAAGTTTCTCACTACTAGAAAAGGATATTCAGGTATGAAAAGGAGGGATATTAGAATAAACCCTGTAGTGTTGAATTCAGATTGCAGGTGTCAGTATACGTTTATTATATGCATGTATTTAAAGACAGAGAAATAGATATAGATATGTGTGTATATATTTATTCCTTAGCTCTCTCTGCTGAAAGAACCTAAAAGCAAAGATAAACTGAAAAAGCAAAGATAATCTATAGCAGCAAGCCACACCTAGAGCCTACCTAGATCTTGGTTTCTAAATATCAGTGACCCACTGAAAGGAACTTTGGGCCCTTTGAAAAAGTGGAGAATTTCATCCATGGGGCAGGAAGAGTACAAGATGAACCCGAAATAGCTAGTTCAAGAAAACAAGGAATGTAATTTACAGCATGGTGACTATAGTTAATAATGCTATAGTACATATTTGAATGTTGCTAAGAGAATAGATCTTAAAAGTTCTCATCACAAGGCAAAAAGTTTTTTGTAAATACATATGGTCATGGATGTTAACTAGAGTTATTGTGACCATTTCACAATATATACAAATATCAAATCATTACTTTGTACACCCTAACCTAATAAAATGCTACATGTCAATCAGACCTCAATAAAAAAAAATTCCTTTAGAAATTAAAATAAGGAAGAAAGAAAGAAAGTGCTTTAAAAATGATAGCACATGAAAAGGACATAGCAGCTAGTTAAAATGAGCTCCCATTTGTAAAACTTGGAACAATTTGTTGAAAAATGTAAAAAAATGGCAATTCATGGAATAAAATTAGAATTGATGATCTCACTCAGATACAGATGGATAAAGCGAATGTTTAGGTTAACAATGGGAGAAAGGGGACTACTCTTCTTTGCAGTATAATCTTAACTAATAAATGTAGAAGGAATGATGGAGTTAGAATTTCACTATTGACAACCATCAAAGGAATAACTGATTGAGCCAAGAATTCAGTGGATCCTGAAACAAGTGGTGAAAACTGGATGAAGATAAGTTACATACAGAGTCCCAAAACAACTCCTGGATTAATTATAAAGGTAAAGATAATACCTGTAGAGTGGGTTAACCTAGTGAACACAAAAAGAACAGAAAAGAATACATCATCACTTCTGTGGTGATTCCTGCTAAAAATGCATCGCCTGAATCCGATTGTGGAAAAGCATTAGACCCAAAGTGAGTGATAATCTACAAAATAATTGGCTACAAAATAATTGGCTTCAAAAATGTCAAGATTGTGAAGGACAAAGGCTGAGGAGCTGCTCCAGATTTGAGGAAACAAAAGAAGCATGACAGCTAATTACAGTGTAGAATTCTGAAGTGGATCCTGGATTTGGTGGCGGGGGTGGGATTATTGGGGCAAAATTTAGAATGTGAACTACAGATCAGATAGGAAATTTTTTGAGTTTCATAATTGTACTGTGGTAATATAAGAGAATATTCTTGTTCTTAAGAAGTACACTGAAATACTTGCAGGTAAAGGAGCATCATGCCTACCATCAAATTTTAGATAGTACAGATAGTACAGAAGAACATGTGCATATATAGAGATAGAGTGAATGGTAGAACAATGGGATAACATTTGTGAACACCTGGTGAATTTGGGTCAAGAGTATGAGAGTTTTTTGTATTATTTTTATAACTTTTTTACAAATGTGAAATTACACAGTTATAAATTATATGAAAATAAGTTGTTATAAAAATTAGGTAGATCATAGACACAAATTTAAGAGCTAAACTATAAAAAGTCTCTTAAGAAAACGTAGGAGTAACTCTTCATGACCTTAAGTGAAGCCTTAAATAGGACACCAAAAATACAAGTAACAAAAGAAAATATAGAAAACTTAGACTTCATCAAAATTTAAACTATTGCAAACAATACACTCAAGGAAATGAAAAGACAGCTCACAGAATGGAAGAAAATATTTGCAAATCATAAATCTGCTAAAGTTGGTAATCTAGAATATGAAAAGATAACCCACATTGGGGCGCCTAGGTAGTTCAGTTGGTTAAGTGTCTGACTCTTGATTTTGGCTCAGGTCATGATCTCAGGGTTCTGAGATTGAGCTCTATGTTGGCTTCCATGCTCAGCATGGAGGCTGCTTGAGATTTTCTCTCTCTCAAAAATAAATAAATCTTAAAAAAAAAAAAAAAGATAATCCAATTCAATCCAAAGAACTTAAATATTTTTCCATAGAAGATATATAAATGGCCAGTTACCATATGAATAAATGCTTAACACCTTTAGCCATTCGGGAAATGCAAATCAAAACCACAATAAGGTAGCACTTCACACACACTGAGATGACTATAATTTAAAAGATAGATGGATAATAACAAATGTTAGCAGGGATGTGGAAAAATTGGAACCCTCATACATTGTTTATGGGAATGTGGAAATGATTAACAGCTGCCTTGGGAAAGTTTGTCAGTTGCCAGAAATGTTAAGTGTAAAGTCACCATGGGACCCAGCAATTCACTCCTAAGAATATGCCCAGAAGAAATGAAAACATGAACAAAACACTTGTGCATGCACAGCAGCATTATTTATAAGAGCCAAAACATAGAAATGACCCAAATGTTCATGAATTGGCTGATTAGATAATTAAAATGTGGCAAATTAATGCAATATTATTTAGCAGTAAAGTAGAATGAGGTACTGATACATGCAACATGGACAAACCTTGAAAACATGCTAAGTGGCAGAAGTCAGTCACAGACTACATATTGTATGATTTCCATTTACATGAAATGTCCATCCTAGGCAAATCTATGAAGATGTTAAGTAGATTAGTGGTTGCATAGAGCTGGGGGAGCTGGATTTTGAATTTCTGTTTTAGATCGACAGATACGTTCTAAGATTGTGGTCATACACAAATCCTTGTATACGCTAAGATCTTTAACTTGTATACTTTAAAAAGAATAAGATATGTATGTGAATTATACCTCAATAAAACTCTCTTAAAAATTAGGCATATAGGGATGCCTGGATGGCTCAGCAGGTGAGCAGGTGATCATGCCTTCAGCTCAGGGCATGATCCCGCTCTGGGGATTGAGGTGATCATGCCTTCAGCTCAGGTGATCATGCCTTCAGCTCAGGGCATGATCCTGCTCTGGGGATCGAGTCCCGCATCAGGCTCCCTTGCAAGGAGCCTACTTCTCCCTTTTATTTATGTCTCTGCCTCTCTGTGTCTCTCATGAATAAATAAATAAAATCTTTTTTTAAAAAAATTAGGCATATAGAAGAACCTGTTGTTATAACTCCAGTTTATGGTCATGAAATGCACCATTCTGTGTTTGTAAATACTGTCATTAAGTATTAGTCAATACTTTTATAATCCTAAGAGGGTGTACTTTAAATGAGAATGTAAATTTAATTGGGGTGGGCAGAGTCCTTTTTTAGTAATGTAATGTTAAGCCAGGTGTGCCTATCACAGACAGACTATGTTAGTAGAACAAATTAGAGTGATATTTAGTCTATGACATGCAGAATTGTCTTTTAATCTGACTTGGTTACCAACTCTAATACTATGGTGAGCTACTTCCACTGGGAGTGTTGCCTGTTAATGTCAGAGTAGTGATACAGAAGTGTTTGTGTTCCAGGAATTCATATGTCATGAGAAGCTTTCCCATTTTAGATGTAATTCAAATATGCTTCTTTAGATGTAGTATTATCCATTATCAAAGCCAAAATCAGAGAGACTATGTGAAGCTGTTTGATTTATGTGAATCAGAGACAACCAGGGCTGGACAAACAAACCCAGTATTCTAGTAACTAACTCTGTCCTTTAATCATTCTGGAGAAGGAAAGTAACAGCAGCAGGAATTTAGATGGAGTCCATTAAGTCAATTAATACAGAAGATTCGTGAAAACAGACCAGGCAGTCAAGTTTGTTCTTTGAGTGGTGATACTAGGATGTGTGTTTATGTCCTAAAATTTTTCTTTTCTCCTTCTCAACCAGTATTAGTGCAGTTGCTACTCTGTTGTTATTGAGTTTTTCTCCTACATCTGTTTTGTAGTCTGTATTTACTTTGTTGCTCTGATCTAATTTAGAAGGGAGATCCTCTGGGATATTTGTATCTAAATCCATATGTAGTTCCTTGGGCCCGAGCAGAATGAGGAAAAAGTAAAACATTTTAATAACTCCTATCTCAGGTTGTGTTTTGCTTTGATCAGTGCTATTGGAAATTGAGAGTACTTAAAAGTGCTGATTTTGGTTTTCTTATGTAGGATGTTGCTAGAGTCTGGCCTGGAACTAAAATGCCTGGACAAATGGGAAACAAAAATAGGACAGAGTATGGACTAAAAGTAAGTTTCTGAAGTGGCTCTTTTTTAGGAATAGTCAAATTAATACTTGAATGTGAAGGCACCAGAGGATGTACTGCATTTGTGTCTGCAGAGAATCGTTCCAGTACCTGAAACGTATGTGTGTTTGTTGTAGCCATAACAATGGTAGTGTGTTAATTTAACGCCCAAGCTATGGTATGTGTAGTCTTTGAAAAGAAAAAGGCACCTACCTACTGTTTGATCTGGAAGATTTCCACAAGAAGAGGGTGCATAAAAAAAGTTCTAGAGCATGATGTATAATACTCTCCTTTTATAAAAGAATGAACAAAAGCTCCCTACTTATATGTGCCATTATATAAGCACAGAGAAAAGTGGAATTACATGCCCGAGTATTTTGGATTATATGTGGAATGTGTGGGTGGATAGAAGTGAATATGGAGGAGAAAAGAGGAGACCATCAAAACAGGAGGGAAAAGATAGTACTAAAGAAGGGACTATGGTGTGTATCCATCTTTATAAAATAATTACATATATTTTAAGGGGGGGAGGAGTTAAATTCAGTCCTCACTAATGTGAGGAATTTGACAAATAACTAATGTTTATATATGGATATGGATATGTTTCAAAGTATAGAAAGTACAAAGAAGAAAATAGCTCCTCTCAATGATAAACACTTAGCATTTTGGTGCATGTTCTTCCAGCCTCTATTGTAGATACATTTTATTTTAAATTTTGACCAGCAGAGCTTTTTTAATTTTATGTAATTAAATCTAAGATTTTTTTTTCCCTTCTATTAGTTTTACATCTATGGGAGATCACCCAGTCTTACTGTTTGTGTGTATTTTCTTCACATGTGTATTTGCACATGCATATGTATGAGATATTTCAATTTCGGTAGTATTTAACATTTAGCTATGAGAGTCAGACTTGATTTTTACCCCACATGATTTGTTCTTTCACTACCATTTCTTGACCATTCTCCCCCATTTGTATAAGCTTTTTCCTTCACATAAAAGGCCACCCACATGAGGGCCGTCTGCTCAGCACACTTATTTTGAAAATCAGACCCAGAGAGGTTGTGGCTTCTTCAGTTTCTAGTTGGAGCAAGCTAGTATTAAATAAAAATAAAATAAAATTGAATTTCCACTTGTTAATGGTGCCAACAGAGTCCATTGAGACATCCAAGCAGTCTTGGTTATTCTACACTCATATTTATATTTAAAGTGAGAGTTTGTGGGGTGCCTCGGTGGCACTGTCAGTTAAGCATCTGACTGACTCTTGGTTTCAGCTCAGGTCATCATATCAGGGACTTGGGATCGAGCCCCAAGTCCAGCTCTGTGCTAAACGGGGAGTCTGCTTGAGAGCCTCTCTTGCTCTTCCTCTGCCCCTCCCATTCATGCTCTCTCTCTCTAAAATAAATAAATAGATTTTTAAAAATGAGAGTATGCCAGCACTTCCATAAGACATACCTGTTATAGTCTTGTTATAAGCCATCCACACGATTTGAATTTTTCCTACTATTCTCATTCAGCATTTTGAAGTGTTAATATGATGATTACTTCATAGGCTACTTATAGCCCCAGCTTTTAGTAACATACTGTTTGTTTTAATTCAAGTTTATTCTCAAGTTTTTAACCCTTAAAATTTGATTTCATTTCTTACTTTAGGTATGGAGAATAAACACAAAGCACAACATAATCTATGTAAATGGCTCTGTACCAGGACATAGAAATTGCTTAGTAAAGGTATGTATGTAAACTGTCTTTATTTTCCATTGTTTGGATGCATGAATGTGTGCCATAAATTCTTTTTTCACCCATAAATGTGGCTTGAAAATAAGTGGCTGTTTTTCTATATTCTCTGCTAAATTAAATTTTTTCCCATTTTTCAGTAGCACCTGATTGAAAAAATGTACAAAATAGCCAAAACCTATATTTATAAAATCACGAACCTGCAAAAAGGATAGGATCAATAAATAGAGGCTCTTTAGAAATACAAAAAGGATAATGGGATAACTATTGCCAAAATATCAATATTTTTCCAAAAAAGAACTTTTAATTTTTTTTAAAATAGTTTGACACAGGCACTAGAAATACATGAAATGGAAATTCAGTGAGAGAATCAGCAAGGTAGGTGATAAAGGGGCCCTGGCCGTCTCAGTTGGAAGGGCACATGACTCTTGATTTGGGGGTCATGAGTTCAAGCTCCACATTGGGTATAGAGATTACTAAAAAATTAAATTTTTTTAAAAAGGTGGTAGAAGGTAGACATTTTAAGGAGGGATTCCTTATTGTTAGCATTGCTCTGATTATACTTTTTAGTGTCTTTCTTAAAAATATACATGTTCATTTTAATGTTCAAAAACAAGTAAAAGAAGGAAACAAATGTATAGGATAAATATGAAAAAAAACCTCTTATACTCTCACAGTCTTACTTCTATCAAATAAAATAGAAAATAAATATTCTTCCTGGGATTGAGGCCAACATAATACAACATGAGAAATCACTTTTGAATTTTGAGTCTTCCGTTCTGAAAATAAATTTATAGTAGAAGTGATACTAGCTGTTCCCAGAAATGTATTCTTTATTAATTTTCCAACAGTAACAACAAAAATAGCTTGAAATTTAAATCTCAGATTTTTCAGATTGGGTCTTTATTCTTTTCATTTCTTAAAATAGGTTCCATTACTAGCATAAAGTATATACTTACTTTAATCTTACAGTAATTAAAATGCCCTTTCTGCAGTTAACTTTTTGACTGGGTTATTCTCATTTTTCTTAAAAAATACATCTTATTAATTTTTGCAGGTTTTTTGTTTTTTTTTCTTCGTTGTTTTTTTTTACTTCGCATATTTTTAGATTTAAATAGGTTCCTAGTCTCCAAGTGGCCTAGTCATATACACAATGACGGGTTGCTGAGGCTGGCAGGTTGTCATTCTACTTCGTAAAACATTTTGGCTTTTGAATAATTAAATGTATCCCTCCACATTCCAGGTTTAATACATGTTTACTAATACCACAACCTAATAAAAGAGAAAAGAGGGAAATGTTTATTTTCCATAATAAAATTATATTGTATAGCAGATTAACTTTTAAATTTTGACAAAGTGTTATCAAATCTCCCTTTTCTCCCCATTTTACTGCATACACAATTCTAGACTGGCTTTCCAGCTGAACCTTACTGCTGCTATGACTTCTCAGGTACACCTCAGGATTTTCTTGGATGCTATTATAGATGAACAGGTCAACTGTCTTGAAAAACACTGTACAGTGATATTCTCACTGGTTGTTATAAACAGTTTCTAGTCAACAACATTTGGTACTCTTCCACCTACTTCAACAAAAAATTGCCTCCCAAAACTCGACTCTCTGAAAGTATCATGGCTTACCATTACTGAAGACATTGAGAAGATATACCAAAGGCAGTTCCAAAAGAAGAGTCCCAAGTATATTTCAAGAAACTAGCATCAAAGAATATCTAGTCCACTTTGAATTTTTGAATTATTAACACACTAATGAATGTATTTGCAAGAAACATATTTTGATTTTAAAAACTCATCTTGAAAAAAAAATCTCTAAAATATAATGTGTCTAAACAAGTGTCTTTTGTAACCTTACACAAATGTCTATCCCAAACATTAAGGAATGGGTCTGGGGAGTGTTTTGTGAGCTTGTGTTTTAAACGTCAGAAGTGTGGTACACTTTTTGAAAATATTCACTCTACTTTTTCTATTCTTCCAGCTGATTCCATAGCAAGTGAAAGAGCCCCCTTGCCCATGGGGATTGAGGCCCAAATAGATGGCCTCTTTAACATTCTCTCATCCCATAAGAGCTTTTGTGCACGCACACATGCACACACACGCACTCTGCAGGTTACAGATCTACCAATAACTTTTTTTTGTTCTCCAGTTAGTAAAGATAGTCTTAGGGATGACCAGCCTGTTTAATCACTCTAAGTGTTTATGTCGTTGTTTGGATTCACTAAATGTATTAAGAGAGCCTAAAGAAAGAACCCCTTTACAGCATTGTGTAGTGTATGTGTGTGCTCATTCCTATATCCTAATTTATAATCTAAGTTTATTCTAGATTTCCTAGTTTGTGTGTGTGTGTGTGTGTGTGTGTGTGTGTGTGTGTGTGTCCGTCCCACCCCTCACCTTTCCTCAAAGGACTTGAACTGGTTTGCCAGTACAGAAATATAAAAAGAATGAGCTGGATATTAAAGGAGTTTTGGTGAAGGGAGGGAAATAATGAAGCCAGAGGTTAGATTAAGTGCACAGAAATACATACTATGGAGTCTCACACATTTGTTAAGGATGAGATGCAAGTTCTTGGCCCTCAGCTTTAGAGCCACCAAATGTCTCATTTATGTTTCAAATCAATGAATATATAGTACTATATAGCATTTACAGTTAGAATATATAAGCAGTGCTTTTGTCTGGAATGTTCCTTGGGGATGATAGATCTATCAAAATGTAAAAGCAACTGAGAATTTGCTAATAAGATCACTTATGACCAAATTTTCACATTTATCAAATTAGCACAAAATTTTGCTGTTGTTGGTTTTGTTATTTATTTGCTTGGGTTTTATCTTGAGTTCTAAGTTCTGAGACAGTTTAAATTGGTAAGAAAATGACTTTCTTAAGCTAAAGTTCAACCCAAGATTAGTGAATTGGAAAAAAAAATTAAACGAGTTTATTTCTTCTCAGCAACTTACTGAAAAATTTCTTGGTACAATTTTAATGGGAGAGATTAAAATAGATGTTTTTCTGTACTTAGCTATTCCTAGCAGCTGTGTACTTATTTCAACCAAATTATTCGTTTCTTATTGCCAAAATGATTATGCGTTATTTTACTCTGTGTGTATAATTACATGTAATTTTTTTTATTTCTCTCTGAATGAAAGCCGTAGAATGAGTCAGAAGCTTTGAAGAATCCAATAATGTTTTCCAAAAATAAAGCCCAACATTTTAGATCATATCAATATCTGAACTATTCCTTGGTTTATGAATTCACAGATATAATTAGCATATTTTAGAATATAAAGAATTAATAGAGCTTGTGGATTGATTGTTACTGTTTTTGCTAAATATCATCTTGTCCTTAATTTCTCAATGATAGTGGTACTTGTTAAATGTAAGTTTATTTCTTTAATAAAACTTGATGTTGGGCAGCCGTGGTGGCTCAGCAGTTTAGCGCCGCCTTCAGCCTAGGGCGTGATCCTGGAGACCCGGGATCGAGTCCCACGTCAGGCTCCCTGCATGGAGCCTGCTTCTCCCTCTGCCTGTGTCTCTCCCTCTATCTCTCTCTCTGTGTCCCTCATGAATAAATAAATAAAAACTTTTAAAAAATAAATAAAACTTGATTTTTTGGTTATATGCCCTTTCATTTAAGACTAACAAAAATACTAGGTGTTATTTTTTTAAACTGCAACTCAAAAAAAATCTAGTAGAGAATAAAATAATAAAAATACATAATGAGTAGATAATAAAATCAATAATTAGGTAGTGATAACTTTAGTACATAGTTTGGATACAATTGATAACTAGTAATTGTAAAATACAGTTTAGCTTTTTGGGCCATTCTAGAGATTTATAAGTTATGGATAAGATATAAATTAATAACCAGAGTAATTTTATTATGAGTAGATGATTAACTTGAGGAAGGCTCTATTTCTGTCACTGAATTAATTAAATTTATTAGAATAAAAAGAATACATTGAATTCCTTTTACCTCATATAACAGTTGTGTTATTCGCATTAGAAACTGTGAGAATAGATATTCTTTAATTATTAATAATTAAAGCAGACTTTAAGCAACTTAATTGGTAATATTGATTAATAAGACCTTTGTCTCCTCCCTCCAGATCAGAGATTCTAATCTGCCTGCATATAAGGACTTCTGTAAAAATCTACCATTCCCTACATACTTTCCTGATGGAGATGAAGAAGAACTACCAGAAGATTTGTATGATGAAAATGTGTGTCAACCCAGCGCACCTTCTATTACATTTACCTAACCTCATTGGACATGGCAAACTTTATTTTATGAGCTTTGGTGAGCCAGAACAGTAATATAACCAGGAAATATATTTTCTTAATCACAATACCATACTTATCCCCTTTGTCAAGGGCATAAATACATCATTCATCCTCCAAACTAAATTATGTTAAAAAAAAAAATTACCACATTAACCAGATCAGTTATGCCAAATTTAAATGGACTGGCAGTTTGCATATGAGCAAAATCTTTGTAATTGTGAGCTTCATTCTTTTTTTACCAAGTTATCTTAAGATGCTTATAAATTAAACTTCTTTTATTAAAGATTTGTCTGTCTTTGTGAAGGGGTAGTTGTGGAACAGTGGCAAACCATTCGGGAATTATGGTGTAACCTATTCAGAAAAAGAAGTCATTTTCTAAAATTCATTGTTATCATTCTTGCAGTTTTTAGAGCTCTAAAACAGAGAAATGAAGTAAGATTTTTATTTAAATTACAGAAGTATGTTTGTCATAGTTAAAGGCCTGACAAAGGAAAAACAACAAAATTATAAATTTTGGATCCTGTTTATATTTCTGTTGGGAAGAATATTTTTAGTTTGATACTCAACTATAGATAGGTTTAATCGTTTTTCCTTGGTACTTTCTTAGAAGGATTGAAATGGCCTGGGATTGTACAGCCAACAAACTTAAGAATCATCTATTTCTGAAATGTGAATGGCCCCTGGCTTTTCCTTCAGTGTATGAAATTAAGATATGCTTACGAATGGCTACTTAGATCATATAATCAAGCTTAACAATGAAGGTATAAGCAGGCCTCCTGGAATTACTAGATTTCCTCTGGACCAGATTCCTGAGGACCCACAGAATCCAACTTAACTGCAGGTGTTTTCTGAGACTTGATTTATATGGTCACCCAAGAGACCTATTAATCATACTGTTAGATCTCCATATAATTTCCTGATAGCTAATGGATTTGTTTTTGAAAATCCAACAGTACTTTTTTTTTTTTTTTTTTTTTGCTTATTTCTTTCGTTTTAAATCCAAATGTAGTCACATCTTTTTTAAGGTTTTTATTTATTCTTTTTTTTTTTAATTTTTTTTTTTTTTTTAAATTTATGATAGTCACAGAGAGAGAGAGAGGCAGAGACACAGGTGGAGGGAGAAGCAGGCTCCATGCACCTGGAGCCTGATGTGGGATTCGAACCCGGGTCTCCAGGATCGCGCCCTGGGCCAAAGGCAGGCGCCAAACCGCTGCGCCACCCAGGGATCCGGTTTTTATTTATTCTTCACCTAATTCCATTAAGATTTGTTGCAAATGACAGGAAATCAATACAGTAAAAAGTAAACGAAGAGGAAAACACAAAGAATAATATAAACCAGAATAGGTGGGAAGGGGTGCCTGGGTGGCTCAATTGAGTGTCAGACTTTTGGTTTTGGCTCAGATCATGATCTCAGGGTCATGCCATCAAGCCCTGCATTGGGCTCTGCATTCAGTGTGGTGTCTGCTTGTCCCTCTCCCTCTGCCCACCACCCCCTTCACTTGCTCATGGGTTCTCTCTCTCTCTCTCTCTCTCTCAAATAAATAAACCTTTATTTTTTTTTATTTTTTTTTTTATTTTTATTTATGATAGTCATGATAGTCACAGAGAGAGAGAGAGAGGCAGAGACACAGGCAGAGGGAGAAGCAGGCTCCATGCACTGGGAGCCCGATGTGGGATTCGATCCCGGGTCTCCAGGATCGCGCCCTGGGCCAAAGGCAGGCGCCAAACCGCTGCGCCACCCAGGGATCCCTAAATAAACCTTTAAAAAAAAATTAGTGGGGAATTGGGAAAGAATAGTGACAATACAATATAGACAAGCAGAATATGACATACAGTTATACTCAGTTTGAGCTTTGTGGGTACCAAAGTAGAACATTGGTCTTTTATATATTTTAATCATGAGTTACTCAAGAGGAAATGTTTTAAACTGAAGTAAGTCTTGGTAACTGTACCATTTTTTTTTTTTTTTAATTAACAGAAATAACTTCTCAAACTAGAAATTCCTGGACTTACTAAAAGATTATCTCGAACATATTCAGGGATAAGATATTAAACACAGTCCTATCAGAGATCAAACAAGGGTACCCTTTATTACTGCTGTTCAACAATGTTGTTGGAGGTCCTTGTCAGTACAGTTACTAAGACAAGAAAAAGTAAAGATATAAATAGTAGGAAGTGAGAATATTATTTGTAAGAAATACCTACCTAGAAAATTAAAGACAACCAACTGACAAAGCATCAGAACCAATGAAGACAGTTTAGAAAGGTGACTGAAAACAAGATTTATAAACATCAATATTTAATTGAGAAATTTTATGGGGTGTGTTTGTGGGAGGATGGATATCATTCACAGTAGCAGTTACCTAGGGGTAAAAAGCCTAACAAACACTGGGGTCTTACGGAAACGATAAAACTTTGTTGAAGGATATAAAAGAAATAGTGGAGAAGAATTTTAATGAACTTAGAGATGTTTGAAGTTTGCTAATAAACTAATAATAAATTAAGCTGTTACCTTGCAAGACAAATGAACAATTATTGGTGGGAGAACATAAAATCTTATTTCTGTATAAAGTGCAGTGGTAGAAAGGAATCCTAGCACCTGAAGTTAAGGAGATGACCGGAGACCAAGGAGCTGTTTAGCAGTCATTTGCCTGGGGCATGCAGTGTTTTGAAGAAGGCAGGGAGCCCTATCCACGAGAGGGCCAACCCTAGAACCATCACCATTTGTCTATAGAGTCTTCCAAGTGGCCACTGGCTCTGCATTTGAATTTTAAGGAGAAAATTTCTGATCACCTTTTAGGATAATGAGTGTGAACCCCATCTTCTAGAGTCAGGGAGCAAAGCATCCCACTTCCTCTCATTCATTCACCTACTCCCCATTGCCAGGGTCTTGTACCTATTGAGGAAGATCATTCCTGCAAACTTATTTCGGTAGCCCAGAAGAGTTGTGTTCTACGGACCCAGGTCGAAAAGGAGGAAGCCTCAACAGTTACGGAATACATAAGCCAGAGTCAGCCTGATCCAGCAGGACAGGTAATTTGCTAAGAACCTTGGGTCATTCTTTGGCTACACTGCCTGTCATCAAAGGCTCAGCTTGAGGAAAATAGAACTCAGCCTACCAAAGATAAGGAGTGCACAGTCTGGACACTGGCCGCTCACCTCACTGTTTGGAGTCCAGGCTAAAGGGGCCCTCTCCTGAGCAGTACTGGCCACTGAATGGATATGGACACAATTTCCTTCTCAGCAGTGAGGCCCGCTCCAGTCCTGATTTGGGCTGGAACTTGATGTACTACTTTAGCTTTGTTTTGAATTGGGAACCTTTTTATTACTAAACTTCATTCAAATTAGACATTTGTTCCAGCCTTTTAGTTGGTACTATTAGTTACAAAATTGATAAATGCTAAACCTTGTATAAATTGTATAGGCCTCAGGAAGGCAAACTGGTCGAGGCACATCTGCTTTAAGAATTACATTAAGCATTGGTTGTCCTGCTTCCTTTCCAGGACCCTAACCTTATTAGAGTAGCTGAAGCTGAAATGTTAATGCCGATTAGTCCTGTCTCCACAGTGGGCCCTGGCATGGGGTGAAAATTGGACAGTGACAAGCTGTCACAAACACTAAAATGTCAACGAAAGCATTTCTTACCCACGGCAGGTGTACGGATATAATTTGCAAGGAGATTAAGTTTTACAAAGTCAATAAATAGTGCTTTCTGTAACCTTTAGTGCTGAGATACAGACCCGCTTTTCAAATTTTCACAAGGGGCAGAATTTAAGGAGGACTTTCACGGCTTGTTTCCAAAGGTAGATACGTGGATGGAACTTGAGTGCCCCTGAGGATGTATGGTTAGATATGTACAGAACTATGCGGTTTGGGGTGGGGTTTTGCTGTTGTAATGTGAAGTGTTAGGACACACACTAGTTAAAGCAGCCAGTCAGGGCTCCTGATACTGCAGGCTAAGTTTCACCATTCTGGGGGGAGCACTGTCTTACGTTCAGCGACTTCTGTTTTTAGTAATCAAAAGAGCGTCCTTTGAGGGAAAGAAAATTGTCCAAATGAGAGCCTCTCCTTTTTGCAGTGAAACTGGACCTGGGTCCTACGTCACTGCCCAAAGAGACGGTGCTGGCTGTGTCACAGTAACCGCCCTGCGGGGGAAGAGCAGCGCTCAGACGGCTGCTGTGAGGTCGCTGCTGGGCTCTGGGCTGGATGCCCTCGTGAAGGCCTTGAAAGGTCTCTATCGCTCCTCAGTAGAAGTAAGTACAGGGCCGGGCCTCTCGGCCGTCCCGCCTTGTAGCGTGGTCCAGCCTGCAGTGCGACGCCTTCCATCAGCTACTTTGTCGTTTGCTTTTCCCTGGCTGAGTTCTTCCTCTTGTTATTACTCAAAATGCTCCATTACTGCCTGTGTCGCCAGCGCTCAGTACTTTGGAAGTTCTCTCCACTCTTGCAGGAAGCATGGCAGGAGAACAGACTTCTACTGCTTCCCTTGTTTTTATTTATTTTTTTAAATTGTATTCATTTATTCATGAGAGACAGACACAGAGAGGCAGAGACACAGGCAGAGGGAGAAGCAGGCTCCATGCAAGGAGCCCGACGTGGGACTCGATCCCAGGTCTCCAGGATCACGCCCTGGACTGAAGGCGGCATTAAACCGCTGAGCCACCAGGGCTGCCCCTCTTACCTTGTTTTTATAAATAGTTCTGTAGTGGAACACTTTCGTGACGGGGAAGGGCATGTTGCTGATTTCAGTTTTGCTAATCCAACAGCGAGCATTTAAATACAGACAGAGAGGTAGGTCACGGTGCTGTGAGGCCCCCCCTGGGCAAACATCCTCAGGGACTTTATAATCATACGTGTCACTTCACAGCCACCTATTTTCTATGTAGAAAGAAGTTCCTCACATAAGAGCTTTTTTGACTGATGATGGTTTTCTTCCACTTTTGGGAATTTCCTACCAAGTGGACTCTACTGTAACAACAGACATTTCCCCCTCAGTTCCCAGTTTTAGTGCCTATATGCTTTATGACCTCATCTGCCAGCTTCTGGTAATAATTCCTAGCAGATCAGGTGGGAGGTTGGCACCGGAACTGGCTATGGTCTCTCAGAGCATGCCTTACAAGACAAATGTGCCTGCCATCCAGATTCTACCTCTAGCTATTGCCTGGGATTCCCAGAAATTAGAGGACTCAGGGTGTCCTCACCCCTCCAGCAAACAGCCAGAGAGTCCTGAGTGCACAGGTTGCCAGGCTTCATTTCATCATTTGGTTTTATGCTTTTAAATGTTGTTCTACGGAACTTAGAGGAGTCCACCTCATGCCTTGTTTTTCACTCTTTTTAGACTAATGAGGTGGCCCATGCAAGTTAGACAAGCCAAATTAATCTCAACGAATGCAACCCATAACACCATAAAAGCAAATAGATGACTTTAACTCAGCTGGCCAAAGCATCTTCTTGGCATGGGAGGTGCATCGTTGTTCTTTGCTGTCATTTGACCCGAGGAGTAAAAGTGACAGTTGTGACCTCCATCCTCCTAAAGCCAATTTTATACGAGCATCAGGTATGTGTTAGGGTAAAAGCCCGTGTGTGTGTGTGTGTGTGTGTGTGTGTGTGTGTGTGTGTTTAATGATTTTATTTATTTATTTATTTATTTATTTATTTATTTATTTATTTATGAGAGACACAGAGAGAGAGAGAGAGAGAGTCAGAGATATAGGCAAAGGGAGAAGCAGGCTCCCTGCAGGAAGCCCGATGTGGGATCCCATCCCAGGACCCCAGGATCATGACCTGAGCCAAAGGCAGACACTCAACCGCTGAGCCACCCAGGTGTCCCAAGCCCATTGTTTCTAAAGAAAAAGGATAAGACAACAAGTTCTGACAGTGCATCAAATCTGCTTTATTTGAGAAGGAACTAACTAGATACTGCATCACAAATCCTGACAAAGAGGCTTGGATGACCGTATAAAAGGGGCCATGTCAGAATAAATAATAATAAATGGCTTTCTTGGGCATCCAGCATAAATTTCCTCATCTAAAATGATGTGTTTCAGTGATGAAGCAAAGATGTCATAAGAGCGGATGGCTGATGGTCCATTTTGTTCTGCTATCTGCAGAAACACAGAAGCGATGCCTCCCCTCATGCAGGGGTACTGGGGCCTATATGAAGGGCACCCTGCCTCTCCTCAGGGAGTTTCACAAGCTGCTGATAACAGCCAGCCTCCTGCTAAGGTATCTGTGAAGGAGAACCAAGGCAACAGTATCCATAGAGAAAAATGGGTATTCAGGAGAACATGAGTCAAAGCTGAGGAAGTAAGCAAAGGAAAAAAAAAAAAAACTGCTAAAAACAAAGTAAACAGGAAAAGATCTGTTCTATTAAAACTTGAACCTTTTTTTACCTGTAAAATTAGAACAGAGAGTATCCCTTTCCAGCGTGCATGTTCAATTCCCTTGCCAGAAACTTATTAGGGCACCTCTGCCATGGGAAGTAGGTTGCATTTTAATGATCCAAAGCACTTTGTGAGACACCGCTAAAGAAAGAAGCTCAAAATGCTGTGGCCCAGGAACCCTTGAACTGCTGATGGATGGTGAAGCCCACCCAAGCCACAGGGCCCTGGAAGGGAGTTCATCAGGTATAGGTAATTCTCACAGTGGTTTACAAAGGCAGGTCTTACCTTCACCTAACATATGCCCATCAACCCTGGCTGCAAATCTGAACCATGCAGGGGGCTTTGAGAACCCCAGACCAACATTCTAGGAATCTCTGGGGCTCCACAACCCCATACATCTGTTACTTTTTTAAAGCTCCTCAGGTAATACCAATTCAAGGTTCAGAACCACTGGCCTAGAATAACGTGATGTATATAGACAAGCAAGTCATTTGTGATACCCAGGCCAGTTATTTGGGAACCCCCCTTAAAGCCTTTCACATGGGAGAAATGTTTATAAAAACGTAATAATAGTAATATTTTATGTATCTAGTACTTTGCATTTGAACATAAAACTTGTGTTTTTATGTTCTTATGAAAGTACTGTCCTGGGAAAATGCTTAATATCTTGTAAAACTATTCAAGTGTTAGATATCATCAATCTCCTATAACTGAGAAAATAAGCAGAGTGAGAAATCTAGGACTTGTGTAGGACCTCACTAAACAAGTGCCTGGCAAATCTTGTACTAAAATCAGGGCTCCTGACTGCCCCTCATCCCTCTACACAACTGAGATTCATGACTGTCTTTAAAGGGAACCTAAAATGTTGATACATTTGGTTTCCTCTATTATGAACTGTGATTCAGCCTCATACACAAATACATATTAAATTGTTTCAGGTTGTTTTGGAAAATGTGTTACTTTAGTGTCTCACCTCAATGATAAAAAAATCACAGATGAAACAAGCTGTCAATCTCAGCATGTCTGAATGTTTGAGTTAGTTATTGCTGTTGTCATTATTTGCTAGTTTTCTTTATTTCACTTGTCCTGCACCTACAGAAAGTATCAAGTTTCCAGAAAAATTACTGAGAGAAAATCTAAAAAAAGGAAGACAATTTTATGTATAGTTTCTTTTTCTGCAAACTGGGATAGATCAAAACTTCTTTTCATGGCTGAATGTTTCAGAACAACTCCAGAGAAGCTGACGTGGAGATGGGTGAAGCTATGGCAGCATATTCCTTAAGGGTTGACATACTGATCAAATGATTCCTGCCCCTCAGGCCACATCAGGGCCCCTCCTCTTCATGACTTGAAGGTTAACAGTCAGAGCTATGAGACACGTATTGAACACCCATTAAGTGTCAGATGTTTTACACATGGGGTCTCGTTCAGTCCTGAGCCACGCTGCCAGGTATTTGTTATCACCTCTACTTTATACACAAGGAAATTGAGACTCAGAGATTATGTAGCATTTCCAAGTCCAATACCCAGTAAATGACTGAACTGGGACAGGAAATGAAGATTACCCCTGGACTCCAACTCATGCATTCTGGGCAGAGCTGCACCTTCCAGGCACCTGAGTTTCCTAAGCATTCTGGTGGATTCCACTGAGTTCACCCACTCTTCCACTGTGAGGAGATAGGAGCCCTGTGCCTCCTTGATGCATCTGTAGATATGTTTAGATAAATTTTCTGAGGGGTAGTTTCTCCCACATAGGGTAGAAGTCAGTGCAAGAGGAAGAATGGAGCATGAGTGTGGGGTCTCTTGACACCAGACCATGAAACTTTGGTGGAGGCCCCTCCTATTCACAATGGAGTGAAATTGCTCTTCCGGCAAGGTTATCTTCTCCATTCTCAAAGGGAAAGAGGGTCGAGGGGTTGGGGGCATGAGAGCTCTGCCCTTTTACTCCCAGCACCGGTCAAGACAACCATATTACCCTCTCAGTCAGCTCCAAAATGATTATTTTTAACTGAGCAAGGGTCTTAAGCCTAACAGATACTGATTAGAACTACAAATAACTTCAGGCAGTAAAGAAGTATGAAATCTTAAAAAAAAAATCGTGAGTTTCCAGAATGTCTAAGAGGTCACACCAACTAAAACTGCTGAACCAACTTTTTAAAAAATAAGCATTGATTAAAATTTTGATTGAAAAGGGACCTCTTACAGCTTTTTATGGACCCTATCCCAACTTTTTCTCCATCTCATGGGTGGTAAGGTGAATTGGACTCCTTTTCATGGGTGGGCAGGTTTGGAAGGATGTCTGTGGAAGTCATTTCTCCTACTTATTTGGTAAGTTGAGCTGACCTAATTTATCCAACATAGAAGGTCAAGAATCTGGCAGATTTTTAAGAATGTTCTAGTGATCATTTTCTTTCACCATCAAATGGGAAAACATCTGAACTTTCTGGATCTTGGTGCTCCCCACAGCACGGAAATTCCACTGTTTTGTCTTTGCTGGTCTCTGTGTGGAATTGTCTTTGTTACTTCCTGGCCTCTTGGTTTGTTGAGTCTATATTGAATCAGACTTAGTTTCCTGTTCTGACTTAAATGTTAAAAGAGACATTCAGAGAACTGAATGAGTAAATATTAGAAAAGATCATTATGGATGGATCATTCAGTTTGATTTTATGAGTACACCAAAGAAAATGATTATTAAGAGTTTTTAAACTTAAAAATAAAGTGCTTATTTTGCATTAAAGCAGTAATATTTGTTTATTGTGCAGACTTAGAAAATGAGAAAGGCACTTCATGATCCCATCTTGCAGAGTTACTGAGACTGTTGACATCTTCTAGAATTTCCCTGCCTGCATATATGTATGTTTGTGTAATAGGATTATTACTATGCTATTTCATAGTGGTTTTTTTCAGTTGATAATATATCTTTTCATGTCATCAAGGTTTAGGAGGTTTGGGGCTTTTTGTTTGTTTTGCAACTGGAAGCACTGTGATGATGGACATCTTTATAATTAAATCTTTGTTGACATCATTAATTATTTTCTTAAGTAGATTACTGGAAGCGAAATCACTGGTTCAAAGGATATGTAACATCAAACTGCCCCTCAGAAACATTGTTCCAAGTTAAATATGTTCAAAATATCTTCTATTTACTTAAGACAAAAATGGCCAATCCTTCACTTCCTGACATGAGGTGTGCGTGGGTGTCCTCCTCAAGCAGTTGCCCTACTATTTCTCTCCTGGGTTCACCTGGGAATGTTGCTCTTATCCTTCCATTTCCCAAGTTCCAGAGTGGCCAGAGCCCAACCTCACTTTATTTCATGTTTCTCCCTCCACCCCTAAGGATCTACCTCCTCAGTGAGCCACACAAGATCTCTTAACACCGGTTTGGAATTTCCAGAATCTCTAGGAAGAGCTTATGCCTGAGTGATGTTATTAGGCCACTGCATGGCAAGCAGAGAGGAATGCAAAAGCACATATCATTTCAACCTGTGATATTGGGTGTATCCAAGAATCTCCATCAGAGAGCCCCAGGAAGACTGTGCCATTGCCTAGCAAGGGAGGAAGGAGGCTGGCTTCACAGGCCTGCCTGGTGAAAGGCAGTGTTCAGGCTGGCAGTATTGGAATGGCATTAACACTGGACAACCATGGGGTGTATGTGCAGTAAACCATGTCTGTGAGGCCCAAAGAGAGCAAGTGTTGTCGCAAGCCCTGCTGCTGAGCACATGGTCCACATTCCTCATACAGGGGACAGCATGATACATCCTCTCAGGGAGTAATACTAGAAAGATCCATTTCTCTCCAGTCAAAATGACTATGATCCCTTGAATCAGGCAAAGGAAGGCTTTATCCTTCCTGCGCCTCTACCTTGACTCCCCAAAAAAGAGTAAAAGTGAACTATTTTTAGCCTGGTTTCTGGGATAGCTCTCTCTCTTCACCCGCACCCCCGCCCCCATCTTCCTATGGCAATCAAATGTTGTGTGGCAATCAACATTTAGGTCTATACTTGCAGATATATACAGTCCTACTCCGAATACATCTCTTAGGGTAAGTCATACCACCCTCTCAAAGCAAGGAAAGAAGAGTTAAGCTGGAGGATTTCCTGAGAGGTTAATTTGAAGCTGAACTGTGAGGCTCAAGTTCCACTCTGATTTACTTAAATAATTGAAAGGATTTACTGCCTTCCCCTTATCCAGAACTGGATGGACAAAATAAATGTTAAAATTTGTTTGCTGAAGAGTTCAGTGCAGAAGTTAGGAAGACACTAGAGTGTTTCCCAAATACTGTGGGAGGGAGGGAAGGAGAAGGGGGAAGGAAGGAGGACAGAAGAAGAAAAGAAGGAGCGAGAAATAAGTTATGGCCTAAGGACATCACTTTAAACCACAGGTAGAGCCTAAGCCTAGAATAACCGCTGCGTAGTGACCCTGGCCAATTCTCCCCACCAGGTGCATAATACTGGCATCGGGAGGCTCAGGCCTAGACTGGCAGAGCGACAAGTGATCCAGGCCACATCTCAGGAGTTGACAGCTGCCTAAAAGGTGCTGAGAAGCTAATAAAGCCTAAAGAAATTTGCTGAGTATTTTTCAGACCCCTTCATTGTGACATCCAGTGGTGTCCAATGATCTTAATTATATATTGCAGAGCACAGAAAGCAGAGGTCTGAATGCTTTCAAGTAATGTCACTGGAAGTCCTTGCCCTTCCTGGACAGTTTTGTCCCTTGGGGCAGGATGTAGAATGAAGCTCTCAGGAAAAGTTTCCAGATTTTAAATTATATTTTTCTCAAGAAGATGTTTTAAAAAAAAAGTCATCAGGGGATCCCTGGGTGGCGCAGCGGTTTGGCGCCTGCCTTTGGCCCAGGGCACGATCCTGGAGACCCGGGATCGAGTCCCACGTCAGGCTCCCGGTGCATGGAGCCTGCTTCTCCCTCTGCCTGTGTCTCTGCCTCTCTCTCTCTCTCTCTCTGTGACTATCATAAATAAATAAAAAAAATTAAAAAAAAAAAGTCATCAGATATACTCTCCTTGCTTTTCTCTGCCTCATATGTTCTTATTTGGCATGTGTGCAGTTTCCCCAGGCTGTAAATTAACACATTATTAATTAGTCATATAACATTTTATTGAAGCTCATCATCAGACTACATTACTAATTTTCCAGCCAGCACTTTACCACCTGCTGTGTCAAGCAGGGTATCCTATTACCTGCCTAAGACCACTGACTACAAGCTCCAGGAAGCTGCACTGTAGTCAAGATTTTTGAAATTTGATAAACAAGTTCATGATCATTCCATCCCCACTTCATTAGGTGTCAACCCTGTAGCTCCTTAGTCTCCTGTGAACTCTCAAATGAAAGGTCTGTGGTTTGCTCATTTCTGTGTCCCCACAGGTGACAGTGTCTCATAGGTGACATGTGGGGCCTCCAAAAGGCACTATAAAAGAAGGGAATGAAATGAGCATGTTGAAGACTTAGTTTTTACTTCTATCCATTTGACTTCATTTGCTTTTCTCTGGTCTGGCTTCCCCTCTGTGTCTCCATGTCTAGCATAGTGGCTGGCAGGTGACAAGTAGAACCTCCTTCAGAAGGCTTATTTGGTAAATGAATAAAATTGACATATTGAAGAGTATCCTCTCTCCCTCCCCCTCTCTCTCTCTGTCTACATGTCCTTGATTATTTTATTTGTTTTTCTCTCATTTGACTCCAGCACCATAGTGACAAACTTCTAAAAATCTAAAATCATTTGAGAAAACACAGAGCAATAGCACATCTGTGTACCCTATGTTTATAGAAAATGTGTTCATTATAAATGTTATTGGTCAGATTAAAGCTTGAATAAATGGAGAGCAGACTTGTTCATGACAAAAGGGCTATGTATCACAAAGTTGGCTGTTATTTCTAAATTTATTTGTAAGTCCACTGCGGTTCTATCATAATGCCACCAGAGTTGAGGGAAGTCAGTGAGGAGAAAAGGCATAGTTAGCAAAATTTTGTAAGAAAGTTTCTAAAATTCAAAAAAAAAAAAAGAGAGAGAGAGAGAAAGAAAGTTTCTAAAATTCATCCAGAGTAATTAATTGGAGGAAATATTTTTAAAAATCTAGATAATGAATAATGGAAAAATTTATCTTTCCAGACTCTAAACCATAGACACTGCTTTAAGAATGAATAAAGCCCTGAGGTGCCTGGGTAACTCAGTCAGTTAAGCTCTTGGTTTCAGCTCAGATCATAATCTCATGGTTCATGAGATTGAGCCCTGCATCAGGCTCTGCACTCAGTAGGGAGTCTGCTTGAAAGATTCTCTCCCTCTACTCCTCCCTCAATTTGTGTGCACTTGCTCTCTCTCTTTCTCTCTAAAATAAATAAATCTTAGGAAAAAAAAAAAAAAGAATGAACAATGTCCTTGTGATACTGGCAAAAGATATAAACAGGTTTTTTTTTTTATTAAAACAAGCATAGAAAGATGTTTTTGAAAGTCAGCTTATTAATTTTAAACCATTTGAAGACAGAGGAATCCATGAGTCCAAACCAATAATAAAATAAGTAAACGAGAGAAGGGAAAACGGTTACTTGCAATAGAATGTTGAATGGCAACGTTCAGGGAGTAGGGCAGGAGTGCCAGAGGTAGAACATTATCATTTTAAGACCAACATGATAAAGACTGTTTTGGATAAGAATTGTCAATAGATACTAAATCAAAGGAGGGGGGGGGGATAGATTTTGATGGAGAACAAAATATATGCATGACAAAGTAGCTCCCCAGAGATTATTAGTTGAAAGGAAAAATACCAACTCTAGAGTGATTGCCAGTGATCAAAATTAACATCGCCAATGAGGAACAGATGAACATCATGTATCACCAGCTATAATACATAGGACATAATTCCGTTGTGTAATACCCCAGCTGAGAAGGCCTAACCTGAATCTAATCATTAAGGAATGTCAGGCAATTGCCTCCAAAAGAGCAAAAGGACTGAATTCTTCACAAAATGTCTAGTTTTATAAAAGAGGAAAGAGGAAAAAGACTGAGTACAAATACCACAGTTAAGAGATTAAGAGACATGACAACCAAATGTAATACCTGATGCTAGACTGAACCCTATGTTGGAAAGAGGAAATACTGAGCCAATTGATAAAATTGGAGTATGAACTTTACGATATTGGGTCAATGTCAGATTTACATTAATGGATCACCCTACTGTAGTAATGTAGGAGAAAAAATTCTCCCCCTTTTTCAACCTTTTTTTCTTTCCCTTTTCCTTTTTCTTCTTTTTTCTCTGTTTCTAGGAAATGCACACTAAAGTATCTGGAGATAAAGAGCCACGGGGAATACAACTTACTCTTAACTGTTCATGAAAAGGTTCAGGAGAAAATACTTATATAGATGATAGCTAGATGATAGATAGATAGATGATAGATAGATGATAGATAGATAGATAGATAGATAGATAGATAGATGATAGATAATAGATACAACCTCATGATAGATAGATGCTAGATAGATGCTAGATACAACTTCATGATAGATGATAGATGATAGAGGATGATGATAATGATAGATAGATGATAGATAGATACAACTTCATGGTAGATAGATGATAGATGATGATGATAGAGCAAATAAGCAATAGCTGAATCTGGGTAAAAGGCACACGGATGTTCTTTGTACCATTATTGTAACTTCTCCATAAATTTGAAATTCTTTCCAAATAAAAAGGCTTTTTTTTTTTTAAAGAGTATACACAGTTATGGTTCCATTTATGTGAGGTTCAAGAATACGCAAAACTCAGAGATGGTGTGAGAGGTCAGGACAGAAATCTGGGCCTTTCCCCAGCCGCCCGCCGGAGCCTTCCGCCTTGGTGGCCGCAGCCCTGGCCGGCCCGGAAGATGGCCACGAGCTTCTTGGTACACGAGAAGATCTGGTCTGACAAGTTCAAATACGAGGATGCAGAAAGGAAGTTGTAGGAGCAGCGGAGCGGGAGGCCGGCTCCTCGGCCAGGAGAGCGGCGCCCGTGTGACCCCGGGAGGTGGCAGGAGCCAGAGAGACGAGCCCCAGGGCGGCGGCCGCAGCCCAGGCGGGGTGACAGCAGCCTGCAGGCCGAGAACCGGCGCAGCACCTGCAGGGGGCGGTTTCCAAGCCGCAGGCCCGGCTGAGCGCCTGGAGAGGAGCTGAGACAGCTCACCCAGCCGCCCACCGGGCGCAGCCCCTCAAACCCAGCACGTGTCCCCCACGGCCCCCCCACGGCCAAGCGGAGCCCCCGGCCAGGAAGGCGGCCACTGCCTTCCTGGGACGACCAGGATGATGCCATCAGCCTGTTTGGCAGTGAGGAGGAGGAGGACGAGGAGGCGGCGCTGGTGGCCAAGTCCTCCACCCTCCTGGGACGATGAGACAGACGTGGCCCAGCTGGAGGTCTGCGTGCGCCCATCCAGTTAGACTGGCTGACCTTGGGGGATGGGGGCTGTCCTTCAAGCTGGTGCCGGTGGGCTATGGCATCCCAAGCTGCAGATCCAGTGTGTGCAGGATGACAAGGTGGGGACAGACCTGCTGGAGGAGGAGATCACCAAGTTCCAGGGGCACGTGCAGAGTGTGGACATTGCTGCTTTCAACAAGATCTGAGCCCCAGTCACTGGGCCTGGGTGTGAGAGGCCCCACAGCCATTAAAGACTGAGATTGCAAACAAAACAAAACAAAACAAAACCTGGAGGTTACCTCTGCAGAGAGGGGAGAGGATACCAACTGCAAACGAGCTCACAGGAGCCATCTGTGGTGCTGGAAGCCTCTCATATCTCGATCTCAGTAATGGCTATGTGAGTGCATATATTTATTTATTTAAAAAAAATTTTTTTTTAAAATTATTTATGATGGTCACACAGAGAGAGAGGGGGTGGGGGGCAGAGACATAGGCAGAGGGAGAGGGAGAAGCAGGCTCCACGCACCAGGAGCCTGATGTGGGACTCGATCCCGGGCCTCCTGGATTGTGCCCTGGGCCAAAGGCAAGCGCCAAACTGCTGCGCCACCCAGGGATCCCGAGTGCATATATTTATATGTAAAAATGTTGTGAATTGTTGACTCAAAATGTGCGTACTTATACACATTATACCTTGATTATAAATTAAATTTTTTAAAAATGTGACTGGGAGTTGAGAGCAAGAAACCCGTACAAGAAAGGATAGAACCAGGGAGTGAAGGACACACTGAAGGAGGTGGCATGATGCCAGGAAATAGTTCAAAATTTGCCTCAGAGCCTTCACACATGAAACAACTAAAGGATCTTAGAGTTCCACAGAACCACGTGCAATAGGAGGCTATAACTTACCCATCCCCGCTGAAGGAATTCAAGTCAGAGAAAGATCCGCAGGGAGGTGGGTTAGGAAAAACTCCAGGGAACTTGAACTGAGGCTTGGCTGGAAATGTGGGAATTGGAGAAGAGTGTACACTATACATCTTCCTAATTTCCCTTCTTTGACCATTTATGTAAGAGTTTACATTTGTGAGGCCTTTCTCTGAAACTGGTTGGTCTTCTTTTTTAATGCTCAGATACAGAACTGAAGAAAGCCATACCTATGGGACAAAGAAATAAGTGAGTGTATGTCATCTCTCTGAGGAGAAGTTTCTTAAGGGACGCCTGGGTGGCTCAGTGGTTGAGCATCTGCCTTCAGCTCAGATCGTGATCCCAGGGTCCTGGGATCGAGTCTCACATCAGGCTCCCCTCGGGGAGCCTGCTTTTCCCTCTGCCTGTGTCTCCGCCTCTCTCTCTCTCTGTGTCTCTCATGAATAAATAAATAAAATCTTTTTTAAAAAGAAGGTTTTTAAAAGGACTATGATGATAGATTCTCAAAACCTGGGGCTCGAAGAGAAGGCTGGCAAGACCCATGTCAGCATACTTCATGAGATCTACACATCTGGAGGAGACTCCCATGTCCTCAACACTGCGCTAACTCTGGAGACACCAAGTGTGCTGCTCCCAGCACCTGCCCTTGAATTGCCGAAACACTCATGGGCTTATGTAACAAAGAGGCTTATCACAAATGGCCAGTTGAGACCTCTCATCAGCAAAGTTAAATGAGATCACATTTTTTTCACCCCGTCTGCTCCAAAACATAGCAATGATAGTCAAAATATGGTAAATCGGTATAGCCAGGTTCTGCAACAAATAAACCAGAAAAGAGGGAAGAAGCCAACAACATAAAACAGAGAACAAACCGAAGCATAAGTCTCTTAAGACATGGATAAGAAAGAAAATGAGAGTATGGGGTTACAGGGACCAAAATGCTTGGACCAAGAAGGGAGACCAAAATGGAACTTGTTACATGAAGCTAGAAGAAGGCCTTTACCATTTCAATATCCTCTTCAAATGAAGACAGGGGAAAAGAAATAAAAACAAAACTATTGTTGTCTATGGCATTTTCTGTGTCAGAGATTATAGCCTAAGTTTTATAACCAAGAGATATACCAAATTCCCCCTGGCCCAATACCTGGATGCGCAACATCTCCATTATCACCAGAGATTAGGATCTTTTGAAATCATTTTAAAGATTCTATGTATTTATTCATGAGAGACATAGAGAGAAAGGCAGAGACACAGGCAGAGGGAGAAGCAGGCTCCATGCAGGGAGCCCGATGTGGGACTCGATCCCAGGTCTCCAGGATCAGGACCTGGGCTGAAGGCAGCGAGCCACCCGGGCTGCCCCCCTTTCTTTTTTTTTTTTTTTTTTTTTAAGAAATGGTTAATCATTTCCATTTTTTGTATAAAACAGATGGGAGTAACCCAATCAACACACAACTGCTGCCACATGGGAAGGTGTTTTCATCAAATTCCCATTCAAAGAACATGCAAATGTTTCTTTTATCACATCTGCAGTAACTATGCTTTTCCATTTAACTGTTTTTAAAAATCTGCATGTCCCCATGAGCCCTCTGTCCCACTCACAGGAAGGAAGAGGATTGGTTAAAACAACTCCTTAAGCAGTTCTCTGCTGACCCCTCTTCGCAATCAGAGATTCATGCAGGTGACAGTTCACGCCACCCCCGGCCACACCCCTGCCACGGTAGCCTTGGGAAGGGAATCTGAGCCTCATTACCGAGGTGATCAGCTTTGCTCTGAGATGGTGCAGGCCTCAGCCGCCAACCCACAACCCATGGGACGGTAGTGAGGCACTTCAGCTGGCGTGGCTGTGCGTGGCTGTGCAGGCAGCAGCGGCCACCCCTTCCGTGGCCCCTGGTGTGGCCCACGGGACCCTGTAGCCCAGCTCTCGCTCCCCCTCACCCTTTCCAGTTTTGCCTCCAGCCCTGGTCTCCTGCTCTCGCTCCTGCCCAACCACAGCCACCAGCGAAAACCATACTTCTTTGAATTCTCTCCCAAACCATCGACCAGAGTTCAAATCCTGCGACAACCCCCTCCTAATACCCTTTTCTGAGATGCCCCCTGGCCCTGTGTGAAGTGCTATTTCTGTCCTTGCTGCAATCCACTAAATTAACTGTGTTCACCAACAGCCTATTCCTGATGGCCTTTAGCTGGAGGGCCTTGGCCTCCAGCAGATTGAGGCACAGAGAGGCTGAGTAACTCATTTAAAGTCACACAGATTACAGGGCTACCATGGCTCGTCTTCCACCCTGCTCGTATATCGGGATCTCTGAACATCACACCCAAGAATTAGGATGTATTCAAAAGCTCCCCACCGTGTTAGCCAGCCAAAGTTGAGAAACGTTGGTGGAGATACGCCTACCGCAGCACGTCTCAAACTTTAACGTGTTCATTGATCCCCTGGGAAATCTTGTTAAAATGCAGATTTTTGACTCAGTAATTTGAGGTGGAACTGGAGATTCTGCATTCCTAACAAGATCCCAGTAGATGCTGATGCTGCTGTTCCAAAGACCGTATTTTGAATCACAAGGTCTAGAAGTCCCTTAGAGCTGTTTTTCCAGAAATGTGCTTTGTTTCTCTATTTAAAAAAAAAAAAATAACTTATTTATGCATTTATTGAGCACCTAGAATTCATTAAGTGCTGTGCTGGCTGTTGGGGTTCCAGTCATGAACCAGACAGGACGTGTCTCTGCCCACCTGAGCTGACGTTCTAGGGACTCAGAGGGAAGTATCACGTGTAGTTGAAGCCGGGAGTTGAGTTTAGGGACCTAGGGCCCTACTTCTACTCTAGCTTGGTGATCTTGGCGATCAGGACCCTGATATCTTCCCTTTGGTCTTCAACGTTGTATTATTTGATTTTACCCTGAATAGTAGGAATTTGGAAATCATAGATTTATTCCAGATGTATTCATATGGTAAAGTAACTGTCATGTTGGGAGGCCACAACATATTCGAGGTTATGAGAACAGGAAGTTTGTTGTTAATAAAAGACCAGCAACTGTAATAGAATTTAAAAGTAAATTATTTAGCATCCAGGAGATAATCCCCCCAAAGATTATCACAGTTTTAAAGTAGGTCAGCTTCTGGGGACGTGTCTCTAGACCATACTTATAATAAGTGAAACTCAAATGTTTCACTGCTCTTGCATTTGAATGGTTTTGACATGAAATTTTAATTTGTCTTCAAAAGTCATCGTATGTCTGCTGCTGGGAGCTTGGGAGATTTGTTAACCCTTCCCCGGAATGTCAGAATCGCAGAACCAGTTTCTTGAAAGCTGGAATTTTCTTTCCCTTAATGTTTGGTCAGTTGTGTGGGGTGAAAAGGAGAAAAGCAGTCCTTGACACCCGAAGGCTGGCCTGGTGCACAGAACATCTGCACCACACGGTGCCTCCCCGTGACCCTGATGGATAGAGACAAAAACGAGAACATTCTACAAACACGTCTGAACACACACAGAACAGGAACACTGTCCAAACCACAGAGATGACCACACATCCCGCTATCCTGGCTGAGAGGAGCGACCTCTGCCTCATTGCCAAGTCCTGCATTATTAGCCTGCCTTCTAGATAAGATTTATTAAGGCATCTGACCGTAGAATTCCCCTAGTGCCTAGTAGCTGCTGACAGTTGACGAGCCCCCACATTCCTGATTTCATATCCCTTCTTCTCTGACCACGACTTCCTATTCCAGCTCAGACACCTTATCTCAGAGGCATCGATCCCGTGGCGGCAGGGCTGGGCTTTCCATCTTTCCCAGGCCTGGCCTCAGCCGCTGCACGTTGCTGGAGAAAATCACCGCGCTGGGTTGATCGCTCCCCCTGAAGTTCGAGGTCACCAATGTCAGCGGCCTGCTCACATGTGGCTTCAGGGTATGGGACAGATGGAGCAGGGGGCGTTTCCTGGTGGTGACCCCGAGCGACCGCAAAATCTAGGGATGGGAAGAGCAGTTTGAGGTAGAATTGAGAGGTCCTGAGGGAGAAAATAAGGAACAAAGGAGAATCAGGAATGGGGATGTCATCTTCAGAAGCACTGGCTTCTAGCAGAAGAAAGTGGTATTTTGAAGGTCTCTGGAACAGAAAGGAGCAAATCCCTGTCTGGAGCATGACCTTTTACAACCCATCCCCCAGGATCCCAGTCATCCTATTTATGAGCCCTTTTATGATATTTCAGAAGGAGGTTCATTTAACAAAAAAGTGCCACCAACTAGCTTAGTGCTGTGGTTTGCATGCAGGGGAGTGGCCTAGTCTCTGGAGAGCCCTGTCTCGCTGTTACCAAGGCCGTGGGCAGGCGTGGAATCTTCCTCCCCCCTGTCCCATAAGCCCTCCGCCACATCCTTTGTTCTGTCCTTGGCTCCCACCTCTCCTGTTTTTCCCTCCTACCTTGAGACATTCTAGAATCTTCTCCCAAGAGATGCCTGCTTTCTGAGCACCACCCCCACCCTCCCTGCCAGCCCTGTCCCCTGCCTCTTCCCTAAAAATACCTTCAGTGTTCATAAAGGAAGCCTTTCTGCTCAAGGCAGAGCCTCAGAACACCTAGTGTTAATGCTTCCACTCAGTAGTAGGGAAGCATTCTTTCTTGGGGGGTGTGGTAGGCCAAAAAACAGTGCCTCAAAAGATACAGGGGGCCCGGGCCACCTAGGTGGCTCAGTCAGTTCAGTGTCTGCCTTCAGCTCAGGTCATGATCTCGGGATCGTGGCATGGAACCCTGTGTAGGGCTCCCTGCTCAGTGGGAAGTCTGCTTCTCCCTCTCCCTCTGCCTCTGTTTTTTTTTTTTTTTCATGAATAAATAATAAAACACACACACACACACACACACACAAAAGAGGGAGGCAGAGGAGGAGAAGGCATTGTGACCACAGAGGTAGGGACCAGAGGGATGTAGCCACAAGGCAAGGAACACCAATAGACCCGAGAAGCTGGAAGAGGCAAGGAATGGATCCTCTCCTAGAGGTTCCAGAGGAAGCACAGCCCTGCTGTCACCTTGGACCGTGGCCCCAGAACTGTTAGAGAACGCACTTCTGTTGAAGCCCCCAGCTCTGTGGTAACTCGTTACGGCAGCCCTAGGACACTGATGCACAGGGTACGGGGGCACCTTTCTCTCCCCTGGCTGTGGCTTCCACCAGAAGTGGGATGTGCAGTTGAGAAACTGCCTTCCCAACTTCTTTCCTGTTGGGTCACAGAGTTGAGGGAACTGGTGGGCAACCCACCAAGAAGCACATGAATGGGGGCGAGACACAGAAAGACAAATAAAAGAGTGTGGAGCAGCAAAGCAGATTCTAGGCAGGTCTTTGCCAGCATTTCTACTCTTGACCTGGCCTTGGGTCATGCGAGTCACTACCCAATGGGAGGCAGAAAGTTCATGGCTTTGCATGAGCCCAGAAGCCCTCAGCTACATACTAGCATTTCCTGGTAGGGTTGGGGGGGACCATTTTTGGAGTAGAAGTCATTTCAGGGAATGCCTTCAGGGAAGTGACCTTTCCTGAAATATCATGGCCTATGCAAACTTTCAGTGTTCGGTTAGGCAAACACGGCACCTGGGGCTGACAGGAGAGGAAGGCCCAGCGGGGGAAGTACCTATCTGAGGCTGGCCCAGGGTAAGTTGACATTACTTACTGAGAGCTGTCAGTTTAGAAGAAGCTGGAAGCACTGGGGTCTAGCCTGAAATCTTTTGCAAAAAGCCCCTTCCTTTTCTCAAACAATCCCGAGTTCACCTAAACTTCCAACAGAATAAAAACACTTTGTGCCTTTGAGACCTACTCCTAGTGCAGACAGCCAAGAGGTCCTTCCCAGGAAGTCCTGCCATGCCCTGAAGGAGTCTGGGATCCCTTAAACCAACTGTTCTCTTTCAAACAGTTGTTTTTCATAGTTGAAATACATAAGCCTGGGGCACCTGGGGCTCAGTGGTTAAGCATCTGCCTTTGGCTCAGGTCATGATCCCAGAGTCCTGGGATTAAGTTCCGCATGGGGAGCCTGCTTCCCTCCCTCCCTATGTCTTTGCCTCTCTCTCTGGGTCTCTTATGAATAAATAAAATCTTTAAAAAAATAAAATATGTAAGCATTTTACAGAAACTTTGTAAAATCAAGACTAGAAGGAGAATAAATTCATATACTCTTCACTTGAATGGACCCACCCACCATTAGGATTTCAGAGTCTTTCTTTCCT